>NC_047659.1:58811430-59158930 GCF_011762505.2 Arvicanthis niloticus
AGGACCCTAAGGGCACTTCCTCATTTTCTCCTCTGGTCCATCTTTAAGACACATTTTTTCCTAGGGTTGGAGAGGATGCTAAGAACATGTAGACCCCAACAACAGAAGACCCCAGTTTGGTTTCCAGCACCCATCAGGCTACTCGAAACCACCTAAAATCCAGCTTCTGGGAATCCAACACCTTTTTCTGGCATCGGTGGGTACCTGAACTCAAGTACACATACCCCACTCCTCCATATATACACATGCTTAAAAACAAAAATTAAAATCTTAAAATAAAGGCTGGAAGAAGTTGAGGAGGAAAAAGACCCCATGGAGAAGACCAGCAGTCTCAACTAACCCAGACTCCTGGGATCTTTCAGACACTGAGCCACCAACCAGGCAGCATACACCTGCTGATAATGAAGCTCACGACACATGACACATATGCAGCAGAGAACTGCCTGGTCTGGACTCAGTGAGAGAAGATGCACCTAACCTTTGAGAGATTTGAGGCGCTAGGGAGTGGGGAGGTCTGGTGGGGTGGGGACATCCTCTTGGAGACAGGGGTGGGCGTGGGGTGGGGGCATGAGGGGTTGGGGGGAGGAGGAATGGCATAAGGAACTGTGGGAAGGTGGACAAGGACAGGTATAAGGTATGGACTGTAAAAAAAAAGATTAAAGATAATTTTTTAAAAAGATGACATTCTGTTCTACACATAGTAAAAGTTGTAGTGTTCATTTGTTACATGTACAATGTTAACAAAACCTTTCTAATACCACAATCATTTTTCAGTTACTACTTCTAAATTGGTGTATATGCTCAAGTAACATGGAAGACTGAGGCTACCCCTCCCTTTGGTCTGAACCTTGGATAACCCTGGCTTGTGATTAGCTTTGAGGAGGTATACGTGTGAGCCTACGTTCTTCTGTGTACTTTATTTGCTGCCAGGAGAAACATTTAATTTCCTGATGGGAGAAAATTATCTTTAAAGGAAGAGTCCCATTCTTTCTATTGTTACTTGAGGTTCCCTGGTTGGTTTCAGTTTTAATGTAATACAAACAAGGACTACCTTAGATTATAGTTAAATAAATATATATAGGAAATGTTCCTTCTTACGAGTTTGTGTATTTTATGTGATAATGGACCAGTCTTGTTTTGATATGTTAGTAACACCCATGGACAGTTTTGCAGCTATGTCCTAGCAAAGTTATTGATGTCTGGCTTTTGCCTGAAATGCATATCAAAGTCTAGGAAAATGCAAAATTAACTGTATCTTTTGATCAGAAATGCTACATAATTTACAATTAGAAAAGCTAAACTTAATATCAAAACCTAAATTTGCATTATAAAAATAATGGTCTTCCACTGTCTAGATATCTTTACTTAAAACACTCATACTTATCTTTTTTTTTCTACCTTATTTCCCTTATAGCTTAAAGGAAACCAAATTTCGGAAGTGTTAATGGTTTCACTGATCTTTCTTTCTTAGTGATTTCTCCTATCATTGTCACATCGGGTCCATCTTGAAAGATAAATACCTCGGCCAAGTTTAGCTGAAAGGAAGTCATCGCTGACTCATAGAGGAATCATGGTTTGGATAGCTCCAATTTGCTTTAGTGATTTTCTTTTTATCTACCTTTCCTGAGTTCAAGAAGGAAGAATATTGTATTTCTTATACATGGAGATATATGTGTGGAGAAATTGAGTCTTGATCTGTGAATTGTACATCCCACAAAAATCTTCCTTCCCTTCTTTTAGCCCTCCTTATTCAGTGGGTTAAGAGGGATGTGGTAGTGTTGGTTTCCCAAGAACTGAACTTAGTGATCTTTTCAGAGCTGAATGACAATGGCTGGAAAGTAAGAACACTGAGGTTTAGAACCCATAATGTTCTCACATCAGCCATGAGGTTCAAAATCTTCTCGCCATGCTCAAGACCAATAAACATCTTGTTAGAGAAGAAAAAATTAAACCTATTCAGAATACTTTAAGACTGAAAATATTAATTAGAGTTATTACTCAGGACATTATTGAAAGAAACATTAAATGATGCATTTTAAAAGAGAAGGAAGCATAGATAGGATAGAATAAGATGCAAGAAAAAAGAAACTGATTAATGTGGGGGTTAATTTGCTTTGAAAGATGTTGAGTAACCTGTAGATCAATCTATATGAACAACGGATGCAAAATGCAATACTAAAAATATCAATGGTAATGAGTGATTGATTGCCTTCAGAGTAGTGCTCTGGGGGATGGATATGTGGCTCAGCAATTAAGAGGACTTGGCTTGCTTGCAGGGGACCACAGTTTAGTTCCTATCACCACATGGCACCGCACCATCTGTGACTTTAGCTCTAGGATCTGACATCTTCTGACCTTCTCAAGCACCAGGCACACATATGGTGCACATTTATTCACAGGCAAAACACTCACACGCATAAAAATAAATAAATCTAAAAAGACAGGGCTCCTTTTGCAAAGACTTGTTGCAAAAGTTATAAGTGAGAATGTGGGGAGCTGACAGAAGGTGGCTATCATCCTTGCAGCCATCTTGAGCCATATACCCTGATAAGAGACTTGATTACAATAGCCTACAACAGCTGAGCACACTCTGATAACATCTTGTTTTTAGATACCCAAGATTTTCCCTTGGGTGTGTGAGACTTAAAGGTGTGTGACTTAGAGGTCCGATTTAGAGACAAGGCCTAAGGGCATGACTTAAAGGTGTGACTTAGAGGCGTGGCTTAGAAGTGAGACATATAAAAGGCAAGAGGCAGACAGAAGAGTAGAGTACAACTTGGAGTAGGAATTAGGCATTGAGAAAGAAGACTTATTAGGTATTAGGCACTTGGCACTTGGGGGAAGAACTTGGAATTAGACATTAGGCACTTAGCACTTGGAAGAAGTAACTTGGAACTTGGAGGCACTAGGAACTAGGAACTAGGGACTAGGAACTCAAGACTTGGGACTTGGAGAAGAAGAGAATCTGAAGAATAAATGGGATTGAATCACACTCTGCCTTGTCTTCATTCTTTGAGTCTGTCCTCACTCTCTTTCTTGCTGAACCCCAACCTGTGGACTGGAGCAGCTTGGGGCAGTACGATTTAGCCCCCAAGGCTTTGGCAGTGAGGGTTCCAACATTGACAGAGCAGTCCACAACACTTTGGCCCCCAAGCGTGGGGAAGCTCGGGCTGCAACATGAGAACAAGTGAATGTTGTGTTCTCTGCATTAGACAAGATGCTCATGTTACCTACTCCAATGGTCAGGAATACTGCAGGGATGAAGAGAATGTAAGAGCCAAATGATGGGTAAAAATCAAAATGCTGTCATATGGGCATGGCATCATCATGAGCTACCAGTTGTTGCCTGCATAAGGCCTGCATAAACCTGAGCTAGTAGGCATTTAGTCATAGATGGGAGAGTGATTCAGGAGCTCTCCTCATTCAGGGGAGCAGTCGAGGGGTGTTGGCACCCGTACTCTGCCTCAACGCTTTGCCTCAACACTTTGGGGCTAAGTGCTCTGATCAAGAGAGAGAGTGGGGCTCTTGGGGCAAGAGACTCGAAGAATGGAGACAAGACAGGGTGTGATCAATTCTCTCTTCTATTTTCTCAAGTCTCCTTTATTGAGTCTCTCTCTATTGAAGGGAATTTTGAATTATTTATATACACAAGCAGGAGGACACAGGTGAAAACACTTTACCATGTGCACCATACAGCTGAGGTCACTAAACAGCAAAACAAGCTATGTGGGATAAACAATATATTTATCAGAGTGTGCTTCAGCTGTTATAGGCTTTTGACAACCAAGTCTTTCATCATGGTATATAGTTCCAGATGGCTGCAAAGTTGATCAAGCCGCTTTCTACTAAAGTCGGCTCCCAACAGGTCCCCCTTTTTAAATTTTTTTCAAAAGGGAAGGCTGGGAAAACTTATGGAAACCGTGCCTGTCAGAGTCCCCTACTTCCAGCCTGTAATATCGGACCTGTATTGGTTTACCAAAGCCATCAGTTTGTTGAACAGCATGAACCCAAGAGACAAGAGACTTAATATCTAAACTGTTGATATAAAAGCAACACTCTTTAAGGCAACACACAACTTCCCCTGTTGGAGAAGTGAAAGGTCTAAGCCTTGTACCCACAAATTTATACCAATGAAATCCATGAATTTTGCATCAGCTTAGTTAACAATTATACAGATAAAGACAGCCTAATATTAACCACCTCAGTCCCCAAGTCCAGGAAATTGGGGCACCGACTCTTCATTAACTTCTTCAAGCTGAACATGGGCGTTGAGACATTAGAAGAGGGATGAGGGAAAGGGTAAATTGATAAGCCTCTGACGTCTGTCTTAACTGCATCCTGCTGGAAGTCCAGGGCATCAGTGAACATGCAGGTGATAAGAAGATTCATTCACCAAGGCTGTGTATTCTGTAATATACAAATCTCAAAACAAGTTTTAGTGGTGTGTTGGCAGGGTGTGATCAAGTCTCTCTTCTATTTTCTCAAGTCTCCTTTATTGAGTCTCTCTCTATTGAAGGGAATTCTGAGGTATTTATATACACAAGCAGGAGGACACAGGTGAAAACAATTTACCATGTGCACCATACAGCTGAGGTCACTAAACAGCAAAATAAGCTATGTGGGATAAACAATATATTTATCCGAGTGTGCTTCAGCTATTATAGGCTTTTAACAACCAAGTCTTTCATCATGGTATATGGTTCCAGATGGCTGCAAAGTTGATCTAGCCACTTTCTACTAAAGTCGGCTCCCAACAGAGGGGTGCTGCAAAAGACAAAATCATTACCTTCAGCGATGTGGCCACCTATGAGTTACTTATGGTCCAATGTATAGCTTTACATCTATGCACATGTGAGTATCTTGTTAAACCTAGTGGGACATAAAGCAAAAAACAACATAAAAAGACATAAAAGTAGGATGGGGATTTCATGAAAGGAAGAGAGGGGAAAGGTTTGTGAGAATGGAAGGAGGATAAAGAGGGTGGAGGGATGAGAGGGACCAGAATGTACTGTGCATATGAATGGAATTGTCAAAGAATAAATTAATGAACACAAACAACAATAATAAAATTGGAGCTCAAGCTTTTCCAGGTTTTTGTTTTCTGGAGGGAAACAGGGAATGACTCTGAAAAAACTTTCACTCTGTGAGGTCAAGAATCCATGCCAAATGTTTAGGGATAAACATTATACAGAAAGCAATAGAATATAAAACAAACATAAACCAGTCAGACTCCGAGGCTCAATTCAAGAAAGAGGAAGAATAAAGGGAAATTAGAGAAGTAAAATAAACATAAGATTAAAAACAAGTCTAAAGAGAACTGTGATAACAATAAATGCTAATGACTTAATTTTACCTCTAAAAGGCAGGAGGCCATTTCAAATCGGATTTTCAAAAATCCAGTTATATATTGTTTATGAGAAATACATCTAAACATGATTATGAAGCAAAGTGGAAAACATTGAAGTGGAAAAACACAGCCAAATAGGATTCCAACCACATTTGTTCTTGTAATGTTAATAAAGGGAGAAACAAAATTTAAACCCCAAAGGAGTTAATTTCATTTGATTTTATAAACACTTGTAAGAGATGTGAACTGGTAATTCATGATTCTAATTTTCCACATTTTTAAAGATATGCTACCTGATTAAGCTTGTTGGCAATGTTTTGGTTTATATCATCAGGAATAGTATTCTACAATCTTTAGGTGCTGGTTTTGATTGATTTTAATGCCACAGTAATCCTGCTTTATAATATAAGTTGAGAAAAATCCCTAGCTATGTCTTTACAAGAGAGGGTATGTAATTACCACTGTTTCTTTTTCTTAAATATTTGGCAGCATTTACCAGTGGAATAAATTGGATAAATTTTAAATACATTTAAAAATTAAATTTAAATAAATCGGATAAACTGGATAAATTTTACTAGAGATTTCATTTATGGAAGTTTTACAAGTACAAAATCAATTTTCTAGTAGATGAAAATCTAGGATGTTACTACTGAGTCTTGATCACTTTTATCTGTCAAGGAAGTGGTTTTCGTCTGAACTGTTGAAGCAAGGGGCACCCTTGCTCTTTTTGTTGTCTCTGTGAGAACAGCCCCTCATCTCGGGCTTTTTATTGCTAACTTGCATTTTCCTTTAATTCAAGGATTTTCCAGGTTCCTACATAACTTCTTGCTTGCCCTGTGGATTATTTAATCTTTTAATCTTTAAATATTTATAGCTATTTTCTGCTACTAATATTTAGAGAACATAATTTACATGACCCACATTACTGCAGCTTTATTAAAATTAGTTTTGGGGCCTGTCTTAATGAGAGTTCCTTGTGGGCTTGGGAGAAATGCATACTCTGGTGTTATTGGATGAAATGTCCTCTACATTTCAGTCAAGTTATGTTGGCTGACTTCTGCTCATGGTTTCTGTGTTTCTTCTGGTTTTCTATCTGTTCTGTCATGTGAATTACAAGTACACACAGAGAAATCTTCATGTAAAGTCTCATAAATGCTGAGTTCAAAGTTCATATGTGTTTTAATGAACTAAGATAAAAAAAATAACTCACTGTATTTATTCACATACTTACCATTTTTGTTGCTTTTCCCACAGTTCTACAGTTCTAAGTTTTCCACTGGTATAATTTCCATTAAATCCTTTGTTTGGGTAAACTTTTTGTGGTTTTCTCAGCTTCTCGTGTTTTAAAATTGAAAATGTGTTTTTCAGAGACTCGGGAGGCCAGTTCTCATCCACCAGGCCTTACGACTATGCTCTGTCATCTTCCTTGTCCTCTGTCTAATGGACTCCAGTGACACAAAGTGAAGATTTTACCCTGATGTTATCCTCAGGCTTTAGTAGCACCTGTCAACTTTTTTTTTTCAATTTTGCTCTGTTGATTACTGGAAATTTGTGATCCATGTACTTTGAACCCAAGGCATGATATTGTTCTCTCCATTATTTTACTGAATCTATCTATAGATTTTGAAAGTTAAGGTTACTACATTTATCAAATTTTAGATTTTCCCTGGTTCCTTCTTTTTTAAATAGCATTTTCTATTTATCTGTTAAGGGCTTTGTTTCTGTTTATTTCAGTGGTGTTCCTCTTTGTCCCATGGAGAAATGTTATATTAAATGCCTTAAAATTTTTATTACAACATCTGGGTCATCATCTTCAGTTTGACATCTATTGATTTTTCTCTTTTTGGAATGTTGGCTCAGTTTTCCTAGTTATTATTATGTCTTTACGACTTTAAGCCATATGTTTTCCAGTTTCACACATTGATGAAAATCCTCTGAAGGCTGAAGGTTTGGTTTGCTAGTCAGCCAGTCAAGCTAGGATTATAGCTTCAATTCTCTTTGCCTCCGGAGTATGGTAAATCTGATCATTATGAGAGGCACTTGGGATTTACATGGGACCTGGAGCTGGTCAACAGGACCATTCTCAAAGCCTCTGCCACACTTTTTTGTTCCAGGTAGAGTTTGGGGTGAGCCTGGGAATTGCTTCTTGCTTCTCCTTTGAGTTTTCTTTTCTTTCCTCTTTTTCTTTCCTTTCTGTTCTTTTCTTTTCTAACTCTGTGATTTCTGGATCCCCTTCCCACCCCACAATATGTATGCCAGGCCAGAAAGAAAGCCTTCTCTATAGTGTCGGCTCCCATACACTTGTGAAGCATCCTGGAGGTGCAGTAATGAAAGAAAACACAGAAAATAAAAATGGGGATTCTTGCAGCACAGCTTCTACATAGTAGCCATGTTCATTTTTTTAGACACACCCCCTGCCTCAGGGTCTGAGGAGTCTAGACCTCATTGCTGCTGCCATTGGCACAGTCAATAAACACAAAAACTCAACAGCCTGGCCTTTGCACACCGTCCCCGCTTTCTGGCTTGCAGAGGTTCTTCAAGTTCTTTGGCTGGAAAACAGGTTTTTCAGAAAATAGGTTTGCTGTCTGTACATAAAAGTCACTCTTCCTATTTGATCCATATTTAAACAGAACTCTGAAGAACCTGAAAGGAGAAGGCTTAGGAAGCACCATTCTTCTTTGCCTTAAAAATCATGTGTTAACATGTAGCCATACAGAGTTTAGGCTTGTTTTCCCTTTCTAGAATTAGTTTGTGTGAGTATAATTTATAGCTTCTACCTCAGGGAATATATTGTTAGTGGATTTGAGTTACTAAAATTTTTGGCTTCTTTATATACATTTGATTATAAGAATTTCAAATATGAAATGCCAAATTAAATTGATAACCGGTACAGAATATATTTTTTTCTTTTTTTTTCCTCTCTTTTCCCTTACAAGCAAGGACTATGAAGATGTGCCATCCTGATGGAGACAGAGCCAGAACAAACATGCCTTGCCCTACTATATATAAAATGCTGTTTCATAAGGTGGGAAGAAAAAGAAAACCCAAAGGGTAAAAGAGAAAGCAACTGTTTTGGGATGGTGGCTCTTAAGAGTAAACATGAAATGAGAGATAACAATCTAGTTTCTGCAGGAAATGGAGATAACACAGGGTGGTCCCCACATATAGATAATCTTGTCTGGGTTGAGGTAGGAGTGGCAGAAACACTCATCTTTGAACCCACTGGAGGAAGAAGGAGGATGTTAACCACTCCACCCTTTCCTCCTCCTGTACTTGGATCTTTTTTGCTTGTGTTCTTCTTTGTGATGGGGGCACTTGGGAGATACTTATGTCCTTTTTATGTCTGGAAAGAATAACTGGAATGTTTGCGGAGGGGTCTGCGAGTGTAGTTTAATAATAATTGGAAATTTTAAGAGGCAGAACACATGATTTACTAGGGTTTCCTACACACCCAGCTCTGCCAGTACACAAGTAAGATTAGTTTTCTGATCTGGGATGGAGCAGGATGTCTTCACTAGATGGTCTCCACAGAGCCTTGCAGTTAAAAAGGCCCATGTAAAAGGTAAATACGGTGAAAGCTTAGTCCAGGAATCTCATTTTCGGCTCTAGAGAACAAACAGGATTATGATTCGGTTTATTATTTTAATAAGAATATAAGTTCATAAGAAGAACAGTTGTTATACAAATAAAGACCAGTAAGTAATACGTACTTTATAAAATTAAATTGACAGAGCATTGGTCCTGTTATACCATGCATACAGCTAGATGTCTAATAGGGCTGTTTGTGTATATCCCCAGCTTTTATATTTTAAAGCAAGGTTAACCTCAAAGGGGTTCTTGCAAAAAGAGCTAAAAAAAAAAAAATTGAGTTTCAAACTCCTCTCTAGTTTTTGCCTGTATAATTTTTTTAAGGCACCAAATGTTTGTGAGCCTTAATTTCTTAATATTTATATTTATAACTTGTTTATTTATAAATAATAATTACCTATTTGAATGATATAAAAAGTAAGCAAATGAAGCATTGTCGGTGAAAATCATTAATGTAGCCAATGTGAATCTTCTCCCTCCCAAATGTTCCTTTCCTTCATTTGCCTATAACCCATGTCTTAGGGACATATAGTTTTTTTTTTTTTTTTTTATTGAAAAGCTAGGAAGTTGGTAGTTATCTTAAGTCAATTGTTTCAAATGTCAGTACATATAACCAGTATTCAAACAGAACTCTATTAGAGGTATGTTAGTTAACTTTTCCATTACCACAATAAATACCTGACCTGACAAAATCAACTTAAAATGAGGAAAGAAATAGCTTGATTGACAGTTTCAGAAGTAACCCAGAACACTGTAGCAGGGAGCAAAGGATGGAGGCATAGCTGCTAACTTTATGATGGCCAGGAAGTAGAGAGAGAGAGAGAGAGAGAGAGAGAGACAGACAGACAGACAGACACACACACACACACACACACACACACACACACACACACACACACACCATGGGGTTGGGTCAGGAAGATGTAGAGAAGGTACAGGCTTTTTTGGCAGTCCCTCTCTAAAAAATTAAGCTTAAACTCGTGAATCAATCTATTGATGAGATCAGAGTCTCCAAGGCCCCACCTCTTGATGCAGTTGCTTTGGAGACCAGTCCTTTACAGCCTGTGAACCTTTGAGGGACATTTCATACCCAAACCTTTCAAGGTCTTTCCACATATGAAGGCACCCATTATGTTTGTTTTAACTGGGATCATTAAGGAGTATGTGTTTGAGAAGGCAAAGAGGAAGTAGAGTTTTAGGATACTATACTCATTTCTCATGTGAGTCACAGTTGAAATTGTCGGAGCCCACCATCCCAGAAAACTCTTACTGTCTTCTTTCTGCCCTTGGTCTCAGGCTTAGCAGTTGTCTCTCCGAAGAAGACAGTATTTCTGTTGTGTGCCACCACCTTCACAGGAAACCTGTAACTCCTCAGACTGGCCTTAGGGGTCTCTGGGTCTCTGACATTTCAGTTTCCCTGTGATCAAAATTTTCCACATTCCAAGCTGCTACTTGACATGTTTCTAAAAAGTGTATTTGACAGGTTAACCCTCCAGACAAATCAGACAAATGTTTCTAGAGTGAGAAGTGAGGGCATAATTACCACAATATGCCCTGGAAGCATTTCAGATATACAGCTGCAAATGAGTACCTCAGACTCTTCTCAAACCTACTTTATGTCCTCTCCAGCCTCAGATCTGATTCTAGTGTATGCCCTGGCTTCAGCTACTTTTGCAATTCTTCAGTGACTCGCTTGCCTTACAGTATTTCACTTGACATACATGTCCTATATGCCTGCCTTAATCCAATGCAAAAGAGCAAAAACATCAGCCTTTAAGACTTCAGGTAGGACCACTTTTCTTCTGTTTAGACCACAGACCTGTTTAGAGCAGTGCTTCCTCCACAGATCCATCTTTGCACACTAACTTATGAGTCTTTGTGAGATTGACTCTTAGGCTCTTATTTTTAAGTCATTTTCCTGTATTTCACAGTAGTCTTGTGTTTTAGTAGTTTCATTGTTTTCTTAACTTGGGAATTGAAAGCAAGATTCATCTGAATAAGAATCCTCAGGAAGGGAGAGGTTGAGTTTTCATAATGCCTGCGACTTTTCCTCATCACTGGACCGGATCAGGCTTGCCCAAGGCTGAGAATTTGTGCACAATTAAGTCAGATACTATTAAGACATTTTCTTTGGTCCCTACCTATTTGACAAGCTGATTCTTGCAAATCAGTTACCATGCCATCAATTTCAATAAGGTGATTGTGGAACAGTAGCTAAGGAGAAAATAAAGGTCCTCAACCCAGAAAGTAGTAAAACACTTTTAATCCTGGGTATGAAGTCTCCAATCTCTTTACATTAAACCACAATGCTTAAAGCAATAAATATTCTTCTTGCTCTCATTAGCAAATTTGCATCTCCTCTGAAATTTGTATTGAAACTTAATCCCTAGTACAACAGAACTAGGCATGGTCTTTCAGAAGTCATTAGCACATGAGCTTACAATGTAACTGGCTAGGTTTCATCTTTATGCCAGTCCAGTCCCTTTGCTCTGTAAAGGTGTGACTTTAAAAGGTTCATCTTGGAAGTAAAGAGAGTGTCTTTACCAAATACTGAAACTGTTAGTACCTTGGTCTTAAACAACTGTCCTTTAGAACTGTATAAAATCCATCTTTGGAATATCTAGTTTCAGATATTTTTCTACGGCATCTCAAACTGAGCAAGACACTTCTCTTGCTCAGGTAAGCTTAAACACTTTAGTTTAGAAAACATAAATATGCATGTCCTTCTTGAAATACAATAATCTCATTAAATTGA
The DNA here is from genome assembly GCF_011762505.2 of Arvicanthis niloticus. Taxonomy (NCBI): domain Eukaryota; kingdom Metazoa; phylum Chordata; class Mammalia; order Rodentia; family Muridae; genus Arvicanthis; species Arvicanthis niloticus. Next base: position 58,823,121 of record NC_047659.1, read on the forward strand.
TTTTTGTATTTAAAATGTTGAAATTCTAATAATATTTGTCTTTGGAGCAATAGGTTTACAAGAGTTGTTTAAATACTTAGAAGTAATTTGCTAGTCATTTGTATTACACCATTAAGAAAGATGTTGTCAGGTGAAGTTTTTTTTTCTCTGTTTGTCAAAGAAAAAATATTATCCAAGAAATATAGTTTAAATGGAAGTTTATTTAGCAAAGCAAAGTGTAATCCAGAAAAAAAATTGGAGTAGACTGACATGGAGGTGGGTAGCAGTGCACTGGATTCTGGTCTTTTTCCTCTCATGATCATTGTCAAGTAGTTCCCAATTTTGACCACAATTAGTACCTTTATCCTTACTCTATGGTATATGCTCCAGGGTCAAGGTGTCCTTATGATTTTTCTTTCCTATTTATTATTATAATTGTTGGCAAGCATATATGGTATTTAGAAAGGGTCTTAATGGTTTCATTTCAGATATGGTGGTAAGAGCCTAATTGCCTCTTCAAAGATAGTGATTCACAAAGGGGCATGTTAACCATCAGGAGACCAAACTATCACAGTGTTTCTCTAGTTATCTCAGCAGCAAAGTAGTTGGTTGTACATGGCATCCCCCCCTCCAGCTCCTGCATATCTAGTTACTATGTTAACACTTCCTGCTAAAGGGTTGGGACTGAATCTTTCATGGCACGGGCAGCATGTCAATGCTATGGTGACTTCTTGGTGAAGAAGGCACTGTTTTCTTCAGAGTCAGTGCACTTGGTGTTTGTCAGAAAGACATAGAAAACATTTCAATGAACATCCAAGTTCAGAATATTTCAGATTAGAGATCTGCCCCTCACCTGGGCAGTGCAGGAGAGCTGGCCCTTTTGGCATAGGCTCTGGAGATCTGGTGGGCTGACCATCCAGGGCCAGATCCAGGGCTTAGAGTTGATCCACCCCAACATCTACTTTATCTATGAGCTGCTGGAAGATGTGAATGGGCTGGTCCTGCAGAGCCAAAGCTGCAGGATCTCCATGACCCAAGGCGACTGCAGGATATCTGAGAGGAGTCTTGGTGAGGGTCCAGTATGGATGGTATATCAGAAGCCAGAGGCCTCGAACCAGACAATGAGTCATTACAATAAACATTTGCAAGTAAAGCTGTTTGGGCAAAACACACTGTGACATATGGCAGCTTCCACAGAAAGATTTTTGTTTTGCTTTTTAATATTTACTTTTCATTTTCTTATTGGGGGGGAGGTAACAAGGGTGGAAGGGAGATATGAAAGGCCTGGTAAATGAATTGGATTGAGGTTCACAACGTGAAATCCACAAAGAATCAATAAAATTTATATTTTAAAAAGAGAATCTTGTATTGCCAACACGGTGGCTCACAACCATCTGAGACTCCAATTCTAATAAGCTAACACTCTCTTCTGGCACAAGAAATACATGTGACACACACACATAGATATATACATAGAGGCAAAAGACTTGTACACATAATATAAAATAGTGCTTTAAAAAATGAGGCTGGATCTATCCGCCTCTTTAACCAGGACACAGAAAGATTTTGGCAGCAACCATGGCCACCTTCGTGGAGCTCAGTACCAAAGCCAAGATGCCCATTGTGGGTCTGGGAACTTGGAAGTCTACCCCAAACCAAGTCAAGGAAGCTGTGAAGGCGGCCATTGACTCTGGGTATCGCCATATTGACTGCACGTATGCATATTGCAATGAGAAGGAGGTGGGAGAAGCCATCCAAGAGATCAAAGAGAAGGCTGTGAGGCGAGAGGATCTCTTCATCAGCAAGTTGTGGCCCACCTGCTTTGAGAAAAAACTGCTAAAGGAAGCCTTTCAGAAGACACTCAAGGATCTGAAGCTGGACTATTTGGACCTCTATCTTATTCACTGGCCACAGGGACTTCAGCCGGGAAAGGAGTTATTCCCCAAAGATGATCAAGGCAATATCCTTACCAGTAAAACAACGTTCTTGGAAGTCTGGGAGGGTATGGAGGAACTGGTGGACCAGGGAATGGTGAAAGCTCTGGGCGTCTCCAACTTCAACCACTTCCAGATTGAAAGACTCCTGAACAAGCCTGGACTGAAACATAAGCCAGTGACCAACCAGGTCGAGTGCCTCACCCAGGAAAAACTGATCCAGTACTGTCACTCCAAAGACATCACTGTCACAGCCTACAGTCCCCTGGGCTCCCCAGACAGGCCTAGCGCCAAGCCAGAGGACCCTTCACTACTAGAGGACCCCAAAATTAAAGAGACTGCCGCCAAACATAAGAAAACCTCAGCCCAGGTTCTGATTTGTTCCCACATCCAGAGGAATGTGGTGGTGATCCCGAAGTCTGTGAAGCCAGCGCGTATACAGGAGAACATTTAGGTCTTTGACTTCCAGTTGAGTGACGAGGAGATGGCCACTATCCTTAGCTTCAACAGAAACTGGAAGGCCTGCCTGCCTGAGACAGTAAACATGGAATAATATCCCTATGATGCAGAATACTGAAGCTGAACCAGTCCATGAGTTTTCCTCTCTGATGCTGCACACCTCACTCTCAGAGTCCCGTTTAAGCCCAGCCTGCCTGACACCATGCAGTAGGCAAGGCTGTGTTTAAATCCCCACACTGGACCAGGGACAGACTGTTGCAAGCCAAAGTGCCTCGGGGAAGCGAGGTATCTCTCCTTCACTTATTTGATCTGACCAAATGTTTGTCAAAAACTGGGAACTCTAGTAACATTTGAGGGTATAAAGATAAAATAATAAAGAATCGTAACATTAACAAACATAAAAAAAATGAAGCTGGAGAGATGTCTCAGCCATGAAGCAGATGTACTGCTCTTACCAAAGACCAAAGTTCTGTTCTTAGCGCTGCCGTTAGGAGGCTCGCAATTACCTGTAACTCCAGCTCCAGGGGACCCAATATCTCTGGTTTTCACAGGCACCTGTACTCACATGCACATACCTACAACCCCTCCCCCCGCCTGCACACATATAAATGAAACTGACATATGGGTCCACATAGCTTTTTAATTTGAAATGTGCACAAGAAATGTTTTTGTGTACTAGGTAAAATGGATTCATGCAAATGTTTGTTTTAGCTTAATGAATTTATAAAAATTTACCTAAAGACCTAGACGTAATTTGTTAGGCAGTTTTTATAGATTTCTTATCGCCATGGTAACAAAGTTCAACAAATTGTGTGGCTTAAATACCACTTTGCAGTTTTATTCTCTTAAATAGCAGCAACTTACTCCTCACTGTTGTGGAAGCTAGAATTCTGTCAGGAGGCTAGCAGCATTTACTCCTTCTGAGGAGTTGCAGGGGACAATCTAGTATACGTTTTCTCACACCTTCTAGTGATTGGAAATCTTTGGCACTTTTTAAAAATAATTGAATTACACATGTGTATTTGTGTCAGTCAGAGGGCAATTTCAGGACTTGGTTCAATCCTTCCACCCTGAAGGTCCTGACAAAGCCATTATAGGGCACCATGCTTAGCTTCGAGTGCCTTTATGTGCTTTGCTGTCTCCCTGGCCTGACACCCTTTGGCTTGTAGAAGCAACACTCTTATCTCTGCCTTTATCTTTACCTGGCATTATTTTTGCATGTGTGTTTGTATTGATTTTCCCTTTCTACCAAGACATCAATTATTCTAGTTTAAGAGACCCACTTCCTCCTTAGCATGACCTCATCTTAACTAATTCCTTCCTTGAAAAGATTCTGTTTCCAAATATGATAGCTTTCTGATGTACTGGCAATACAAATTTCAACATGTACATTTTGGGTGACTAATCAGGAATTCACAGTGATGAAGATCAGCTATATTTAGTTTCAAAACAATGGCCTGAAATCCACTTTAAAAAATTGATTTATATTTAAACTTGTGTTGAAATGGAGGATCAAGAAAAAGTTAAGTGAAAGATTTTTAATTAAAAACATATAGAGAATTTTAAGTTTTGCTATTATCTATCAGTATTTCCAGATACCACAGTCTAAATTGGGACTCCAATTAGAGCATCAATACTTCTTTATGTGCACTTAGTTTGTCCCTATAAAATAATTATTATACTTTGGTTCTATAGCAAACTCTAGAAAGCTCTGAATTAGTTTTGATGGTTCACTGTAATGTCATCTTGACTAGATTAAGAATAATCAAGGAAACACATGTATGGGCCAGCCTGTAAAGATGCTGACTTGCCCTGAATGTGGACACCACTATTTATTTCATAGGCTGGGGATCACAGACTGAATATAAAGGCAAAAGTGATCTGACTTGCATTCATCTTTTTACTTCTGGACTCTGACATGCTATAGCCAATGGTAGCACACTCCCACCATGCCTTCCCTATAATAATGATATATACTCCTCAAACATGAACCCAAGTATATCCTTTCATCTGTTGAGTTTACTAGAGATCTTCTCACACTAATGAGAAAAGTAACCAAGATAAAGAATTCATAATAAGAAATGGAACAGTTTAGTGATAAACCCGACCATGTGGTTCTATGCCTTAGGAATTGGTTTGTGGTAGGAACATGTCAGACGTCAGAACTGTGGGACAGAAAATCCCCAGAACAGTATAAGCAGAGTTTAATGGAACATTTAAGTAGGGAGTTGTAACAGAACACTGAGATAAACAGGGATGGTTGAAAGTCAGCTTAAGAGGTTATACAGGGGAGTAAGAGAGGACTCTCTGGAGGAACAGACCAGGGACTTTTTATGTTATACTCTGGGACAGCAGCTGGCAATATCTTGCCCATGCTCTGAGAACATAAATGAGGCTGAATTACATAAAAATGAACTAATTTGTTAGCAGGAGGGAATTCTTAGTTGGCATAGTATTCAGGCTGTGCTGCTGTTAGTGTTCCCTAAACGTATCCATGTCTACAGTGAGAGAGCCTCAAACAGGGCAGAAAGGTGACGTTAAATGTGAAGTTTGGTGAGGAACAAAGTGAGTCTGGGATTTCTGACAATACGGGTGTGAATATGGCGGTAATTGTTAAACAGATTACCACAGTCACAGAGAAACTTTTTTTTGCCCTGCACTGGGACAGTAAGAACGGTTTCCTGAGGGCAAGACTCCACTGTCCCCTCAACATAAAAATTGAAATAAACTAGTTTTTTTAAGTTGCTTTTTTTTTTCAGCATAATGTCACAGCAATAAGAAAAAAAATATGGTATGGATTTTTTTTTTCATCTTATGACTAAACATGATTTGGGTGGAAACACAAGGAAACAATTTAGTTTCCTTGTGTTGAAGTAGCCTGTCTTCACAATACTGTCTTCACAATAGAGTCTGGTGATAAACTTTTGCCTTAATATCATATTAAAAGGAAACAGCTTAAATTTTCACCAAAGTACAAAGGGTTGGTATTGGAATAGCTTGAACTATAGATACTATCTATATATTCATGCATGATATATCACACTTCTGTAAATAGTTATCCTAAATGAACAAACTGATTTTATTTGAAAAATGTGCCTATGTTTTTCTTGGGCTTATACTGTCAGTAAAGCACAGGTTGTGTCTATCACAGAGACACGGTACGGTACTTGCAATTGTTTTTGTAGTGTGTCAGGTGTAGTACAACTTGGTCCTTAACCTCTTTATTTATTTTCTTCTTGAAGTATTCATTTAAAATGTGCATGACATTATCCCTTAGAAGAATTCCTCATACTAACAAAAGGGAAACAAACCTCTTCTCCTTTAACATTTTTTTTTTTTGCCATAGCAAATGAAAATTAGATGCTATCAGTCAGTGTAAGAAATTTATCATTAAGTGTACCTGTTGAACATTTTCAAGTTTAGTATTGATATACTTTTTTGTCTTTTTTATTGGATATTATATTTACATTTCAGATTTTATCCCCTTACCCCACTCCCCCCACCACCCAGGAACCTCCTATCCCATCCCCCCTCCTCATGCTTCTATAAAGATGTGCCCCCCACCTACCCCTCCCTCCCCCCTCCCCACACTGGAATTCCCCGCCCCCCCTCAGTGTTCAGGCTTTTATGGGACCGAAGATCTCCTCTCCCACCTATGCCTGACAAGGCCATCCTCCCCTACATGTACAGATGGAGTCTTGGGTCCCTCCCTATGTACTCCCAGGCTGGTGGTTTAGACTCTGGGGAGCTCTGGTTGATTGGTATTGTTGCTCTCCTCATGGGGCTACAAACCCATTCAGCTCCTTCAGTCTTCTCTCTAACTTCTCCATTGAGAAACCCTTGATCAGATCAGTGGTTAGCTGTGAGCATCTGCCTCTGAATGTGTCAGACTCTGGCAGACCTCTAAGGAGACAGCTATATCAGGCTCTTGTCAGCATGCACTCCCTGCCATCCACATCAGTGTCTACCTTTGGTGACTGCACATGGGATGGATACCCAGGTGGAATGGTCTTTAGACGGCCCCTCCTTCAGTTTCTGTCCCACACTTTGTTTCCATATTTGCTCCCTTGGGTATTTAGTTACTCCTTCTGAGAAAGACCTAGGCATCCACACTTGTTCTTCTTTCTTCATGAGCTTCATGTGGTCTGTGAGTTTAAAGCACTGCTACTGAATATAGCCTTTTAAATCTTCTGGTTTTATTGTCCTTGGTAGATATGTGTGTGTGGAGTGCAGAACAGCCTTTTCATCCCTCTCTTTGCCTTCCTCAGGTAGAAGCAGTTGGGTTTGTTTACATTGCTAGCTAGATTGTTGCCACAGTAGAGACACATTTTTCTTTGTTAGAGTTCACTTCACGGTGACTGGAATGTGAAGAGGTCTTTCTGTGTTATGGGGGGAACAAGCACAGATGGGGTCAAGAGATATAAATCAGATTGACTCGTTAACACGAAGGACTATAAAAGTTTCCATATGTTAGAATTTATATTATAGTAGTCACAGAGATGGAGAAAGGCCTGTGAGCTATGGCCTAGAGAGCTCTGTGCCCCAGAAGGAAGAGATCAGAAGCCAGGGATGATGGCTCTGCATTAGAAGTTTGTCGCCTAAGTGTTTGTTTAGACGGAAACACTATTTATGGCTTCGCACAAGCTCACAGGACTGCTACAGAAAGGCAGATGCTTTGCTTTGGTTTGGTTTCTAATTTCAGATTTTGTCAAATGAGTTTTCTTGTTTTTAAAGCATGTGTTCTTACCTTCTAATCTACTTATGCTTTATTTGGAGAAATTTTGCTGCATAAAATGTATAGGAAACACATGTACTGTGTTCTCAGCAGTTTGTGTATATTCAGTTTAGCCTGCAGCACTCATACTAGGAGGCACAGCAGTTTCCAAAGTCCCCAAAGTCTGCTTCAAGTCTTTATTTATTGCATAGTAACACAAAGCAAAATAAAAAGCAGAAACAAACAGAAGAACCATACTAAGGCTATGTCTCTCTGTGTCATTTCTCATCCCTAGCCTTCAAGCAGGAGCTGTTTGTTTGTTTTTACGGCTCTCATTTATTATATTTTTTACTCTAGTTTCTATCCCAAAATGTAGAACTTTTGTTTATGAAATAAATAAATAAAAAGCAATAAATGCATTTCTAGATAGAGTCTTATTCATAGTTCAGGCTTGCCCAGAACTCACTCTGTAGTTAAGCCTGGGTTTGAACTAATAGTGACTCACCTGTCTTAACTTACAGTGCTAGGATAATACTCATGAACTACCATGCTTGGGCTGGAAGCTTTAAATAAAACATTTTTTTTCTTTCTAGGTAATATGAATGATTCCATGTTTTGCTTGGCACTTATCCAAATAAATCCATGGAATTCTAAACTGGATGACAGAAACAATAATTGAATAATTCCATCACAATTTACAACTGTTAGAGTTTAAGCTAAAATTACAAACCATAGGATGACCAGAAATAAACATTCTATTATTAGAAAACTAGCTACTTAGGAGGCAGCATACACTAGCTGATGTGAGGCCCCTGGCACATACAGCAGAGGATTGTCTGGTCTGGTATCAGTGAGAGAAGATGCTTCTAACTCTTGAGACTTGAGGCCCCAAGGAGTGGGGAGGCCTGGCTGGGTGGTGGAGGGTGAGGACATCTTCTTGGAGACAGGGGGAGGAGGAATGGGATGAGGAACTATGGGAGGCAGACTGGGAGGGGGATAACAACAGGACTATAAAAAATACATGTGATAAAAATAAATAAGTAAATTCTTTCAAAAAGAAAGAAAAATAGAAAGCTAGCTACTGTCAGGAGCAGAATTACTATTTGCTTGGTTTTCTTATTAGAGCAACTTAGACAGGTACAACAATAAACTCAGTTTAACGAACAGGAGACTAGAAGTCAAGAACATGACAGCAGTATATGGTTGCAGAGATGGGGAGTGTAAGGGACCCTTGGCTTGACTGAATTCCCCTCCCATCTCATTCCCCTGCTCTCTCTCAGCACCACCCTGCCTCCCAAAGGCAATGTTTAACATGAGTGAAGAAGTCCCCACTCTCTCACACACTGAGAGTTGCCATTTGTTTAAAAAGAGTAAAAGGCCAAAAACAAACAACAGGCATGGCCTTTCTCTGTGTTTTGTCAGCTGATGTCCAGTTTTGATCTTAAAACTTAAGATGAGTTTCCTGTAAGCCAGAAGGCTCCTAGCAGAACTCCCACGTTCTTCAAGGGAATCTACTTTTCCCCCCCGTAACTGGGTCCACTAGCGAAAAATGTGGTATTCATTCTTTCCTATTTTTTTTTTTCTGCCTAACATTGATGGGGTGAAGCTAAAACACCAAAACAAAGCAAATAAAGCAAGAGGCGAGCCAAAAAAAAAAAAAAAAAAACAAATGAAAAACTCTAACCTCCAAACAACTGTTTTATTTCCCTTTAAAGCTGGGAACAATGGAAGGGAAGAAAACCAAAAGTTAGGTTTAGGTGGTTTCTGGATTCCTATTCTGAACCTACTCCACCAAACAAATGCCCCAAAACAATAGACAATCAATCACCCATGGGAAAAACTTGAAGCCATTAAAAGACCTAAGTTCTCTGACCAAAATACAAACTTGAATGACTCTCTCTTAGTCAGTTTCACAGACTTGATTTTCGAGGGAGAACTTTTTTTTTTGCATGGTTTTGTTTTGCTAGCATCTATTTAGACAGGTGGGTGTTATTTTTCTTCAGTTTAGGGAGTAAGTTAAAACAGCCAAGGTCCTTCCTAGAATGCTTATAAAACAACTATCAAGTAATAAAGAGAAACAGCTCCATGTCTAACCTGTCTGCTTCTACACACCTGTTTAGGCATCGGATCCTGAAAGCCTCGTTGTGGATAAGATAACCAAGAGAGATGACTATTGTGCTGTCCAGCATACTGAGATATGATCAGAGAGAGAGAACTAGGTTATGAATTCAACTACAAAAGACTTAGGATTATGGAATTCCTTAAAGCAGCCATTAATATCATTAATTTCCAAGCAGTTTTCCCAGTCTAAGTGGTAGTTTAGTAACTAAACTAAGTGTATGGTCTAGGAGTAGGAGAATTGGCTTGTGTCAGGAGTCTTGCTCAGGCTGGAACTCTGGTGCTGGCTATACGCCCTTTACCAAAGCACTACATGCTCAAATGTGTCAGAGTTAGGTGCAGTTCTGACATTTGAGATACTTACTGACCAGCAACATAAAGCTTCCACGTGAGTAGGTGCTGAGTGAAATTTCTGGGGCAGCCAGGCAGGCATGACACCATGCTTCAAGAGTCTGTGAAAATAGATTTGGACCACACATGGTTTTCCTCACAGCATATAATACTACTAAAGACCTGACTTGTAGCATTATTGAAAACCAAATGGTCCAAATCTCTGTGGACAGATTATTCTGCACATATCTACATTCCCTACAGGACAGGCAGAGCCAGTGACTTCTGGGTGGTTTTTGGAAGGAAGAATATGCCAATGGTAAGCTTCATGCAAGGTGGCTCACTCTGATCAGGAAAATAAAGAGGAGGGAAACTCAGACTTTACAGTTATTTAATGATCTCTGTGCTGTTATGACGAGGAATCTTTCTATGATTATATTTATGTCCTTTAATCTCTTAACTCTGAGCTTGGCTAGGTGAGTGAGTGGGAACCTCATCTGTTTTCCTTGTCTATTCATTATGTTGGCTTCTTTATTGTACTTTTCTTAACCACCCTTCTATTATACTTTATATAACAAAAGATAGGATAAACTCTGACATAGAAAGGCATGTTTTCCACTCATTGCACTCACCCCACAGTGATGAGTCTCCTGACTTCTCTAACCCTGGGATAGTGTTGCCTGCAGTAACAGTGTAGTGCATACTGAATGCCTTTTAAGAATGAGCATACATTTAAAAATCATTTCCCTTGTTGTGATAGCATTGTTGGGATCCTTTTTGGTTCTTGACATGAATCCACATTTAAAAAAATGTCTTCACCTTTAGATGAACCCTTAAGATGTTGCTATAATACTGTTTAAATCTATAATGACCAAAGATTCTGCAAAATTTTGTTTGCTGTTGAAAAATGTGTTATTTTTCTTAGATAACTAACGATCTAGGAATAAATTTTCTAGATAATTTGGGTAAATGTAAATTTAACTTTATAACAAACTTCCATATATTTTCTCAGAGATAGCGTCAATTTTGTACCATCATCTGGAATACTGTGAATATAAGTTGCTCCAAATTCTTTCCAAAAGTTGCCTTTTATGTTTTTGTAATTCAGAAATTTTTGTTTATATATTTCTATTTTTAATTATAATTAATATATTCCATATATCATATAGAATATATAATATATTCTATATATTAAAATTTAATACACATCATTAAATATTTATATTTAACATATTATATTTATATGTATTTATATTATATGTGATATATAATAAATTACCATTATAAATTATATTTATAATATTATGTGTGGTGTATATGTATGTATGTAATATATATTATAATATAATATAATATATGTATGTATATTTACACATGGGTAGACTTGTGTGTGTGTGCAGGTGAGTGTGCACACATCTTCCTGTGGATTGATGTCAGGTATGTACCTCCATCACTCTCCAGTTCGTTTTCTGAGGTGAAGTCTCTCACTGAATGCAGAAAATGCTCTTTTTGGCCAATTTAACTAGCTTCCTTTTCCTGGGTCTCCTTCCATATCAGTCGCCAAAGGGTTGGGATTATGGAGGGGCTACCTCATTCACCTTTTTTTTATATGGGCATTGGGGCCTAAACTCTGGACCTTCTGCTTGTGGGATAAGGACTTTACCTACTGGGCCATTGCCCAGTGACCAAATTTCAGGCATTATTAAAGATGTGAGTCATTTAGTTCTGATTTTACCCAATAATAGGCTAATGAGGAAAGATCTTGGGCAGCTGTTCACGCATGTATGGTTCATTCATGCAGCTTCCTGTTCCAAAGCGTCACTGGGCTTTCTCATTCTCAAATGTATTGTATTATTGAATTACAGGACATAACCTTTTTCATATGTCTATATTGTTCATGTTCTCTTTACAAAATAGTTCTTTTTCTTTTCTTTTTTCCCCAGAGTTGAAAAAAGATTTCTATTTTAATTTGTTATTATTTGGCATTGGGTTCTTAATAACAGATAAACAAGGTGATTCCATCATTTGGGGAAGTGATGCGAATTTCTTTTAACTGTATGAGCAAATTTCTTGTAAGCATCCAATCTAACTGCAAGCTTCTACAATTATAGATTAAATCCTTCCAAATTATTGCACTCTACCAGTAACAGATTAAATGCAGTTTTGTTGATAAAGTTATAGCTAGCTTTCAACCATAATGAATATGTAATTTTCTAAAAACATTCTTTCATTCTTCTGTTGTGGGACATCTGGGTTATTTCCAGCTTCAGGCTGTCACAAACAAGGCCACTATGAACATAGTAGAACACGTGCCACTGTGACATGGTGGGGCATCTTTTGGGTATATTCCCAAGAGTGGTATTGCTGCGTCTTCAGGTAGATTTATTTCCGCTTTTCTGAGGAACCTCTAGATTGATTTCCAGAGTGGTTGTACCAGTTTGTAATCCCACCAGCAATGGAAGAGTGTCCCTCTTTCTCCATATCCTCATCAACATGTGCTGTCGCCTGAGGTTTTGAATTTAGCCATTCTGATTGGTGTAAGGTGGAATCTCAGGGTCGTTTTGATTTGCATTTCTCTAATCACTAAGGACTTTGTACATTTCTTTCGGTGCTTCTCAGCCATTTGAGATTCCTCTGTTGTGAATTCTATGTTTAGCTCTATACCTCATTTTGTGATTGGGTTGTTTGGTTTCTTGGTGGTTAGCTTCTTGAGTTCTTTATATATTTTGGATATTAGCCCTCTATAGGATGTGGGGTTAGTGAACATTTTTTCCCAATCTGTAGGTTGCCGATTTGTCTTACTGGTTATGTCATTTGCCCTACAGAAGCTTTCCAGTTTCATGAGGTCCCATTTATCAATTCTTGATCTTAGAGTATGCACCATTGGAGTTCTATTTAGAAAATTTCTCCCTACTAGTGGGTTCAGTAAATGTGGTTCATCTATACAGTGGAATACTACTCAGCTATTAAGAATGAGGACATCCTGACTTTTGCAGGCAAATAGATGGAACTAGAAAATATTATCTGGAGTGAGGTAACTCAAACCCGAAAGGACATGCATGGTATGTACTCACTAATAAGTGGATATTAGCCAGTAAAAAAGTACAGAATACCCAACATAGAGTCCACAGAACTCAAAAAGGTCAACAAGCTGAAGGGCCCAAGTGAGGATGCCTCAGTCCCACTTGGGAGGGAGAAAAAAAAAACAATCACAAGTGAGGAGTGAGGGAGCTACTAAGGAGGGAAAGTGGATGGTGGTTGGGGGAAGAGGGGAACCTGATCTGATATTGAGTGAAGGAAAAGGACTGTAGCCTTGAGGGCCAGCAGAAAGAATGGAAACAGGCAACCTAGGGAGGTAGGAGGTTGGGGGGACCAACTAGAATGTACCAGAGACCTGGGAGGTGATAGACTCTCAAGACTCAAAGGGACCTTAGATGAAATGCCCAGCAGTAGGGAGAGTAAAGGTATAGAGACCACCTCCAACAGGAAGACAGGGCATCAAATGGGGGAGGGGGTCGCCATTCCACAGTCAAAATTCTGACCCATAATTGTTCCTGTCTGAAAGAACTTCAGGGATGGAAATGGACAGGCCCAAAGTAGGATCAAGTTCAAGGGGAGGTCCCAAGGCCTGACACTATGACTGAGACTATAGAGTGCTCACAAACACGGACTTACCATGACTGCCCTCCAAAAGACCCAACAAGCAGCTGAAAGAGTCATATTTTCACCAAACCAATGGACAGAAACTGCTGACTTCTGCGGTTGAATTAGAAAAAAGCTGGAAGAAGCTAGGAGGAGGGCGACCCTGAAGGAGGACCAGCAGTCTCAATTTACCTGGACCCCCTGAGATCTCTCAAACACTGGACCACCGACCAGGCAGCATACACCAGCTGATATGAGGCCCCCAACACATATATAGCAGAGAGCTGCTGGGTCTGGGTTTAGTCAGAGATGATGCACCTAACCCTGAAGAGACTGGAGGTCCCAGGGAGTTTAGAGGTCTGGTTGGGTGGGGATGGGGGTGGAAGCATCCTCATGGAGACAGGGAGCAGGGAGGAGGTATGGGATGCAGAACAGTAGGAGGGTGGACTGGGAGGGGAATAAAATCTGGAGTTTAAAATAAATAAATTATTTAATAAAAACAGTCTTTCATTATGAAACTAGTAGAAAATCAAGATTTTTTTGTTAGCAAGATTTGTTGTTTTACCATTTCATATATGTATGCATTCTCAATATTCTGGTCATTCTCTCCCCCTACCTTCTTTTTCTGATAAAGTCTTACCTAACTTTATTATTCAACAGGTTATTTACTAACACCCTTCTTTAAAATGTCTTTGCCTATGCCATATTTACAGACGTAATTGTTAGTTATTTTAACAATCATCATGGTTTTAGCTTCACATTTATCTGTATAATTTATATCACTTACCCCCTGTGTGGTGTGAGGTAGGAGACTGGCTGACAAAGAAGGCATACCTTCCAAGAAACCTAAAAATAACACTCAACACATAAGCTATAATAACAAATATATGTGGCAGCAATTTATGTTTATATATTATTTGGTCTTATTTTATAGTAGAATATTCCATGAAATCTTATTAAGGTCTCTACTTGGTCTCTAAGCTGGCATTGCATGTCAGGAGGCTTGACAGAAGAGGTGATTTCCCCTCTCTACCACACAGCCCTTGCAAACATTTGGAGAACACTACGGTGGGAACAGGAGCATCTTGAGAGAGGCCAGGACCCACAGCTGCTGTAAATACAGAACAATGGCTCTAGTCATGTCTTAGGAAAAATCTGGAACAAATGAGTCTGAGTGACTCCACTTTTTAAGTGCAGGGGAAAAGATTTCAGTGACTCTTTTAAACATCTGGTAGGCATTGTAAGATGAATAGATTTTTGCATTGGGATTATGTGCAATCCACAGTACTATAGTTGGAGTATTAGCAGAATATAATATGGCATTTTTTATAAACTCTCTGGCCAGTAAGCCTAAGGATCTGTTGTACATATTCATTAAGAGTATCAAATGTAAATTAAGAGCATCAAATGTAAATTCCTAGTCAGTTCGACTGAAATAGAATTTCATCTTTGTTTAATGGTGGCTTTTAGGGAGAGTGTGGTGAAGATACTTCCTAATGTCTTAAGTACAATGAATTGGAAGTAAGTGCTAGGTAAACTCTAGTGGTAATGCTTTATAGTGAGGCCACTTGATCTTCACAGTTGACTTTCAAGGAATAAGGAGGAAGAAGAGGAGAGGGCAGAGATGGAAAAAGGGAGAGAGAGAAGAAAAGAGAGGAAGGGAGGAAATGAGTTACAACAAAATCTATGAAGTTTTAGGCTAGTATTTAAAACTATGAATATTGGAAAGCCTATAGCCATCATTCAGAATTTGACAATAAACTCATCACTACTTGCTTGTCTTTAATAATGATTCCATGGTTGATTTGGTGTTGGTTGATTTTGAATTTTTATAACAAAAAAATTGTAAAAATGTAAATAGATACTTGAGAGATTGTTCAACTGGGAAAGATTAGTTAGAATTTTGACAAAAACCTGGGCTTAGGTTACATTTTGAAATTTCTCTGAAGTTTGGTATAAGTAAGGTGAAAATTCATTTTTATGCTTTGTGTAATCATTACTTATTTGTCACAACTACAGATACGTCTGTATTCCTACAATAAAATTTCATTGTTTTTCTAAAGGGACACATCTGAATATTACTAATGCAATGCATAGCACCAATAGCTATAAGAAGTTTTGAATTTTATTAACTTATTTTCCTAACTGACTTATTAGTCATATGTTTTGTTCACAAAAAATGTATCAAGACATGCTGCCAAACAGATATCTTTCTCAGTTTAAATGTTAGGAACCTGAGAACAGGGGTATTTTGGAGTTAAAGTTGTATATATGCATATATAACATTTTCACCTAATAAATGTAGACATCTTACTTTCAAAGGTTTTAGCTTTTTATCTTTCCTGGAAATTAAAAAACAGTAGCTTACCTCTGTGTCGAGTATATAACCAAAATTTAGAAGTAAACAAAAAAATTCCACAGTATTGTACAAGAGAAGAATAAAGCATTATGATAATTTGGAGTATATCAATAAAATACCGAGTTTGAGCAAAGAAGACGGGCTAGGTGAGTACACAGAGACTTCATCTTCATGAGTTCCGGAGCATTACTGAATACTCTCGTTGAGTGTCATCTTGAAGATCAAGTCATTTAGAACACAACAGACATGTGTTGGAGAATAATTGTTTCCTCTGGACACAACATGACATTTGTCATCATGGAGCAGAGAATTCAGAGGTGACTTACAGAATATCGTGGCCCAGTAGTCATGAAAATGAAATAAGTAAAATAACAGCGAGTGTATCACAGTGATAATGAAGATGTTAAAATACCAATAGGATGAAGGGAAAACAGTCAGCAGACTTTTACCTGTGAGTCTAGCCTCTCTCTGCCCCTACCTGCCCCTGTTTCACATACTCTTGGAGGATTGCGTTAGAGTGTATAAGATGTTGAAGCTGCACTGAAGACGACCTTCATCAGTGCAGCTTCTGTAATGTAGTCATCCATGTTGAGTAAGACTTTTCGGTAATGTAAATGTTACGAGTCTGCTATTCTTCTGTAAATATTTCCTCACCCATGTTCTTATAAAGAAGCCCAAGATACACTGTTTCACCTAGCTGGACTTATGTTATCATTTCTTTCATCGGTTGCTTTTTCCCTATCTGTGCTGAATAGATGTCTTCCTAGGGAAAGAAATACAACATGAAAAGACTGAAAACAGAATAAAGTAGAAGAGAAAGTCCTGGTTCATATCATGTCTACATTCTTGGAGCTTTTTCTTTGTTACCAATGAGCTGACAATGAATGTCTTTGTTCTAGTGTGTATCCTGTCAGCTCTTTATTGGAAAACTGAAATTCTCTCTCTTCTGTGTCTGAATTTTAACACGGGGTAACACATGCCTTGGATCCTTTGACCTGTTGTCTGTCCTCTGGTTTGTCCACGTATTCCTTAATTGTTCTTTGCCTCCTTGCTTTACTCTTATTATTTCTTTGTGGGAACAAATGATCTGAAACACTAATACATTCTTGAAGATCTGAAGGGATCCATTAACCAGAAGAAAGTATGTCTCCTTCAAGAAGAAAGATGCCACAGGTAATTCAAATGTTCAAGTAAATAAATCAAGCAAACAAGTAGCCACATACTATGTGTGGCGGCAGCAGCCATCAGTCAGGAGGTGGTATCTCCTCCCAATATTCTTTGTTCAATCTCATTATTTTAACAAGAAACTTGGGATCTGCTCTTAGTTATGAACCAGCTAGTTGGGAAATGAGTCTGGCTTATTTCTTAACACATACTAGCAGAACTCTTAAAGATATTATTTCTCATGATAAAATATACATAAAACTGGCTATTTTAAGTGTTCAACCAGTGGTTCTAAATGTATTCACAGGTAGAAAACCATCACAACTATCCATTGGCTGAATTTTTCATCATATCAAACTGAAATTTTGATAAACTCAAATTAATGAACACCTTCAGATTTCAAAATACTCTCGTTCCTGAAAATGTACACTAAGCTTGGCTTCTACCTGTTTTGCCTATCAGATTCATATAAAAATTTATCTTATAGCATTGGTTATTCTGCATTTTTAAATGTCTGTTAATATAATATCCTCCAGATTGGTGTTATGGAAAATGGCAAGATCTCTTCTTCACCCCCTTACTCCTCTTTGTTGTCTTAATATTGCATACCTATCAATGGACAGTAACATTGTTTCAATACTTTAGCTGTTATAAATAATGATATAATATGTATGGAAGATACAGATCATACTTCAAAATAGTTGCTATCATTTCTTTGGATGTATCCAGTGTTGGGATTTTTAGGTTGTGATTCTACTTTTCACTTTTGGAGGAACCTCTGCATTCTTTTCTGTAATGGCTGTACTAATTTCCATCTCAGCTATAAGAGAGTAAGGATTCTCTTTTTGACATACTCTGCTAACACATGTTGTCTCTACTCTTTTTGCAATAGCCATCATTACTAGAGTGAGGTGGGGTACCCCTGGGGTTTGATTTGCTTTTCTGTGATGGTTATGGATACTAGGTATTTGTATATTTTTATGTATTCTTTGGATTCTGTGTCTGTTAAGTTTCTATTCATGTGTGTGTATCTGTGTGTGTGTGTGTGTGTGTGTGTGTGTGTGTGTGTGTTTGCATGTACTTGATATGGTGCACATAGAGAAGTCAGAAGACAAGTTGTGGGAATCACATGAGTTCTGGGGCTTGAACTCAGGTGGTCCAGATTGGACATAACTGATTGTTGTGCCCTAAGGCCTCTTGCCAGCACCACTTTCCCATTTTTTCGAAACATTGTCTATTTGTTTAATTGTGTTCTTTATTTGTTTTCATTATTAATTATTATCAGGTAGAAGATTTACAAATATTTTCAACTTTCTATAGATTCTTTTTTATTTTACTTAGTTTGATTGTGGTCTTTCTTATTTTTTTTTTTTATCTAATTGCCTGTGCTTTTGGTGGTGTTTCTGAAAAGTTATTGCCAAGACCGATGTTAAGAAACCTACCTCATGAACTCTGAGAACTTCTACACTGGCAGATTTTACATTTACTGTCGACTTTTCAGCAGACCTGTGCAGAACTTGTCTGCTGGGCCAGGGATCAAGGACATGAAAGAATGGAGCAGACTACAGTCTAATGCTTAGACAGCTTTACCTCGGTTTTAATGCACTTTTATACACAAAAGTAGCAAAGAAAGCCATGATCCAAGGATAGTTGTCTGAGTTCAGAAACACATGATCATTAAAACATGTACATAAATGTCAGGAAGCACATACTAAACTTTCTAGGACAGAGCAATTTAAAAAAAATTGCATGACACACATTATAGATTAAAATCTGAGAAGCACAAAAGCAAGGCAGAAAGAAGGCCATATCTAGACTTAGGATACACTGACCAGATTGGATTTTGTAGCTATGATCTGACATCCAACAAGAATAAGCATGTTTTACACATTGTATGTAAACATTTGTTACAGGAGGCATGAAATCACATCTAAGAGCAATCAGGGGAAAAAATGCTTCCGAGGTAAATGCCCTCTGCCTTTTCCCCTGTAGCTCTCTCATATGTCCCCAAGTCATTGTTCACCATAGGCCATTCTCTTGGCCATGTTCTAATAATTTAATATTTAACCCATTTTGAACATTTTTATTTTATTAAAAATCTGTTATAGGACTACCCTATATAGCTCAGCATGCCTTTCAAATCAAAACCACCCTATTTTATCCCCACTCGTTCTAGAATATAGGCATGTGCCACTATGTCAGGCACTTGAGTTCATTGTTGAATACAATATAACGCATTCTCTTATCTGTGGGATTCCAGTTTCTCAGCTCTACTAACTGAAGAGATTTCTTTTACCCATGGTATAGTTCTGGTGCCTCTTTAGGAGTTTGGTTAATAGATGTATCCAAGCTTTTCTCAGAGCCTGTGTTCTGTTTATGTTGTTGTTGCTTTTCATCCATGTGTATATTTTTAGGGAACTATTCCACTCTGTTCCCCACACTATGGGGATGTGATATCACCTGGCTTGTTATTCTTCCTTAAAATTGCTTTGACTACTTGAGAGCTTTGTGATTCTATATGTACTTTAAGATTGTTCTACTTCTTTGAAAGACACTGGAATGCTGAGAAGGATTATACTTGCTAAGTTTTTACTGTTTCTTCACACATTGCTATGCGAACCTGCAGTGTACACAGACTGTAGTGGCCTCTTGTAATGAGCAATAGAGTTTCAAATAATCATAGTAGGCTAATTGTTACAATCATCAGTAAGTCAAACCACGCTGTAAAGAACTGGGGTGTCTCTTCTCTGTGTCATATTTGTTTCTATGTACATAACTTTATTTTCTATTAGTCTAAATACCACCTAGCTACATGCTGAAACAGGGTATTCTGAATCATTTTTCATTTTGATCTTGGCCTAATTCTAGACTAGTAAGTAAAATTAATTACAGTGTACAAAAGTTAATTTGTTATATTGCCTTTAATGTTAAATCTGAAGGTTACTTTGGGTACTATTGGCTATTAAATAAAATTAATTATTATAATCTAGGAATGGATACAGTTTCTTTCCTCAATTTTGTACTATTTTTCAATGCACAGATCCTTTACCTCCTTTGTTAACTTTAGTGTTTTGATTCATCTATATAATGTAATACTATTCAGCTATGAAAAACAAAGACATTATAAATTTTGCAGGCAAATGGATGGATCTTGAGAATACTATTATGAGTGAGGTAACCCAGCCCCAAAAGGACATGCATGATATGTACTCACTTATAAGTGGATATTAGCTATAAAATACAGGATATCCATGCCAAACTCCACAGACCCAAAGAAGCTAACTGAGAAGGAAGGTTCACGAGGATGCTTGAATCTTACTTAGAAGAAGGAATAAAATAGTCATAAGAGGCAGATGGAGGTAGGTGACTGGGTGGGAGAGAGGATGGGGACAGGAATGGGGTTGTGCAGGATAAAGTGTGGGGAGTGACAGGTGGGATGGCCATGGTCATCCCTGAGAATGAATGGAAATCTGCAACTAAAGGGGTTGGGGAGGTAGGGGCATCTCCAGGAAGAGACAAAGACCAGAGATAATAGAGGCACCCATGAATCAATGGGGGTATCCTTAACTGTGATACGCAACATTGAGGATATGAAACCTGAAGAGGTCACCTCCTGTAGCCAGGCAGGAACCCCAAAACTTTCAACCCCAAATTTATCCTGTCTATAAGAAATGCAGAGTGGGGGAATGGAACAGAGACTAATAACTGGCCCAACTAGAAACCCATCCCATAGGCAAACACTAGTCCCTACACTATTAATGATACTCTGTTATGCTTGTAGACAGGAGTCTAGCATGGCTGTCCTCTGAGAGGCTCCACCCAGCAGCTGACTAAGACAAATGCAGACACCCACAACCAAACAGTGAATAGAGCTTCGGGACTCTTATGGCAGAAGAGGAGGAAGGATTGCAGCCCTTAAAGGGACAGGAACTCCACAGGAAGACCAACAGAATCAACTAACCTGGACCCTTGGAGCTCTCAGAAACTGAACCATCAACCAAACAACATACACTGGCTGGACCTAGGCCTCCCCACATATGTAGCAGAAGTGCAGCTTGGATTTCATGTGGGTCCTGAACAACTATAGTGGGAGCGATCCCCAAAGCTGTTGCCTGTAAGTGGGATATGTTCTTCTAGCTGGGCTGCCTTGTCTGGCCTCAGTGGGATAGGATTTGCTTAGCCTCACAGAGACTTGAAGTGCCAGGGTGGAGGGATACCCAGGGGGACCCACCACCTCAGAGGAGAAGGGAAGGGAAGAACAGGGGGAAAATTGTGCGGAGGAGTGACTGGAAGGAGGTCAGTGAGTAGGATGTAAAGTGAGTAAGTAAAATAATAATAATTTAAAAACAGAAAAAATAAAAATAGTAAAATAAAATAAAAAAGAAAAGGAGGAGAAGGCAGAGAGTAAGATGTAGGAGGACACCACCCTCTAAACCAACAGGATTGACGACATGCAGCATGCACAGGGCCTGCATGGGTCTGCAGCAGATGGAGTCCTACAGCCGAAAGGAGAAGTAAACACATGTACCCATCCCTGACCCAAAAGCTGTCTCTAACTGACAACTATTTGCAAATGAAAATTCAGTTGCTGCCGTAAGAATCTCACTGAGGAAACAAACTACTCTTCAGGGTAAGCTGTCATGTCCAGCAGAACATAACCAACAGAAAAAGAAACTCAGTAACATTTTTGGAGGTTCTTCATCTCATAATCTCATGTCAGTACTTAAAAAATTAATATGCATGCATGCATGTATTACATGTATAATATACATAATATGTATATATGTCTTTACATATATACATGTCAGTTGCATATACATTATGTCTTCTAGTTTACTGTTTTTATGGGATTTCTGAGTGTGTAAACAAGTGTGTCTTTGCATCTGTATCTGTTTCTTATTCCTTTTCTTGGGCTCTTTTCCTTCTGTTTGTTTGTTGTGTCCTATTCTGATGTGTTAGTGTTTGTTCTATCTCATTATATTTTATTTGTTTTTTTTTAATGCCTCAAAAGCCTGTTGTTTGTTTTTTAATAAGAGACATAGAGAGGATGGATCCAGGTGGGAATGGAGGTTGTGGGGAACTGGGAAGAGCAGAGGGGAAAATATAGTTTTCAATAAATAAAAGAAAAGAAAAAGAAAAGATTACCTATACGATACCCAGAAGTTTTGGCTTTCTGAACACTAATTTACCTTATTGTACAATTCTTTAGTTTTATAATTTGCTTCTGTGCTTCATCTACTTAAATCACTAATTTAATTTTACATTGCATTCATTTTCTTTTCTGCTCACTATGCTGACTTAAAATTAAAAGCAGAACCATGATTTTAATTCTAGAAAGTCCTTTTCATTCTCTAAGGCACATTTCTTAAGGTTTCTTAAGAAAAATGCCAATAGACTTTTCTTTCCTTTAACTTAATACATGCCACCTGTTCAAAGGCGAGGCCACCACTCAGCATCTCAAACAGAAAGTTGATTTTACTGTCTTCAGAAAAGCTGAGCTTGCGAAGACACAGTGTCTCTGATCAAAGCACAGAGGACTGTGTACTGGTGTGAGACTGTCATTGATCACTTGGATCAATGGCTACTTGTTTCTATGGCCAAAGAACAGTCAGCATTTATTAGGGGAATAGAAACTGTCCATTCTGACTCTTGCTTTGGTTATTCAGAGTCTGTCTCTCTGAGCTACTTCTCCATATGCTGGTGAGTCAGTGAGAGTTTCTTCCCTACCTGAAGAGATGAGGCTGGTGAACTGGCAGGGAGTGGATTACAAACAGCCTGCAGACAGAGGCACTTCCTTTGGGGACACAGTCCCATACATCTTTGTTCTTATGGTTCACTTGTTATGAAAGGTGACAAATGATTCTGGTTATTACTGCATGGGTAAAGTCATTTAAATATTTTTATAGTTATAGTAACATTTTGTGTATTTTTATTTCTGCAAAGTATTCAATTAGGTTTCAGAAATACCGGCTTTTTAAAAAATAGTTGTGGCATGAAAAAAATTGTTCATTTGCCTTTTTTCTCAGATTGGTAGTTTTAGGTTCCCATTAGCAGAAAAATACTTTTTAGAAATTGGTCCTAAGAACAGGAATTGTTTTCTTTTCAGATCATTAACAGACAAAGCCATGTAAATTTCACTGTTAATGAAATTAATAAGTTAATTAAGAACCATTTATAAAAAGAACCATTTATTGATAACTAGAAATATTTTAATTGTTTATTAATATTACTAAGATGGATTTTAAAATATCATCTACCTATAAGCTATTTTTTGATCTTCTATAGAAGTTTAATTTCACAAGTGACGGCAATATTAAGAAGTATGGTTGACTAAAGTGTTATCCATAAAACAAAAAAGGTGAACATGGTGTTTCTATGCCACCTAACTAATACGTTATACTTAAAACATTCTTTAATTTATTCAATATTTGAAAAAAATATGCAAAGAATATATAAACAATTTCAGTAAAAGATATAAGGATTAAAATACTTTATATAACATATAATATGCTTATATTTTAAGATTATGTAATATTTACGTAACAATATTAACACATGTACACATGCATGTATATATTCCAAACACATATAGTAGATATATAGTAGCTAGGTAGATAGATATGGATATATAGATGAGATAGAGATAGAGATAGAGATAGAGATAGAGATAGAGAATGTATAGGTTAAAAATTATGTGAAGTTTTATAAACATTAAAATTTTTTCTTATGTTTTTAATTTTATAATTATAATATAAATGTATTTTTCTCCATTTTCTGTACTCTAAACCCTCCCTTTAATCATTTTCAATTTTTTCATTATTATTATTAGATATTTTATTTACATTTCAGATGCCATCCCCTTTCCCAATTTCCCCTCCCTAGAAAACCCCTAGCCCATCCTTCCTTCTCCTTTTTGATTTTATGCAAATTTTAAAAAATGTTGATCAAAGGCTTTATAAGTTTGGTAATACTCAATAACAAGATGCCCATACAGTCAGAAGTGTAACCCAATACCCAACCTAGATATATCAACTATTTTTGACCGTAGGAGACACTCGAACATTCGCCTCCATGTCTCCCCCTCTCGTCACCTAGCTCTTTCTCTCCTTACTCCTCCCACCTTAGCTCCTTCTACATATCACCCTTTCTGTTAAAATAAAACTTTTCTCTCAAAATACAATTAGAGCATAACTATACCAATTTGTGTCAGTAAGGTACAAGAGAGACATAATGCCCAGTCCATCATTTTGTTGACTAAGCAGAACCTCTGTCATCTCTCCTAACTAAGAGACTAAGTTCTGAACCTGGCTTTTTTTTCTTGGCTTTAGAATGAATGTCAGCTGAAAACCATTGTCTCAAATCTTTTCTCTCAAAGAAAATAGCCAGGATTGGCTATGAGACTATAAGTCTTCAACCCCATCAGAAATCCAGAATGACTGAGTTAACTGAAATTATGGGAAGCACAAAGCATAGCTTCTAAAACTTAGCCAATTTATAGAGACCTCTGAACACCTGGACACTCCCTATACTACAAAACGTTGGAGCATCTGATCTTCAGCCTTCTGGCCAAGGATCATCTGACAGACCCAGTGATGCAGAATTATTAAGGGCTGATTACTCTGTCTTGGCAGATGTAATCAGTCGACTATTCTGCAAGTGTGTCCTTTTCTGGACAGTAATTTGTCTGTAGATGAAGAGGCAATTCTTGCCTAGTGGCTGTCTCACCACAACTGGAGTAACTCCAAAGATGCTCAATTTCTTCTTAGAATCCAAGACAGGAAGCTGTCAGGAGCAGACAGGTCTCTAATCAAAATGAACATTAATACAGAAATGTTTGTAATATCAATTCTGTGGACTTCTGACATTTTGAAAACCAACTATCCATGTAAGGCAATCTGGACTGTTGTCTGTTAACTCCTCTCCACTATTTCTAAATAAAATATAGAAAACACGCTAACAATAAACTCAGAGCCATGAATTTGCTATAGTCCCTTAACTCACAGTCTAACCACCTCAAATCGGTTAGAAAAGTTAAAGAAGGA
The DNA here is from genome assembly GCF_011762505.2 of Arvicanthis niloticus. Classification (NCBI taxonomy): domain Eukaryota; kingdom Metazoa; phylum Chordata; class Mammalia; order Rodentia; family Muridae; genus Arvicanthis; species Arvicanthis niloticus. The sequence continues at coordinate 58,847,862 of NC_047659.1, forward strand.
CTGGGTCTAAGCCTTGTATTCCTAAATGTGTTATTTAGGCACAATGCCTATGAGAGTAACCATTTTAATCTCACTTTTATATTAATAAGAAGCTCATACCAATGAAAACCTTAACATTGAAATCAAAGTAAATTTTGTACCATTTAAGAAATTATAACTTTATCTTAATAACAATTATACTTGTTTCTACCAATAGGTTATGGCTATGCAATAAATCCTAGCTAATCCTCCCTGTTCCACCAAAACCACTGCTTTTCCCTAGAAAGACAGCCCAATATTAACCACCTTAGTCCCCAAGCCCAGGGAATAGGGGCGCCAACTCTTTATTAACTTCTTCAGGTTGATTATGGGCATTGAGATATTAGAAGAGGGGCAGGGAGAAGAATAAATTGATAAGCCTCTGACGCTGTGTCTTCACTGCATCTAGCTGGAATTCTAGGACATCAGAGGTTCAAGCAGGTCTGCTCAGCTTGTCTGATGAGTAGATACACCTGTGTATTTTGCAATATACAATTCTCAAAACAAGTTTTAGTATCAAGATAATTTTTTGTTTGAATTCTGGAATCTAGTCTTCTGGCGGCCTTCCTCTGTTATGTCTAATCCATATAATTCTGGGAGTTTCTATGAGGGTGTGCTCCTGTCATCCTCCCATTTTCGCTTCCCTGCTCTCGAATTCCCCAACACTAGGGAATCCAAACTTTCAGGCACCAAGGCTGTCCACTTCCACTGATGCCTAACCCCTTACCCCATCCCCCCTCCTCCAATTACTATGAAGGTGTGCTTCCACCATCTTCCCATTCCCACCTCCCCGCTCTCAAAATTCACCAACACTAGGGAATTCTAACTTTCAGGCACCAAGGCTGTCCACTTCCACTAATGCCTGGCAAGGCCACCCTCAACTACCTATACAGGTGGAGCCCTCCTTTTGTGTTCTCAGGCTGGAGATTTTAGAATGGCTATTTCAGCTTGTTTCTTAGGACCATTTGCTTAAAATTTTGTTTTCCAGCCTTTTACTCTAAGGTAAAGTCTGTCTTTGTCACTGAGGTGGGTTTCCTGTATGCAGCAAAATGCTAGGTCCTGTTTACATATCCTATGTCTTTTAATTGGGAAATAGAGTCCATTGATGTTAAGAGATATTAAGGAACAATGATTGTTGCTTCCTGTTATTTTTGTTATTAGAGGTGGAGTTATCTTTGTGTGGCTATCTTCTTTTGGATTTGTTGGAAGAGGATTGCTTTCTTGCTCTTTATAGGGTATAATTTCCCTCCTTGTATTGGAGCTTTCCTTCTATTATCCTTTGTAATGCTGGGTTTGTTGAAAGATACTGTGTAAATTTGGTTTTGTCATGGAATATCTTGGTTTCTCCATCTATGGTAATTGAGAGTTTTGTTGGGTATAGTAGCCTGGGCTGGCATTTGTATTCTCTTAGGGTCTGTATGACATCTATCCGGCATCTTCTAGATTTTATAATATCTGGTGTGAAGTCTGGTGTAATTCTAATAGGTCTGCCTTTATATGTTACTTGGTCTTTTTCCCTTACGGTATTTAATATTCTTTCTTTGTTTTGTGTACTTGGTGTTTTATTATGTGACAGGAGGTATTTCTTTTCTGGTCTAGTCTATTTGGCATTCTATAAGCTTCTTGTATGTTTATGGGCATCTCATTCTTTAGATTAGGGAAGTTTTCTTCTATAATTTTGTTGAAGATATTTACGGGTCCTTTAAGTTGGGAATCTTTGCTCTCATTTATACCTATTATCCTTAGGATTGGTCTCCTCATTGTGTTGGATTTCCTGGATATTTTGTGTTAAGAACTTTTTGCATTTTGCATTTTCTTTGACAGTTGTGTCAATATTTTCTATGATATCTTCTGCATCTGAGACTCTTTCTTCTATCTTTTGTATTCTGTTGGTGATGCCTGCATCTATGACTTCTGATTTCTTTCCTAGGTTTTCTATCTCTAGGGCAGTCTCTCTTTGTGATTTCGTTATTGTTTCTATTTCCATTTTTATGTCCTGGATGGTTTTGTTCAATTCCTTCACCTGTTTGGTTGTGTTCTCTTGTAATTCTTTAAGGGATTTTTGTGTTTCCTCTTTAAGGGCTTCTACCTGTTTACCTGTGTTCTCCTCAAATTCTTTGAGAATGTTATTTATGTCCTTTTTAAAGTCCTCTATCATCATCATTCAAAGTGATTTTTAAATCTGAATCTTGCTTTCCTGGTGATATGGGGAATTCAGGACTTTCTTGTGTTAGAGAACTAGGTTCTGATGATGCTAAGTACCCTGGGTTGCTGATGCTTATGTTCTTGCATTTGCCTTTCACCATCTGGATCTTCTTAGTGCTGCCTGTGCTGTCTCTGACTGGAGCCTGTCTTTCCTATTATCTTGGTCGTGTCAGAACAGTTTGGGTTGGGTGTTGCTGCTGGGGTTAGAGCTGAGGCCCAAGATCTTCCCAGTGCTCCAGCAAAGACTGGAAGGAACCAGTGCTCTGGGCCAGGAGTGAATTCCTGGGTCTCAGTTGGTCCCATTTACTCCCTGTTTTGGGCCAGTGTTGCTGTCTCCTTACCAAGGTTACTGCCTGGGTTAGAGCTCCTGGGAGGCTACTTCCTCTGGGTTTTATGAGATTGGGGGCAGAGCTGCTGCTCGGGATCTGCTCAGTGCTTGGGCCCAGACTGGAAGGAACCAGTGTTCCCGGCCAGAAATAACTTCCTGGGTCCTAATGGGTCCCATTTACTCCCTGTTTGGGGCTGGTGTTGCTTTCTCCTTAACTAAGATACTGCCCTGGTTAGAGCTCCTTGGAGACCTGTTTCCTCTGAGTTCTATGAGATTGGGGACAGAGCTGCCACCTGGGATCTTCTCAGTGCTCGGGCCCAGACCCTATCTATAAGCTATTATCAATATAAATATGTATCTAACCAAGGAAACAGAGAATGAGGATGATTTACTACACTTTGTAAATTTAAATTTATAATTATAATACTGTAAGTGTTTCTATATTAGACTTAATTTATCCCATATATCACTAATAATTACATGGAATTAAGATATTTACTTCTCTTATTAAGCTTTGTAGGAACACAATTGATAACTTATCCATTATTATTTCGTATGCTACATTTCAAACAACTTGTATATAATGTAGCATGCCCCTGCATACTTTATTGCAACAGCAATAGTGTTGGTCCTTCTCTCGTTGGCAGCATCTGAATCTGGTTAAGTACACTGGCAGTAAGTCAAGTAGTAGAGGGCTTTATCATTATAGTAAGTGTTATGGAGAGTGGAGTAAAACAATTCATGTTCTTTCCACCAAACGAAAGGTCAGTTAACTATAGCCTGTCTGCGCTACTCTATTGCCCATTTTAATGAATAATGATTTAGTGGAATATAACCACAGCAATATTAAACATAGGAAATGGCTGCTTTTGTGGTTCAGTGGCGGATTTAATTGCAATAACCCCTTGACGTCAGTAGGGAATAAGATCCAGAAACTTTTCTTTGAATGCTAAAATCTGGGGATGGTCAAACTCATTATAATACGTCACATTTACTTGAAACCTCCAAATATTCCTCTTCTGGTAGGGAAGGAACTCTCACTGACTCACCACCATATGGAGAAGTAGCTCAGAGAGACAGATTCTGAATAACAGATTCTGAAAGCACGAGTTAGAATGGATGGTTTCTATTCCCCTAATAAATGCTGACTGTTCTTTGGCTATAGAAACAAGTGGCCATTGATCCAACTGATCAATGAAAGCCTCACAACCTCAAGATACTCACAATTGGCAACACAATTCAAATGCTATGTAAATGACTGATGTAACACCTAGTATACAGAATGACTAGCAGAAAATTATAGCTGTTTGTTTAATAAAATTAAAAGTATCATAAATCTATTCATTCTGTAGATGCAGAAGCCAAGGATACAGAAGACCTACTGTGTGTACAACAAAACCCATTTGGTACTTCAGTCTCTGGTCCCAGACTCTAGGTCTTCTTGTGGTCTCCTCCATCCCTCTGGCTGGGAAGAGAAGACGGAAGTGGGCTGCGATCTGGATATAAAATAAATAAATAAATAAATAAATAAATAAATAAAACCATTTTAATCATTGGACCAAAATTATTTACTCTGTTTCTTTCTAATATAAATGAATGAACTAACCAATGATTAAAATTTAAAGTAAGCACTGTAAAAGACTTATATATTTGATTTATTAACTAACATTTTATAAGGCATAAAATGCTGGATATTATTTCAATACTCAAGTGCTATTAGATTTATCAAAGTGCTTGCTAGAGTTCTTGTAAGTCACATCTTCAGCTGAACCAACATTTTAAAATTTCATTGTGATTTAATTTCATAGATATGTACCTATCTGTCTGCCCAATGCAATAAGCTATATTTTGAACATTATAGTCAACCCAAACATTTATTGATTAAAGATAACTGACATAATTTTAGTTTTGGAAGCCTTTGTATTTCATTTTTAAGAAATTATAACTTCTGAGTAAGATGATGGTTTCAAAGCTGCCTCTTTAAGACATCATCAAAGAGAGAAATCAGTGTAAGAGTAAACAGATTCTATTCAAAAGAGAGGAAGAGAGGAAGAGCTTTGGACTTTCACAAATGGAGCAATAGAAGAGCTGAAAAGTGGGGAGCAGAACGATGTAGTGACAAGAAGTCAGACAAATCAAGCATGGTTCTAGCCATCAACTCCCCATGTAGCAATTAACAGTTTCATCCAAAAGGTGACTAGAAGACCATGATAAAAGTGACTGTAAATCTTATATAGGGGACAAACCCACAGTTCTTGCCAGTCTCAAACCCAGTTGGGAGTCTGTGGAGACACTGACTCATCTGTCAGGATGAATCAGCAGTATACAGAAGTTTTATGTTGTTCCCCTTTTTATATGTGAGGGTTGTGGCCAGGTGTCATGTTAAGAGGAAAATGATTAGGTTGGGGTATAATTCAGCTGGTAGAGGGCTTGTCTAGCATTGTGTGACACTATTTCCAATGAGATTTCAATAGATGGCTACTCACCCCAGATATGGAACTGAAGACAAATCAAAATATGGATATCAACAAAGTCTAAAGGAAGAAACAATGAGGTTGTTTGGGTTACTTACAAGAGCAGAAAAGATTCAAAACAGTCGCATCAGCAACTCTCCTTAGAAATCTCCTGGAGCATACTGTCCAGCCTCTGGGCAGTTCAACTGGTTTGACAGTGTCCTTTTCAGGTGGCTGTTCAACTTGTTCAAGGGTGTCCTTTTCAGGTGGCTCAGCTGGTCTGAGCCTTTTCCAGGTAAGTTTGTGAGTCTTTTTCTTCTAGGCAGCTTGCTTCTTCTAAGCTGCTTCTTCAATGCATATCATATTGATATGATAGAACCATATCAATACTTCTTCCAGGCCACTGGGCTTGGGAGGAACCTAGTGTATAGGGTCCATTTCAGGCATTTCCTTTCCTTTTTTTATTTGCTTACTTCCTGTCTTAAAGAGCTTTCCAGAAAGTTGGTGTGTTTCACCTCTCCTAAGAACAATCCTATTATTTGATGTCCTTGTGAAAATCCCATCTTACAACACCCTCTGGTTGCACCTCTATTTTCACATGTACCCTATGTCTTCAAGATGAAAAGTTTTAATCTAGGGGGAAATCTATACAACAAATGCATGAGACCCTGGGTTTGTTTAATCTCTTCAACTGTAGAAATGAGGCTTGGAAACACTCACTGGTACTACAACCTTAGGAATTAGTGGCAGAGGCTCTTAAGTTCAATCTCATCTTTATCTAGTACTGCAAAGCAAGTCCAGGACATTAGATCAAGTCTTAAAAGGAAAAATAAGAGAGGGAAAATTTTTGAACTCATTAATATGAGGGCCTGAATACAGGGATCAATTTTATCAAGAAGCTTGAATGTAATCAGCTGTACCTGCAGACCTGGAGGGAGAATAGAATGGGAGGCAGGGACATCGATAACCTCAAAGTACAGGGGATGGGAGGCTTGGTGCAAGCAGTAAAGTTGCTGGGCATATCAACTGAGAATAACTAAAGTTTGATAAATCCAGGAGCCAAGTATCTGCCATGGGCTCACTGCTGTAGGATCCAAGAATTCTGACACTCCAGCAGAATGCTTGATACACACAGCACATCTCTCTTGCATGTGTTTAAGGATTCTGAACCTATGGAGGCAAGTCTGACTATGTAGATCTCAGAGCTATGACTCCCAAACCACTTGAGAGACAGTCCCCAGGATGTGAAGCCAGCCTAAGTAGTTAAAAATTGGGTTGTCTTGGGTTGGGTTTGTTAAATGTGAGTCAAAATAAACCATTACAAACCTCAAAATTAATAGTAAAATGTATCAGTAAAATAAGCAATGAAAAAGTGACTCAGTGATTATATTGAAAAGTTAATTTAGGTAAATGAGATATCCTTCCAGATGTATTCATTCTTACCACCCCATTGATAAATATTGTTTTAATGACAATATTGTTTGTACAAATAAAACTTATGACCATCTATATTATTTTAAAAAAGAAAAAGAGCTCTATCATGATTTTTGAGTTTAAATAGTTAGATGAATGCAGTTTATTTCCTAAATCATAGCATAATAACTGGATTAAAGAACAAGGAAAAATAAAATAAACACAGAACTTGAAATAAAATATGAGAACTTGAGTTTGAATCCCTAGCACCTGTAAGAACCCAGTTATTTCAGTACCATAATGTCATCACTGGTGATCTAGAGACAGGTAGATAACTGGACTTTGAGCTTTCTGTACACCCAGTCTAGCAAACCAGGTTCAGTGAGAAACCACATCTTAAAAAGATGGAAAATGATCAAAAATAGCCAACACCAACTTCCGGCCTCTACATAAACATAGACATCTGTGCTTGCTTAACCTCCCAAACATGTACACCTGTATACAGCATTCACCAACACACACACACACACACACACACACACACACACACACACACACACACAGAGAGAGAGAGAGAGAGAGAGAGAGAGAGAGAGAGAGAGAGAGAGAGAGAGGCTATTTACAACGTATACACTCAACAACTGATTATTTGCAGAACAACACAAAAGTAATTTTTATATAACTTAATGAAATAAAATAAGACTCTAAGAGTAAATATGGTAACCTTATCTTTTTTCTTTCAGATTCTTTGTTCCTGAAAATGAATCTGGCTGCTCTTTCAGAGCATCTGCAGGTGCTGACAACAAGGAAAGCAAAGGCTAAACCAAAATGAACCATGGATCTTCAATCCAAGATGCTGGCCCTGCTGGCAGTGACAAAGGATGATATGACCAAAGCTCAGCTAGCATTCAAGTACGGAGGAAGAAGAGCTCCCTGGAACCTTCTGGTTGATGATTCTTTTAAGCACATTACTCAAGGGATACAGTGAAGCAAAGGATGATCTGATAAAACCAAGAGAAACGCCAAGTAATACTAACCCACTAATACTTAAACAAGGAATACAGCATCAAACGGTTTTAAGCTTTATCTAAGTCATAAAGGAGAAATGATCAGATTCCATGAATAGAAGTGGGTACAGACAGAGGAGAGGTAATAATTTTTTAAAATGGTTAAGATTTGACTAAGTGAAGGATAAATACTTGTATTTTTTCCATGGTGAATTTATCCATTTAGTATTTTCTAGTGTTTCAAAGTTTATTAATAAAGAAGGAAAAAATAACTCAGAATAGCTACTCATCTGGTGAGCCAGCTGTTGGAATCCATCCTGAAACCAGGGACTTGAGTAAAGGAGTCATCCAAGCTTACATTTTTCTGCCAGGGCAAAGAAAAGCTGTGTGAGAATGTAAGGGTACTCAGAGAAGCGGCCATCAAAAGCAAACTACTGGGAAACCAACTTATCAATACAAATACAAACCAAAGTATTTTTCTAGTTACAAGCGAAGGAGATCAGTAGAGCAGACAACTTTTAGTGATGGATTTTAAAGCATAGTTATGGATATAATTACATCAGCATGTTCTTTTGGGAACTTAGTATGCAGATAAATAAGAACCCTGAAATGGGAAGGACACAGTGATAGAAAAACTAATATGCTGTTCCAATTTTAAAAAGTCATAGGTGGGAAAAGGTAGCATTTAAGGTACTGGCATACACAAGCAGAGAGAAAGAATATACTCAGAGTTTGCTAGATGGAAATGGGTAGGTTTATTTTCTGTTTTTGTTTTTTGTTTTCCTGTCAAAGGGTAGTTTCTGTTCATGATGCTAGATAAAAAAAAGTGTGCTTAAAAGTTTCAAACTAAACTAACTAGCTTTTTAAAGGAAAGAGAAAAAAAAAAACAAGCAAAGGCAATTAGCAACCACACAGATTGGTGAAATTAAAGATAAAAATTCACAATGAAAAAATAGAAAGTATGTGATATAAAGAATGGAACCGTTGCCCTGCAAACTGTGTATGCTGGGCATGGTATGCCTCTGTAACTTCTACACCTGAGGGATAAAGACAGGAGGATGCTGAGTTCAAGGTCAGTCTATGCTGCATCTCTAGACATCCTTTCTCAAACAACAGGAGCAACAAGAGATAATTAACTCATGGAAATTGACTTATATGATCTTTCAAAGAAAACAAGATAAGTAATGAAGACAGGTCATTAATGAAGAGGATGAAGACAGGTAGAAGAATGATTGGCACTCACAGACTAAAGTGAATAGGGACAAGATATGATAATAAGGAAGAGTATAATCATTAAAGACAACCGAAGACGGTAAAGGCAGGTTCCTTGACAAAATTGAAGGTATAGTTTATGAAAAGAGAAAATTAAAAAAAAAACAGAATATGAAAATTGGCTCATTTAAGAATAGCAGAATCAGAGAGGTTAGGGATATACCAGGAGAATGTCAGTTGAACAGGACTCATAAACTCTCAGATACTACACTTGATCTTAGGCAAAAGGACGAGAAGCAATCATAAACTCTCAGAAATCAAGCAGTCTGTAGGAATCTGACCTATGTCCTCCACATATGTATTATGGCTGAGTATCTTGGTGTTCTTGTGAAAACTCTAACAGTGGGATCAGGGGCTGTCCCTGACTCTTTTACCTACTTGTGTAACCCTTTTCTCCCTACTGGGTTGCCTTGTCCAGCCTTGATGTGATGGTCTGTGTCTGCTCTTATTGTAGCTTGTTAAACTGTATTTGGTGGATGTCCCTGTGAGGCCTGCTCTCTTCTGAGGGGACTTGGGGTAGATATGGAAGAGATGGAGGAAAGGAAGCTAGGGGAAGAGGCTAGAGGTAAAGGAGGGGAAATTGTATCAGAATGTAATATATGAAAGAATACGACTATTTTTTTAAAAATCAGAAAAGAAAATAACACCAGGATGTTATTACTTTTGTAAAATTTTATAGGATTGTTGAATAACAATACATTGGGAGATTTAAGTGATTCTACAGTAAATATACAAGATCCCCGAGTTTCTACATATTATAGTTTTTACATTTCCATGAGTTAGTTTAAATTTAGCATTTAGAAGCATAGAGATTTTACAGGGCACTAACTCTCACCACACGCGAATTGCAAACAACAGACACTATGGAAATACTACTTTAAAATCAATAATTTCATTTTTATTGGATATTTTATTTATTTACATTTCAGATGTCATCCCCTTTCCGATCCCCTCCCTAGAACCCCCTATCCCATTCCCTTTCCTCCTTTTTTGCTTTTATGTCATTTTAATTACATCATGCATGTATTAAGGTCAGTTCTAGGTTGAGGGTCTAGCAATACAATAGATGCAAATAGTCAAGGAACAAGCAAGACAATAAACACAAGTAGTCAAATAACAAGCAAGGCATTAAACCCAATTACATGATCATTCCCATGATCACTGTTTCTAAGGGCTTATCAGGATGACCAAAATATCTGCGCCTACTTCCCTGTCCTAGCCCCAAGTCATTTTCATGTCTGAAGCCTACTTCCTTGTTCTAGCCTAAAATTTAGACTCCTGTCTGAAATTACTTCTTTGTTCTAGCCTAAGATTTAGATTCCTATCTGAAATTACTTCTTTGCTTTAGCCTAATGTCAAATTCCTGCCAAGCAGCCCATTTCCTTGTCCTTGGCCCATGTCAGATTCTTATCAAGCAGCCCCAAAGGCTCTCCGACTCTTTCCCTTATTTATTTCATTAACAAGACTGAGCCTGTCTTAGGTCAGTCTGACAAGAATGCTTTCCTTACCCATCATGGAATATGCATTATTCAAAGCAATGCACTTCTGTCTTAGGTTGGTAAGTATCTGTGCAGAATTTTACCCATCCTGAGCTTGCCACCCTGTTAATTTAATAACTCTGTCTGGGGGTCCATTTTCAGGTTCAAGCCACATACTTTGCCTGCCAACATGTTGTTGAAGACAAGCTTTAACACGAAGGGTAGGAATAAAAGTATTCCCAGGACAAAAAGGGCTAGCATGATCAAGCTATATATGCCATTCTTGAAGCTGACCAAAATAGAAATACTAACCTCAAGCCATGGATAATTTTATCAGCATTACATGCAGCATCAAAGCTGAGCAGAGCAGCATTCTTGAAATTCATAAGCTCATTATGTAACGTTAAAACATCCAGAGAGGTATTAGAATTATGCCAAATACACTACAAGCATCTTTAAACTTCTTTCTAATTATAATAACTACCACTGTAAATTTTAGAACTAACATGAATCCAGAGACATATATGGAAATTAACTGCAGTTCTCTATGATGTTATGTTAGCAAGAGATAAATTTGGGGGAGGATCTGGATTTCAAACAGGTGTTAGCACATGTGTTAAAGCTCTTTTAATTGTCAAGTTAAAAATACTTTTGTTTCTTCTATAGTATTTAATGAAAGTTGCATTGATTGTATACCTTCTAATTGTGTTTTGAAATCCATCCTGTCAGTTACAGAGGCCTATCAACCAGCTTTTGTTTCAGTACCCTGAATATCACAGAACCTTGGTATTCCAAAAAATAGCTTGCAAGTACTGGAAGAAATGAGTCAGGCTTTAAGCAGAAGCAGAAGGGTAGTGGGTTTGATTATTGCTAGTATAACAGCTTTAATTACATTAATTGCTAGCACCACTACTTCTGCAATTGCTTTGACACAAGATGTTAAGACAGCTACTTTTGTTAATCATTTAGCAAAAAGTGTTACTAATGTGTTGAATATACAAAAAGGATTTAGATAGGCATTTGGAACAATGAACTGATGCTCTTTATCTTATTCAAATAATTGGAAGGAGGTTCAGAATTTAAGGGTAAAGAGCCTTCTCAAGTGTCAGGCCAATAATTTCATAATAGATCCTTGCATAAGGAAGAACATTAGTTAAAAACATCATAAAGTCTGTTGCAAACAAGGAGAAGAAAAAGAACGTTGTCTATTGAAGCCTAGAAAAGAAACTCATTTAACAATTACAAGTTAGAAGCACATGTATCTAGGGATGACATAGGAGCATGCAGTTAATAAAGATGAAAACAGTAGCAGGAAATAGTTAATGAAGTAAAGCAGTAGAAATTAATAAATAAAGAGCAAAGAAAATAAAATACAAAAAAGGAATGAGTCCAACAGTTCATTATCTTAGGATGCCAATGCACTAGATAACCCTCTTAGAAACTTGAAGAAAAAGTGGGACAAAATAAACAAAAAATACAACCACCCCCCCAAAACTGAAGTAATAAAGGGATTGAATACAATATGATAATCTATGACAGTAGACTTGAAAATCAGGTATCATCAGTTGTTTATTAGCAGGATAGAAATGAAAAAAGACATTTAAAAACCTAAAATTCCTGAGTAAGCTGGGACACTTCTTGGTGGGGTTCACTGATAGCTTTTAATTTGTAAGGAGTCTGGAATTCCAATATTTTTTAAATTACTTAAAAACTCCTGAAAAAAAAACCTTCAGTTTTTCCTGACTCATTTCAAAAATGCTAACATATTTAAGCACAAATGCATTATTTGTACATTAAAATGGAGAGATAAAAATATCTTTAAAAAGATTCTGGGTCACTGAGTGAGGAATTCATTCCTATAGAGGTGTTTTTCAAGCTGAAGCCAAACCAACAAGAGACAATTATATGAAGCTCTGAAGGAGAAGGTGTTTTGATAAGGGACAGATTCTGCAAAGATATAGGCAAATGAGCGGGGAAAATGAACAAACATTGACTGTATAAATAATTTAGTTGAAATCACCCCCAAATTATGTTTTCACTAGAACTTAAGTATGTATTGGAGTTTAGCATTGGAGTTTTCTTTCTAGCTCCAGGACTCAGGAGGCTGAGTCTGAAAGATCATTTGAGTTCATTATTTGGAGCAAGTCTAGATATCATAACAAGAATACACAACTATATTTGTGTGTACATATATTTCTTCTTAAAATTTATTTTATTTGTTTACATTTCAAATGTTGTCTTCTTCCTTATACTTGATTATACCCACCAAACAGGTATCATGGTGTTCTAATATACATTTTAGTAAATACTCATTGTTGGACATTTGTCTATAACATTTCAAAATATTCTGATATGTTTTACAACTGCACAATGTTCTATCATGTAGGGTTTTTTAAAAGTACATTTCTAAGTGAAGCTTAGCTAATTAGAATTGTAGCAACTTAATTTATTTAAAGGTCTTTTCTAAGGTTTCCTCACAGCCCTGTCCTTTACTACAGCTCATTCTCTTAAATGGTTTAAAGTGTTTCTGAGGGAGACAAAGGTCACACAAAAAAAATCAGTCTGACAGGGTTTCTTGTCGTTTACACTACTGACAATTCATGATGTCATAGCTGGCTGAGTCTACTGCAGAAGGCTGTCTCCTGTATTGTGCATAGATACTGGGTTCTTGGCCTCTACCTATTAGACAACACATCCTCCCCATTTCCCAGCAGAGCTTACTCGATAATGAGATGAGAGCCATACCCAAGCTGTACAAATACACAGTTTGGGCTGAGCCCAGGGAGTTTCTTTCTCTGTCCTAAACTAATTCCTGGAAATGTGAAAAATATAATATTTAGAAATTCAAGGTTCAATGGAGGTGGTAGAGAGAAGACTGAAGGAGCTGAAGGGGCTTGCAGACCCATTGGAAGAGCAACAATACCAACCAACCAGAGCTCCCAGAGTCTAAACTGTCAGCCTGGCAACACACATGGAGGGACCCATGGCTCCAGCTGCATATGTAATGGAGGATGACCTTGTCAGGCATTGGTGGGAGAGGAGGGCCTTGGTCCCGTGAAGGCTGGATGCCCCAGTGTGGGAAATTCAATGGCAGGGAGGGAGGCATGAGTGGATAAGTAAGGGTACACCCTCATAGAAGCAGCAAGAAGAGGGCAGAATAAGGGGTTTTTGGAGGGGGTAACGGGGAAAGGGGATAACATCTGAAATGTAAATAAAATATTCAAGAAAAAAAGAAAAAGAAGAAATTCAGGGTTCTTGTACATTTATTGTAGAAGTACTTAAATCTCCTGACCTACTGTTACCCACCAATTCTATCAAATTCTACAAAAGTAATAACATTCTAGTATTCTTTTTTTAAAAAAAAATTGTATTCTGTCATATATTACTGAATAAGCTTAGAACCATTGTTCAAAATCAGGTATATGTAACCCACTCTACTGATGCAAGCTTTATACATGAGCATATTCCTCAGGCTCATCCTTGAGAAATAGAAAATAAAAAATAGGACCACTAATAAGGAAATAAAGTCATATTTATCAGATGTCATCCCCTCACCAGAGGAAATAAAAGGTGACCAACATGGTTGGAAAAAAAGTCAACATGCTTGGAGAAGTAGAAGTCATGCCAACATTGTAGAAAGTAAAGGGTCATTTGACAGAAGCCACAGAGGAGAAATTTGCCTAGGATAGTCTTCAGAGTCTTTGCATTTGGCTGAATGCCCAGAGAGACTCAGGAGACTTTGAAGCCAGGGAAGCCTTGAGCCCAGAGCAAGGAAAAAACACAGGAGCCTCTGAGACATCGAGTTATAGTAAGCCAGTCCGAAAAAGAGCTTTAATTATATAGACAGTCTTTTCCTGCATTAAAAAATGAGAAACTCCATTTTAGATCCCTTAAAACCAAGGGTAGGAGATGAGAATACAAAAAGGGTACTTGAAAACACCATTGCAGTACTTATTGCAACTGTTACCACCAGAGTAAACCCCTTCCAACTTTTAATTGTGTTCTTTATGTATTTCTTTTCTTAAAAAAATGAAAAAAGCACCTGTACAAAAAGAAAAATTAGTTATGATAGTACAAAGGTTTGAGAGACATAAGACAGAGGAAGAGAACAGGATATGCTTAACTGTGAACCTTTAGTACCTAATGAAATTGAGGATCTAAGTAGATAGCCTGTTGACAATGGATAAGAAGCCTGGCTCTTTGGCATGGACCCCAGCATGGAATATGATTGCATAAGTGTCTAGTTTATGTGTGTTTTCATAAAGATCTAATTGCACTTTAAGAAACAGAAGGAGGGAATAAGATTAGCTGAAAGACACTGAATATTAAAAAAAAATAAGAACTGCTGAACTAACTCAACTTGTATACCTTAAGATGTTTTTAACATCAGAATGGAAGTCAAGAAATTCATTATGCTGGGGAAGGGGTTTTGTCCATGTTTCACAGGTGATGAAAGACTGTGGGTTCCATCAAAACTGATGAAGATCATATCTGAGTAAGAGAAGCTTCCACATGAAATGTACAACTCAAGGAAGGAAGACATCAATGCAAATGACCCAGAAAGCTGACCCCCACCCCTCAGCCCAAGTCCCACATGGAGACAGCTCAATAAACTACAAAAGGATCATTCATCAGACTGGCAGACTGGAAAACCTTGATGCTAAAATGGGTCTGTGTGATCCAGCTGGAATGAAACACCTTTAATCCCTCTGGCTGGAATACAGACATGCCCTTAGTATACACTTTTAATTCCTAACAATGGAGGTAAAATTAGCTGGTGCAATGAAGCAGACATATTTGAAAGTGCTGTCTAATTGATGGGAAGACAAAGTGATGGATCAGAGAAAGATCTGACAGATGACCCAGAGAGAGGAGATGCCCAATTTTTATGAGAACAGTGTAGAGAAAGAGAGAGCAGTAAGTCAGGTCGCTAGAGTCAGTCAGTTGAGTTCAGTGCAGTAGAGTTGAGCCAGTTAAGTGCAGTATAGTTGAGTTCTGTTGAGTTTAGTTGAGTGAAAAGAAGCTCAGTTGAGTGAAGTTTATTTCAGTTCTATGCAGTCAGCACAGTGGAATTTTTGGAGTTCAGAGGCAGTTTTGTCAAGCAGAGAAATTTAGTAAGAATCTAGGAGAAGCCAATTTGAATCAGTCAGCTTGGAGAGGAATTTGAGCCAGAACAGTTGAATCGAACCACCAGGCAGAGTTCAGAAAGAACTAGAAAGGGTGAGCTTATTAATCAGTAAGCCTCTGCGATGACGATTACATCTGGTGAGTAAAAGATACATTTACAGGACATTTACCTTGTGACATTTACCTAATTTTTGTGTTCCTTCTTTTGACATAGTGTAATTGAAAAGTCAATATAACAGTGAGTGACTCAGTGAATCCTTCTCCATGACCATCTTTATTAACAGTGATACTTTTTCATATTTTGATGACTGATGTAATCAACATGTGTTACAGAATAGTTCATTTAAAAACTGTTTTCCTGCAAGCAGTGTTTTGGTACTTCATATATTTCACTTTAATAAGTACCTATCAAGGTGTATGATATACTGTTGGAGCTCCATATTTGAAAGACAGTAATGTATTTTCAAGGATCAACTATCTGAAAACAAGATCAGAGAAGCTGGTAGAAATATAACAAATATAATACATTAAATGCTCAACTAAATGACTTGCTGAATAGTAAAAGTACAAATATTTGTGGGACCAGAAAGCCATTGACTGGAAGAACCAGTCCAGAGCAAGACTGATGTTGAGACATGTCCAAACCCCCAAAGTCTCATCCTGACACTGGCAGAAATAAAAACGTCTTCCTGTTTGGGGCCTGCATGTCCCAGTACACATAGCCTGTATGACCCCCACCTCTGCAATATTTAAGGTAGTCGGTTATAGCCTGGTGGCTAAATTCTAGCTTTAATTTTTCTATGTAAGGACATGTCTAACAAGCACCTGAAATTCCTCTTCATGCAAATAAAGAATTCCCAGCACCTCTGCACCAACCAATAATGTACACTCACTGAAAACCCTCTACCCACTCCCCAAGGTTTATATAACCACTGTTATCCCCAATAAAAGAGAGCTGTTTCACTGAAAACCTCTTGGAGAAGGCTGTTTCTCCTCAGCACTCAAATTGATGGAGTTTTGTGAACCCACCCTACCCAGTAAGTAAGCTTTGTTCCTTCCATTCTGGCCCAGTATGCAATGGTGCCTGGGTACCCCAAGGGCAGGAGCAGAACCAGTTGGCAATAGTAATGGGTGGGAAAATTTCTGACAGATATGGTTAGGAAATGACTCTCAGAATTGAAATTTAAATACTAGCTACAGGCTGATTAGGTTTTAATTGGTTTTGATGCGCTGGTAGTTTAGAATGTTTATTTTTTTATAAGAACTGGGGAAGGATTCTGTGCCAGTGTCTGGAGCTGATCACGTGCCACAGCGCTCCATACCCAAATACTGCCGGGGAGAGCTGATCTCCCAGGAGTGTGGACAAGCCCGTGAGCACAGGTGAGACCAAAACTTCAGCTCAAATTCCTGGCCCAAAAGGGACCTGTCTAGAGACATCAGGATACAGGAACCAAGGAACAGCTGCGGATAGGACGTTTCCGGTTTCCATCTGCACCCAGGAGCTGACCCTGTGCCACAGTTCTCCATACCCAAATTCCTCCCAGAAAGAACTGGTCTCCTAGGAGTACTGACACACAGGCTTGCAGGAGGGACAAGCTACAGTCAGAGACAGCAAAAACAGCTAAAACCAGAAATAACCAGTTAGTGAGAGGCAAGGGCAAGAACATAAGCAAAAGAAACCAAGGCTACTTTGCATCATCAGAATCCAGTTCAGAACACAGTGAGCCCTGGATACCCCAACACACCAGGAAAGCAAGACTTTGATTTAAAATGAAATCTCATGATGCTGATAGAAGACTTTAAAAAGGACATAAATAAGTTCCTTAAAAAATACAGGAGAACACAGGCAAAAAGTTAGAAGCCCTTAAAGAAGAAACACAAAAATCACTTTAAAAATTACAGGAAAACACAATCTAACAGGTAAAGGAATAGAATAAAACTATCCAGGATCTAAAACATGAAATAGAAACAATAAAGAAATCACAAAGGGAGACTATCCTGGAGACAGAAAACCTAGGAAAGAGATCAGGAGTCACAGGTGCAAGCATCACCAATAGAATACCTTATATAGAGATAGAAGAGAGAATTTCAGGTGCAGGAAATACTATAAAAATTATTGACAAAACAGTCAAAGAAAATGCAAAATGCAAAAAGTTACTAACACAAAACATCCAGGAAATCCAGGACACAATGAGAAGACCAAACCTAAGGATAATAGGTATAGAAGAAAGCAAAGATTTTCAACAGGCCAGTAAATATCTTCAACAAAATTATAGAAGAAAACATTCCTAACCTAAAGAAAGAGATGCCCATGAACATACAAGAAGCCTACAGAACTCCAAATAGACTAGATCAGAAAATAAATTCCCAGCCGGGCGCTGGTGGCTCACGCCTTTAATCCCAGCACTTGGGAGGCAGAGGCAGGCAGATTTCTGAGTTCGAGGCCAGACTGGTCTACAGAGTGAGTTCCAGGATAGCCAGGGCTACACAGAGAAACCCTGTCTCGAAAAACAAAAACAAAAACAAAAACAAAAACAAAAAACAGAAAAGAAATTCCCTCTGTCACATAATAATCAAAATACCAAATGCACAAAACAAAGAAAGAATATTAAAAGCAGTAAGGGAAAAAGGTCAAGTAACATTTAAAGGCAGACCTAACAGAATTACACCAGACTTCTCACCAGAGACTAAGAAAGCTAGAAGATCCTGTGAAAAGTGTCACACAGACCCTAAAAGAACACAAATGCCAACCCAGGTTACTATTCCCAGCAAAACTCTCAATTACTATAGATGGAGAAACCAAGATATTTCATAACAAAACAAAATTTACACAATATCTTTCCACAAATCCAGCACTATAAAGGATAATAGATGGAAAACAAGTAGGGAAACTACACTTTAGAAAAAGTAAGAAAGTAATCTTCTTTCAACAAACCCCCAAAAAAGATAGCCACACAAACATAAAAATAACAGGAAGCAACAATCACTTTTTAAAATATCTCTTAACATCAATAGATCCAATTCCCCAATAAAAAGACATAAATTAACAGACTGGATATGTAAACAGGATCCAGCGTTTTGATGCATACAGGAAACACACCTCAGTGACAAAGACAGACACTACCTCAGAATAAAAGGCTAAAAAACAATTTTCCAAGCAAATAGTCCCAAGAAACAAGTTGGAATAGCAATTTTAATATCGAATAAAATTAACTTTCAACCAAAAGTTATCCAAAAGGATAAGGAAGGACACTTCACATTCATCAAAGTAAAAATCTACCAAGAAGAACTCTCAATTCTGAACATTTATGCTCCAAATGCAAGGGCACCCACATTCATAAAAGAAACTTTACTAAAGCTCAAAACACACAATGCACCTCACACAATAATAGTGGGGTATTTCAACACTTCACTCTGATCAATCGACAGATCATGGGAACACAAACTAAACAGAGACACATTGAAATTAACAGAAGGTATGGACCAAATGGACTTAACAGATATCTTTAAAACATTTCATCCTAAAACAAAAGAATATACCTTCTTCTCAGCACCTCATGGTACCATCTCCAAAACTGACCATATAATCAGCTACAAAACAAGGCTCAATAGACACAAGAAGATTGAAATAATCCCATGTATCCTATCAGATCACCACAGACTAAGGCTAGTCTTCAACAAAGACAAAAACAACAGAAAGCCCACATACACATGGAAGCTGAAAAACGCCTTACTCAATGATCACTCAGTCAAGGAAAAAATAAAGAAAGAAATTAAAGACTTTTTAGAATTTGATGAAAATTAAGGCACATCATACCAAAACTTATGGGATACAATGAAAGCAGTGCTAAGAGGAAAACTCATAGCTCTGAGTGCCTCCAAAAAGAAACTGGAGAGTATTACATACATAATACATAAGCAGCTTAAGAGCATACCTGAAAGATCTGGAACAAAAAGTAGCAAATGCACCCAAGAGGAGTAGATGGCCAGAAATAACCAAACTCGGGGCTGAAATCAACCAAGTAGAAACAACAACAACAACAACAACAACAACAACAACAACAACAACAACAAAACTATACAAAGAATCATAAAAACCAGCATCTGGTTCTTTGAGAAAATCAACAAGATAGATAAACCCTTAGCCAGACTAACCAGAGAGCACAGAGACAGGATCCAAATTAACAAAATCAGAAATGAACATGGAGATAGGAAATTCAAAATCATCAGATGCTACTACAAAAGCCTATATTCAACAAAACTGGAAAAATCTGGATGAAATGGACAATTTTCTAGATAGATGCCAAATACCAAAGTTAAATCAGGAGCAGATAAATCATCTAAACTGTCCCATAACCCATAAAGAAACAGATGCAGACATTAAAAGTCTTCCGAACAAAAAAAGTTCAGTACCAAGTGGGTTTAGTGCAGAATTCGATCAGAACTTCAAAGAAGGCCTAATATCAATACTCTTCAAACTATTCCATAAAATAGTAACAGAAGAAACACTTCCCAATTCATTCTATGAAACCACAATTACACTGATACCTAAGCCACACGAAGATCCAACAAAGAAAGAGAACTTCAGACCAATTTCCCTTATGAATATCAATGCAAAAATACTCAATAAAAATCTCGAAAACTGAATCCAAGAACGCATCAAAAGGATCATTCACCATGATCAAGCAGGCTTTTGATCTCAAGGATGCAGGGCCAGTTCAATATATAGAAATCCATCAATGTAATCCACTACATAAACAAAGAAAAAAACCACGTGATCATTTCATTAGATACTGAAAAAGGCTTTGACAAAATTCAACATTCTTTCATGGTAAAAGTCTTGGAAAGATCAGGAATTCAAGGCCATCCCTAAACATAGTAAAAGCAATATACAGCAAGCCAGTAGCCAACATCAAACTAAATGGAGAGAAACTTGAAGTAATTCCACTAAAATTAGGGAGTATACAAGGCTGCCCACTCTCTCCCTATTGATTTAATATAGTACTTGAAATTTTAGCTAGAGCAATTAGACAACAAAAGGTCAAAGGGATACAAACGGGAAAGGAAGAAGTCAAAATATCACTATTTTCAGATGATATGATAGAATACTTAAGTGACCTCAAAAATTTCACCACCGAACTCCTACAGCTGATGAAGAATTTCAGCAAAGTGACCGATATAAAATTAACTCAAATAAATCAATAGTCTTCCTATACTCAACGGATAAACAGGCTGAGAAAGAAATTAGGAAAAGGACACTCTGCACAATAGTCACCAACAATATAAAATATCTTGGTGTGACTCTAACCAAACAAGTAAAAGATCTGTATGACAAGAACTTCAAGTCTCTGAAGAAAGAAATTGAAGAAGATCTCAGAAGATGGAAAGATTTCTCATGCTCATGGATTGGCAGGATTAATATAGTAAAAATGGCCATCTTGCCAATAGCAATCTACAGATTCAATGCAATCCCCATCAAAATTCCAACTCAATTCTTTACAGAGTTAGAAAGAGCAATTCTCAAATTTATTTGGAATAAGAAAAAAACCCAGGCAGGATAACAAAAATTATTCTCAACAATATAAGAACTCCTGGGGGAATCACCATCCCTGACCTCAAGCTATACTAAGGAGCAGTAGTGATTTAAAAAAAAATCGTGCATGGTATTGGTACAGAGACAGGCAGGAAGATCAATGGAATAGAACTGAAGACCCAGAAATGAACCCACACACCTATGGTCACTTGATCTTTGACAAAGAGCTAAAACCATTCAGTCAGAAAAAGACAGCATTTTCAACAAATGGTGCTGGTTCAACTGGCAGTCAACATGTAGAAGAATGCAAATTGATCCATTCTTATCTCCTTGTACAAAGCTCAAGTCCAAATGGATCAAGGACCTCCACATAAAACCAGATACACTATAGCTCATAAAAGAGAAAATGGGGAAAAGCCTTGAACACATGGGCACAGGGGAAAAGTTCCTGAACAGAACACCAGTGGCTTATGCTCTAAGATCAAAAATCGATCGACAAATGGGACCTCATCAAATTGCAAAGCCTCTGTTAGGCAAAAGACACTGCTAATAGGACAAACTGGCAACCAACAGGTTGGAAAAAGATTTTTACCAATCAATCCTACATCCAATAGAGGGCTAATATCCAATATATACAAAGAACTCAAGAAATTAGACTCCAGAGAACCAAATAACCCTATTAAAAATTAGGGAACAGAGCTAAAGTTAGAATTCTCAACTGAGGAAACTCAAATGGTCAAGAAGCACCTAAAGAAATGTTCAACATCCTTAGTTATCAGGGAAATCTAAATCAATACAACCCTGAGATTCTACCTCACACCAGTCAGAATGGCTAAGATTGAAAATGCAGGTGACAGCAGATACTGGTGAGGATGTGGAAAAAGAGGAACACTCTTCCAATGCTGGTAGGATTGCAAGCAGGTACCATCATTTTGGAAATTAGTCTGGTGGTTCCTCAGAAAATTGGACATAGTACTTACTACCTGAGGACCCAGCTATACCACTCCTGGGCATATACCCAAAATATGCTCCAACAAGGACATATATCCCACTCTGTTAATGGAAGCCATATTTATAATAGCCAGAAGATGGAAAGAACCCAGATATTCTTCAACAGAGGAATGGATACAGAAAATGTGGTTCATTTACACAATGAAATACTATTCAGCTATTAAAAACAATAACTTCATGAAATTCTTAGGCAAATGGAATTAGAACATATCATTCTGAATGAGGTAACCCATTCACAAAAGAAGACACATGGTATACATTCACTGATATGTGAATATTAGCCCAAAAGTGAGGAATACCTAAGATTCAGTTAACAGATTATATGAAGCCCAAGAAGAAGGAAGACAAAAGTGTGAATGCTTCAGTGCTTCTTAGAAGGGGGAACAAAATACCTCCTTCCTTAGAAGGAGGAAATATGGAGATGAAGTGTGGAGCAGAGACTGAAGGAAAGGCCATCCAGAGACTGCCTCATCTTGGGATCCATCTCATACACAGTCACCAAACCAGAATGCTATTGTGGATGCTGGGAAGTGCTTGCTGACGTGAGCCTGATATGGCTGAGAGGCTCTACCAGAGCCTCACAAATACAAAGGCATATGCTGGCAGCCAACCATTGGACTGAGCATGGGGTCCCCTATGGAGGAGTTGGAGAAGGGACCAAAGGAGCTGAGGAGGCTTGCAGACCCATGGGGGGAGCAACAGTGTCAATTGGCCAGAACCCCTGGAGCTCCTGGGGACTGGACGACCAACCAAAGGGTATACATGGAGGGACCCATGTCTCTAGCTGCATATGTGGCAGAGGATGGCCTTGTTGGACATCTGTGGGTGGAGATGCCCTTGGTCTTGAGGGTATTAGATGCTCCAGTGTAGGGAAATGCCAGGGTAGGAAGACGGGAGCAGGTGGGTGAAGGAGCACTCTCACAGATGCAGGGGTGGGGGGATGGGATAGGGGGCTTCATAAGGGGAGATCTAGAAAGGGGAAACATTTGAAATGTAAATAAAGAAAATATCCAATTAAAAAAAATAAAATAAAAAAGAATTAGGGGAAATTAAAGCCAAGCTAAAAAGATATCATGGCATTGGACAATTGCCTTTTATTCTTAATCACACACTGTTCATTTGGAAATAAGGGTAATTGATGGGCCTCTACCACTTCTTAGGATTAAAACATTTAAAGATGAACTTAAAAATATAAGTGTATTGCCATGTATGGTAAAAATGAGCTGAGGAATCTGTGTCAACATCAGTGAGAATTAATTACTAATTTATGTGCTTTTGAACAAAGTATGATCTAGCAACCTTGAATATGATGGGTAAATGGATGGGTTTAAGGAATAATAATTGACTGTGGATCAAAATAATCACATAGGACCCAGGTGGTCACCTCATAATGTTATGCCCTCCTAGTCTATATTGTAAGGCTAGAGAAGATTTTAACATGGAAAAATTTTAGAAGGATTTTAGATTTAATCCTGCCATTAGAAGCAAAGTAAAAAATGAGACAGTTAAATGAGAAGGCAGTAATTTGATTTGATATGGTTCAGTGTTATTGCAAAAAGTCCTTGGGAATCATTGTAGAGGAATTTTAACTCAGAACTTGTCTGATCTGGCAAGACTCTCTAGGTCTGTATGATTTGGCAGGAATATTGGCACACCTTTAATCCAGGAGGCAAGCAGATCTGTGAGTTCAAGGTCAGACAGGTCGAGAGCAAGTTTCAGGTAAAGAAAAACTTAAGTCCAGGGGTGGTGGTATACACCTTTAATACCAGCACTCAGGAGACAGAGGCATGCAGATTTATTGAGTTCCAGTAAGTTCTGTTCAGGCAGTTTGGTTGGGCCAGTGAGTTGAGAGGCAGTGCAGTTTGTGGCAGTTCAGTTAGTGAAATTCAGAGGCAGTATTACCAGGAGAGTTTTACAGACAGGCTGGAGAGAGAGTAAGCTAGACACAGATAAAGGCAGAATGAGCCAGAGAATGAGAAGGAGCCAGAGGATTAGAACAGATTGCTAGAGTTAGTTTGAGGCCAAGCAGAACAATTCAGTCAGAAGCTGAAAGAAGCCAGTTTAAATAAGTGTCCTAGGAGAGGAGTTTGAGCCAGAACAGCTGAGTTGAAGTAGCCAACCAGAGTTCAGAAAGGGCTAGAAGGGTGATCTTATTCATCAGTAAGTCTCGGAGGCTGAAAACATGCTAGGCCTAGATAAGATTGAACAGAGGCTAGATACTTCCAGGTCTAGGCTTAGATTAGCAGATGGAGGCAGTAAGCCTTCTAGACAGCAATTACATCTGAGAAATAAAAGTTAGTTTTACAGATCATGACTTTGGTTCAAGGAAGACCTTGATTCTCCTTATTATTATTTCACTTGTAATCGAGTAAATGGCAGGGAGGATGCTGTTTGAAGAGCATCCAATACACTTTGTTTGTATAAGGGTCAGTAAGGAGCACTGAAAAGTAAGGTGGAATGATAAATACCAGGAGGCTGAGGTCTTCCTACTTGACAGTCCATTCCATGCAGTTATCAGTACGACAGTGCCCACCATGCATATGTTGTAGACTTGTAAACAATGCAGTTATTGAATAGACAATAAGATATCTGTGCAACTGAATTGTTCTGATGAATGTCAGCATAAAAAGATTTCCTTAACACTTCAAAGTAAATGATATCAATGAAATCTGTTGAAATCAGAGACAGGCTGGTGAATAAAGTGCATGGCAGGGAGAGAAGAGTCCATGCACCTAAAATTCTGTGCTACCAACAATAAATACTAAGTAGCCATTGTTATTAATTCCCAATATGCATTAAAATATTAATCATAATTTGAAACAAATGGGATAGAAAAGACATATTTATAAAGTTGGCTAAGAAATCCCTGTTAGTAAATATTATGAAAATTACTAGGTCAATAAAAGAAGCTGAATTCTGCATATCTGTAGACTATGTATCATGGCAACTCGGCATACTGATTATAAAAATAGGATTTTTCCCCCTAGAATCCAATTAAAGGGAACAAGACCCATTTGTTTCTATTATCATTTGATTTAATAGTGGAAACAACTGAAATGTTAAACAGCCAAAGTATGATCCTGACTCTAGGTGCTACCCTGAGTATCTTTCTAAGTTAGAAATTGCCATTCAGTTGTATGACCTCAACTCTGGAATGCATTCCCTCTGTCACTTTATTAAAACATTTGAGATGAGGAAACAAAATGAAACAGAGCTTTGTGATTTGTTGGTCCCTCAGATATTCTTGATTTCCCATTTGAGTTTTTTGTACTATGAAGTGTAAGTAAGCTATATTCTGAATTCATTGTCTACTAAGATTTAGAGTGTTTTGGTTAAATTGAGCTAAAGTGAATGCCCAGAAATTGATGACACACAGGCAAGGCATCATCTTGAATACATGTATATAGAACAGAAATACTTTCAAAATTTTACCACTGCAACTTAAGTTAATTGTCGGTGAGCTGTCAGGCTGGTGCCATGATTCAGAGGAAAAGCATTGGATATTGTAGCGATTTGTGGACAGTAGACATCCTTCAAATTGGTTAGCAGACCACACAGTTTAACTGGCTATAGTTAGGCTTGGGCAACAAAAGCTTAATTCTAATATTTTAATAATTTGCATCTACAACACAAGACTCAATCTTTAATAGTGGGGTGTCAACTACAGATCTCTTACAGCTGTCTGTAAGAGACAGGAAAACTGTCAGCCAGTGTAAGCAGAAAGATATCATTTTCCATTGCTTAAAGATTATGGTTGATTATATCCAATAAGGCCAAATACTGAAAATGTAGTAAATATGGATTAAGTAAGAGCTTAGAGGACTATGGGAAGGAGGGAAGATGCAAATGAGAAAGGGGGGGTGCAGATGTTGGTGTTCCTAATGTATCTCTTTCCTTAATCAGGAAGCCAGGGCCCAGCTCCTTGAGTGCTAACTCTATCTCTGCTTAGGTGACTCCATGCTCCAGATCACCTAGGAGATTTTGGAGCTACCAGTGATGGAAGAATGCAAAATCCAAAGGCACAAGCCTTCTTCTCCAGGTGAAGTGACTGTGGTGTGATTGCATTACAGACTACCTGCTATGGTTGTTGAATCCTTTGCCTTCCTGCCCGTTCATGTTAATTTTTGCTTCAGAGAACTCCTGTAATATATTGTGCATTTCATGCCTGAATCTCTGCCCAAGGTTCCTCTTCTAATGAATGCTCCTTAAAGCAATGGAAGCAAAGATGGAACAAGAAAGCAAAGCAAGTCATACCATGCTTTAATTTTTTTTTTTTTTTATGCTGGTTAAGCATGGTGATGTGTGCTTTTAATCCCAGCAATCAGGATGCAAAGGTAGGTAGATCTCTGTGAGTTTGAGGCTAGCCTGGTCTACAGAGCAAGTATGAGGATAGTCAGGGTACACAGAGAAGCCCTGTCTGGATAAACCAAAATATAAAAATAAATAAAATAAAATAAAACAAAAATAAAAACGTGACAAAATTTTTATGCTTTTAACCCAGGCAATGTATGCCACTTCCTTTGTTTTTATTTTTATTTTTTTTGTTTTGCTTTTGTTTTTTAACTTTTGTTCACTTGGGAAACTAGTCTCTTTCTAACCAGCATCTTCATTTTCCACTAAAAACTCAACAGAGGCATGTACCCACTTGTTTCAGATACTTGAACGTAATCCTGTTGTCAAAAATAGTTTCTGTGAAACTTTGAGAACTAGCTTGGCTTTTTGGTGGGAGCATTGATATCATTTGAAGGGATTGGTGTTACCATAAATGAAGGCCATTTGTGCTTCATCCAATGGTTCAGAGTAAAAGAGATTTGTGATAATGCAATAGAAAACAAACAAGAAGGTTCTGAGAGTGTTTACACAGCTGGCACTCATGTTGATTAATGGCAAGTCATGGGGAACATGTCTAACAGGGTGGGGTGTTACCTGGCAGTCTAAGGGTATCACCATGCTTCTCCAACTGAAAAAGAGGAATAAAGTAGTGACATGGACGTGTGTGGGTGTGGGGTTATAACAAAGGCCACAATGTGGCCGTTGCCCTAATAGCTAGAACCTGTGGACAGTTCAGGTTTCCTGGCAAAAAGGAACTAAGATTTCACCATATCCTTTCTCTGTTTGGTTCTGTTTTGGTTCTTTCTCTAAATTTAGAATAGCTCTACCTCAAAGTGGGAAGTAGGAAGTCATCATGTGTTATTCCTTTTGATCACAATGACAATCATTCTTTTGATTTTATGCCAATCCCCACCTCCAGTGTCCTGAAGCAGAAACATCTTTTAGGTGTTGGATAAAAAATGTGACAGGGTGATTTTTTTCTTTTGTCTTTTTTGTTACTCACAATTTTAAGAGAGGTAGAAAATTCTAAAAAGCGCCTGTCTCTCCCACTGCTAAAGCAATGTGATAATGATAACCTCTGTTATTCTTTCACATCAGTGACAGGTGACAGATGCCACAAGCATCCTGAGACTTTTCTTTTAGGCTTCTGTCAGTTCCTAAGAATGAATGTATCACCCAAAATAAATAGTACAATGGGAATACACACACACACACACACCACACACACCACACACACCTTCTCTGTTTATATAAAGAGACAAAACACATGTATGCATTTGACAAAGAGCTGAAGCAGTCTTTGCTTCAGATATTGTTATTTGAAATACCTTATATTTTCAAGGTATTTTGTACTCCTCGTGATATACTTAATAACCAACAGGGTAGAAAATATACCAGCCTAGTTTTTGTTTTAAAAAGCAGTTCCTTTTTGGAGATTATGATATAATTACATCATTTCTCTCCTTCCCTTTTCTTCGTCTAAACTCTCCCATATACCCCTCCTTGCTCTCTTTCAGATTTACAGCCTATTTTTCTTATAGTTCATTGTGTCTTAAAACTAAAATGAACACGATCATAAATTCATTCTATAATTTTTAAGGATGAAATGAAAAGGCAAATCAACTACTAAATGCACTCGTTAATCACGCATCAGCCCACTAAATTGGAATAAACTATTCAGACATAGCAGTTACAATACAACAGTGCATAATTATGTTTTAGACATAGCCACTACAATGTGAGAAATGTAAATGAAGCAGCGACTTGTCTTGCTTTGGGGGAAAACTCAGCGCCTTGGCAGCACAGAACAAGAACTTAATAATGAGGTACAGTTTGGAGGTTTAAGAAAGCTAAATCATTGTTGAGGTAGATATTTAAAGAAATAGGAAGGCATTAATTGGTTAAAGTAAAATAACAGACAACTTTAGTTGTGCAGCAAGAACATGTGTTGATAGAATCATGGTAGGGGAGGGAACCTCAGAGTTCAAGGCTCATCACTGTTTTGTTTAGCTTTGTCAACTTGACACAAACCAGAGTCACCTTGGGTGAGGAAACTCAACTACCTCCATCATGTTGGCCTGTGGGTATGTCTGTGGAGTCATTTTCTTTAATAATTATTGATGTGGAAGGGAATAATCCACTGTGGTTGGTGCTATTCCTATAAAGGTGGTCTTGTGTTGTATACAAAAGCAGGCTGGGGACTAGAGAGATGGCTCAGTGGTTAAATTCACTTGACTATATTACAGAGGACCTGGGATTGGTTCTAAGAATTTACCTAATAGCATGCACCCACCTGACTCCAGTTCCAAGGGACACAATGCCTTCTTCTGACATCCTAGGCTACATGCATATGTTGTATTTACATATATGTAAAGCAAAACAGTCATACATACAAATAAAAAAAAGTTTAAAAAGAAAGCAAACTGAGCAACTCATGAAGAGTAAGCCAGTAAGCTGTATTCTTCCATAGCTCCAATTTTGGCTTTCATGTTCCTGCCTTGAGTTCCCTGAATGATGGACTGTATTTAGAAGTGTAAGCCAAACAAGCACACTCTTTCCCAAGCTACTTCTGTTTCTGTTGTTTATCATGGTGACAGAAAGTAAACTAGGATAATTAGATATATTTCTATGTCAGACTGTAATATTTTAAGGAAAGGACATGGTCCATATAGTTTTATGGGAATACTTTTACACAAGTAAAACACTTTGAAACTTGATGAGATTGCAGACACACAATTTTATTTGTTATTCCAACCAAGAAATAAGGTCTGAGGTTCTCGAATGATTGTTTCGCTAACAAACTAGCACAGAAATATCTGTTGGGATTAAGAACT
This sequence comes from Arvicanthis niloticus, assembly GCF_011762505.2. NCBI lineage: Eukaryota > Metazoa > Chordata > Mammalia > Rodentia > Muridae > Arvicanthis > Arvicanthis niloticus. The sequence continues at coordinate 58,876,873 of NC_047659.1, forward strand.
ACTTGACTGAAGAAGTAAGTAAGAAGTGGTATTTCTAATGTTCATCTAGAAATATTTTTGTCTTTATTTTTTTGTTAGTCATTTGTTTGACTTTTACATCATCGTCTTTAGTATAAATTTTCTAAAAGCCATTACATTTACACATTTGTTATCTCCCTATTCTACTTTATGCTTGTTGTGAAAGCTCATGGTGTCTTATATATTATTTCCAAAGTATGTGAGAAAGAATTGGCAAAGAAACTATAAACCTTAGCTTGCTTGTAGTAACCTAAAACCTAGGAGTCTGTTCAGTCTAAGGAAAAGGGGCATGTGGTACAAAGGTTTGAGTCAGGAAGGACAGACAACTCATGTAATAGGTCTGAACAACAGAAATGGTAGAATTGAGTCTTAACACGTGTCAGTTGGTGTTTGCTTTGGATGAACAAAATGGGCCTTGGCTAAAATCCATGTATCACTTTGGACTGCATTTGATCATGCGGTTGTCCAGTGGTAACGCTGCTGGTGTATGCAACCAAGTTTCACACACTGTCCTGTGATGCTGGAGCAACATCACTAGAGATCTTCCACATGCTCTCTTTGCCTCACCAAAGTGACTATTTTAAAGATTTTTCATCATGTGATGACCTTAGCCTTGCATTATCCAATCTCTTATGAATTTGACTTTGAAGTGGAAACCTTCTTACAAGCTATGATGCAACTCCCTGTCTGCTGGCTTTCTAACCCTTGTCTCTCTGACCAGCATTCCACATGCCCCTCTGATCCATTACCCCTTCAAATTACTCCCAGAGGGAGAGAATAAATCTGCTGTCACCATGCTCCATTAGCTCCTTTTAATCTCTCTAAATCTAGGGTCCACTTCTCTTTTGAAGTTGATACTTTTATAATTTCTTAATTCCAGAGTAAATTAACTTTCTGAAATCACTCTAATTTTAAACTCTACCTTGTGATTCTTTTCTCCTTACCCTTCTTAAGGAATGATCTAATCTTTGACTATTTCTTTTTTTATATCATTTTTAATTAATTAATTTTTGCTTAATACCAAAGCAGTATGCTATAACATAGCTGCAGGAAGGGGTCTATTAGATTGATCCACATGATCAGAAGCCAAATCATCCCACAATGGCTATGATCAAGCTAGGAAGCCATGCAAATAGGCAGCTTCCCAATACAAAAGAAAAAAACCTCAGAGAAATGAAGAGAACAAAGGTACAATAATACTAGGTAGTGAACACACACACACACACACACACACACACACACACACACACACACACACACAAAACTCCCTGGAGAGCTGCTGGTACAGTTCCACAAAGGAAAAGAACCAGAAGTTTGTGCTACACTTGACAGTAGGGCAAAACAAGGAAGCTGGATTCATTGAGATGGGGCTTCTGCCTTCTACTATTTGGGTCTATTTTGGTCCCCAAACTGATGGTTGATGCCGCCCAACCTTAGGGTAGGTCTTTGCCATTCTCCTCAGTATGCTGACTACATGCCAATGGTCGTTAGAAATACCCCCACAGACACCTCCATAAGTGTGTTTTGCCTATCCCAGACATTAATAACCTCTTAAAGGCTGTACTTCCCAACACTATTACAATGCCAGACAAATTACAACAGGAGTCCCAGAGGGCAAAATCACATTCAATCTAGTATAATTAGAAACTTTGGGGATTAATATTCATATGGAGGTAAAAGAAACACAGCTAGGTTGGATAGCAGAAGGAATTGAGTATCCACGCAATTCACTGGCAGCCTCGGCTGATTCAAATAGTAATTGCAAAACTATGAAGAACCTTGAAGCTGTCTCATATCAGACTGGAATTAAAATCTTTCATTGCCATGCACTTTTTATTATTAGATGTAGACCACAGCAATCATGGGTCCATTCTTCGATATCCTTGATAAAAAATGAATTTTCTCAGGACATAATTTCACAAATCCCTTCTAAGTGGATCAATCCCTAAGCTAACTGAACTTAGACACAATGCTGGCTGTGACTTTGTGTAGAAGCCAGTGCAAATGAATCCCAGAAATACAATACTAGTCAGGTGAATTCATCTGATTTTTCATGCATAAGAGAGCCCATTGTATGACTACTCATCACTTAGTCTACCCAGGGAATAACTGAATCATGAATTAGTCCTGATTTATGTTCATTGATAATCTACATGTTCTGTGAAAGTGGTAGGTGGACATATCAATAAGTTAGAACCAATGTTGTTGGGCCCATGTATAGTTTCCATTCTTGCATCATGATACATGTAGTTGCATCATGTAGGCTGCTGACAAATTCTTGCCAGATGCTAGTCTACAGAAGTGGGTTCACTCTTACATGAGGTGGTGGTTATAAAGTAAGCCTGCTTCTCTTCTGCACCTTTTCCCCTCTAGTGTTTTCTCTATATTTTGATGTGCCACGAAGGTCTCAGCTCATGTTCCTACTTTATTTTGGATTTTTAGACTCTAGGTCCATGAGCTATACATTTTTTTATGAATTACTTAGACTCTGGTGTTCAGTTATAACAACAGAAAATTATGTAAGACTAAAATATGTTATGCTAACATTCATCACACAGTATGTTTCTGAGGAACACACCTCTGAATGCTCAAAATGTAGCAAAGATCTTATATTTAAAAATAGGTGTGACAAAGTCCATCTTAAATATAATGATTTTAAAAGTTCAAGGCAATGTTTCTATCATAAAATGTTATGAATACATTTGTAAATGAAAAGATTTATAAAAACATAATGTTATCATGTAATTATACTTGTAGAGTAGTTAAGCAAGAGTTTATTGGATAAATAAGTAAGCTATTTGACTAATTTTAAGATAAGTTTTTAAGTTAAAATGTCAGCAATAGTGATACTTCAATCCATGACTGACAGTGATTAGGTTTTTGTCTGAAAAGAAAATTACAAAACCTGACACTTTCACAATGTTGAAAATGCACAGGCTTTGATATTTTTAAAGCATATCATTTGTAAAGCTTTTACTGATAAAATGTGAACCTAATTAAATCCATTGCTTATAATCTTCTTGCTTGTATTTCATCTACCATCCCTATATTTTGAATGCTGACTTTTCTATTCGTTAAAGAGATTCTCTTTTATCTGCCTGATGCTAAGATATGAAAACAGTTGACAGCATTGATTCTATTGTGTTCTGTGAGCTGAAATAAAAGTTTCTTGTCACGCATATTCTCTGGTATACTATCAGTATCCCTGAATAAAAGTGTCAATCTTTCCAATAAAGCCTCTTTGACTTATTTGAGTTACTTGTGAGTAGTGATTATTTGTTTATAGTTTAAGTGTGATCTGGAGAGAGGGAAGGATCTGTAAGGTATTATCTCCTGTTGTATGTAGCTACATATGTCAACATAGTTTTGATAGCTCTGAAGTATCTAATAGGGTGTATCACATATGTTGTATGACTGCTTACTGCTGGCTACTTCTGTTCTCCCAGTGGCTCTCCATCCATTAATAGTTACCATTAACTATTATAGTCTGAGCTTCTTCTCAGGGCAACAATAGTTATGGTGAGACACTGCAATTTTTGGTGTGTATCTCCAGTGTCACACAGTTTCATGACTGTGTAAGGATGAGTAGGTAGCTTCTCACAGTTGTTTTTGTTTTTCATATGGGACAAAATGAAGATGGGCCATAGAAGTTGAAACATCACAAGCTTTTAAACCATAAATAACACCTTCTATATGGAGCCACTGTATCTAGTATCTAAGCTGGGCAAGGAAGGACAATGGGGATGATGAGTCCTGGGAAGTGACAAGAAAGAAAGAGGGAAGTTCTGTTCATGGGACCATGTGGTAGAAATCTTAACAATGGAATGTACAAGGCTGTGGCACTCCATGACTTACAAGTCTCTGAAGACACTCTGCAGGAGAGCGAGGATGGAGAACACCCTGGCAACAGAGACCTAAACTAGTGAAAGTTTTAGGAGTAAATATGGAGAGGTAGGCATGAATGATACTCTGACAAACTCACCAGGAATAAGATAATGGATCCTGCCCTTCTCACACATCTCCATTTCTTTGTGCTAGCCCTCCATCCACTGAAATATTTTCTACTAGGGACCTCCAGTGATCACACTGGGCTGAAACACAAGTAGGTAATTTTCATTATGTTGCCTGTCTTCCATTCTGAACTAACAAGACTTCCTTTTAATCCTGTAGTAGGCTGCTTGTAGAAGCCCCTCCTCCCACCCTACCTCCATTCCCCAAGGACTCTATCTCTTAGTACAACCCTGGTTCCCTATGTCTTTTCTAGGTCCTCTCCTAGTCTTTCCTCCTAGACTATCTTGTGACTCTTTTGTGTCATCTGCCTATCTTCAGAAGCATTTTCTACCAGGGAACCCACATATACCACTAACAGATTATAAGATGTGGAAGACAGAATTTCAGGTCATGAGTACCAGAAATGGATGGCTTAGTCAAAGAGATGTTAAATCTAAAAACTCCAGGAACAAAACATACAGGACATTTGGAATTATAAAAAGACAAAACATATGAATAACAGAGACCTTGTAAAGGTCAAGTGCATAGAGAATATTTTTAAACAAAATCATAGAAAAAATTTTCCAACCTATAGAAGGAGATGCCTATCAAGGTATACAAACACCATACAGAATACTTCAATTATAAGAGGTTAACCATACCTAAGACACAAGGAATAAATAATTCTAGACAGTAAACTCTACATTGTAACAACAAAAAACCCCAGAACTCTAATAAACATTAATCATTGATAATTCTCAACCACAATATTCTTAATGCCCCAGCAAAAAGACACAGACCAACAGACTGATTTAGAAAACAAGATCCATCCTTCTGCTGAATCCATGAAACAGACCTTAATATCAAGTTAGTTATCACCCTAGGACAAAAAAGATGGGAAAAGGTAGATCAAGTAAATAGACCCAAGAAGGAAGCAAGAGTAGCTTGCTTCTGAAAAAAATTGATATGAAACCAAAACTAATTAAAAGAGATAGGGAAGAACACTATATACTCATCAAAAGAAAAAGTCTACTAAGAGGGTATTGCAATTCTAAATGTTTATGCACCAAATACAAGGCACCCAAGTGCCCTTTTATAAAGGAAATAATACCATAAATAAAAAATCATGTATTGATTCTCACACAGTGATAGTAGATGGTTTTAATAACCAACTCTTACCAACAAACTTGTCATCCAGATAAAAACCAGAAAAATGCCGGAGTTTAATAACATCATAAATCAAATGGATCTCGCAGACATTTGATCATACAGAACATTCCACTGAATCACTAAAAATATATACGTTCTTCTTGATGGTTCATGGAAATTTCTCCAAAATTAACCCCACAATGAGACAGAAAGCAAATCTTCATAGAGGTAAGAAAATTAAAATAATACTCTGCATCCTATGTGATCACCATGAATTAAAGTTAGATATTAACAACAGAAAGTATATGAAACTCAGGGAAACTGAACAACTTACTACTGAATAAAAATGGGTCAAGACAGAAACAAAGAAACTAAAAAGTTTCTAGAATAGAATGAAAAAGTAAACAAAACATACCCAAACTTATGGGTGGCAAATTCATAGTACTGCATTCTTATGTAAAGAAGAATAAGCCAGAGAGATTTCATGTTAGTAACTTTCTGACACAGGTGAAAGCTCTAAATACCAAGAAGAAATAATACCCCAACACAGTAGACAGTAAGAAATAACCAGATGCAGGGCTGAAACCAATAAAAATACAAACAAACAAAAACTACAAAGAATGAAATGAAGCTTTTAAATCTTTGATACATGTGCTACAATCTGAATAACCACTGAGGTTAGCGATCTAGTGAGAGCCTAAGTGGGAAGAGAGAATCTTCTAAGAAGAGGGAAATTAAATACAGTATTATGGAGAGACTGAAGTAAAACTAGGAGGATTAAATAAGAATGGATAGAAAAGAAGGGGAAAGAAGGAAATATAGGTAGGGACTACTAACACTTAGGGCATATATGTATATATGAAAGGAATCTAAATGGAGAGACATTGCCCCAACTAGTCTGTCTTATGCCACCAATTAAAATATCTAGTGTCAGGAATAGGCTACATCTTGTCGGACCATTGGCTAAAGGGGCCCCCATGGAAACCTCCAGACATCATAGCTTATTTCCAAGACTCTCCATACTCTGATGGCCAACACTTATTTATGTCATCAAAATGGAAGAGTCGAGCTTGTGCCTAACTAGAAGTTCTGTGTCTACTGACAAGTACTGGAATGTTCTCTGCACATTACTGAAGAAAAAGGTAATCATCAGTATCACCCAGGTATAGTAAGGTCCCAACCTTACTATAGTGGTCTGTCTGCAAGACATGCTGGTTCAATCATGGCACAGATGTTATGGGACTAACCCGCCACTTATTTTTTTAAACTTAAAGCCCATTCTATGCAATGGAACCTGGCACTACTAAAGTGACCAAGAACTTGAGATTCGATAACTTGTGGGCTTGAGGGAAAACCTAGCACTGTTTTCCTGCTAAGTGAGCATCACAATAAAAGACTGCTATAGCAATAGATCAGTGCCTCAGTCACCCATGTCAGGGAAGCTTCTTGCAGTACTTCTTCACGTGAGAAGTAACACAGAGATCCACACCTGGACAATGTACAGAGAACAAACAACTTGGAAGCACTCAGTTCTAAATGGGGTGTCTTTAATCAGAACCCTTTCCTCAGGCTGGAGGATCTGTGGTGGAGTAGGAGTTCAAAAGATGCTAAGACCCATGAATGATGGATGACTCTGAGGATATGATACCTTCCAGACACAACAGGGCTAATGTACAAATGAACTCGTAAACACTGTCAGAATGCACAAGACCTGCATAGGTTCAAGCTGGAAGGGGTTTCTACACTATGAAGGACATGGGTCTCACCCCTAAATAAGAATCCATCTGCAATTGATACTCCTTGGTAAAGAGAAAACCAGTTTTCTTCAGTTCAGTCTCACTGGCTGTCTTATCCACTTCAGGGAGGACACTATTCCCAATAGTAGTTGATCAACACAAAATTATCTTAATGGTATTTTGGAGACCTTTTGTTTCACTTTGCTTTGTTTTATTGGTTTTTTTATTAGATTTCTGTTTGTTTTGATATTCATTTTTTGTGGGTTAATATTTTTCTTGTGTTGTTTCTTTATCTTTTAAAGAAAGAGAAAAAAGTTTATGAAGTTTGGAGTGTGGCAAGGTTGGAAGCATCTGAGAGGAACTGCTGCAGAGGAAACATTGCTGAGGTATACTGTATGAAAAATATTTTCAATAAAAGCATCAGATAACTGAAGACAAGTTTTAATTTAATTTTAAGTGAAAAGAAAAAAAAACCAGCAGAGTACTTCTTATATGTTTACACATGTTTGACTATAGTTACAAGTATGTAGAATTCTGAGAATGATTGTGGACTTTCAAAAGATGTAAAAGAGATTTTTTTCACCATACAAATGGTAGAATTTCTATTTAAAATATAGGCAGGAAACCAGGCTTTACCGGCTGTAAAACTTGAGTTTTATTTGCTATAAAGCATTAAGATATTGAAAGAAAAAAGTCTCCATTTTCTGCAACCCTGTTTTGTTCTTAAAAAGAAGCTATGTAGAAAAATTTGGCTGTTTTCATCCAAGCACTGTTCAGCAGAAACAGGCTGTCAGCCAACAGGTTAAGAAGACTGACTGTTCAAACTACCCTATTTTAATCCATGGGCTCCCTGGTGCCATGAAACATCAGGCACATCTAACGTCATTGTTTTGGCTCCATGTTTATGAATCAGTCTGCTTATTATTTTGTTCAGTGTGTACCTACAAGAAACTAATGTGTTGTTCATATGAGCTTCATGTATGTTCATCTCGGCAACAATTATTTCAAATCTCAATTAAGGGCAATTTCTGCCTTGTTTATCCACCCCAGGAGCTTGTGTGGTGGAAAGTGGACTTACTACTGAAATGCTGAAAAAATCAGGTAGAAAGCATGTAAAACTGCATGCCAATTTGTCGGCCATAGCAAACACACAGTGGTGAAGAATAGTGTTTTGTGAGTCCCCCTGGAAAGCAACCAGCTTTTTCTTCTGCCAAAGTCCCCTGTCATTGCTGTGTACCTTGTCTGCACTTGGAACTCGACTTCTCTGTGATGCTTTTTATGGACTCTGCATCACTTCTGGCTATCTGGGGGCTTACTTTATGGATCTCATAAACTGTTGGGCTAACAGAGAGGCTTTGCCACTCAATAGTAAGTTTTTCAAAAGTCATTTTGGATTTCTCTTTATTGAAAGGCCATATGACTGACTGGAGTCTTTCTTTAGCCTCTCTCAGGCAAAAGTTGTTGCTTTATGCTTTTGCTCCAGATGAAAGGACCTTAAGTATGCCCTTCCTCATTCACATTCAGCATTCCAGGCTTTTTGAGGGAGTGCCAGTCCCTTCATGTAACTTATTCTAATCGTCTACTGTTGGCAGAGTGAAATTGTCTTTGGCAAAAGTTAGGATTTTGGATGTTAATGAAAATAGAAATTCCATCACTAGTCTGTGCTCAGTGATCACTTCTCATTGCCATGGTGGCTGATATTCCAAAAGAATAAAGAATAATTTGTGTCAGTGTACATGTAGGTTAGAAAAGTTTTTCATGCTAATTCAGATATGTGTAGGCACGAATCAACACTGCCCTGAGTGATCTGATGTATAAGCACCCTATGAATAGGCCACGCTAATTATGAAATGTTGGTGTGCAAAGCAACATTGTTAACTTAACATCATCATCAGGATGCTGTGGAGTTTTGTTTTAGCATGGTAACAAACATACTGTACTATATGAGAGACATCCAAAGCATATCACTTACATATTAGGATTTAAAAAAAAAATCTGTAATATAAGAAGTTTGTACCTGAAAGCTTAAAAGTAAAATTTGTAAGCTTAAAAAATTATTCTAAGCAATAAAATAGGCAGGAACTACTTTATTCATAACAGACTCTTACTGATTATGAAAATATATGACATATTTTTTTGGAGATGTGGGACAAATTACCATGGAAAGATGATACTCTGGGAGAAAGACTGTTTTCCAGTTTCTCTGTATATATTCTGACTCCAGGTAAAAGACTTATATAATAAATATTTCTATAATAACATATCATTAGCGAATCCCATATAACTTTTCATTTTTAAATTGTATTTTAAGTAATTCCACAGAATTTTATTAGAAGATCCATAATTAAATAAGGTATTTCCTTATTACATCATCTTGAGAATTCTTTCTATTTTTCTGATCATTAGTTTTTGCTAATAGTTCATCAATAGGTATTTCTTGTTAGGAAGTCTTTATAATTTATTTATAAATTTATAAGTAACAAAATAAAACGAACACTTCAAACTCTTAATATTCACTGTAAGAAATATTTGATACAGCTCCCACGAACTTGTGCTGATACTAATTGTATGTGGAAATTAAATCCTTCAAATATCTACAGTGCTCATTGTTAACCACTGGTGCATCCTAGAGGTAGGGCCAGTGTAGATACCTTACAAAAGATAGCCATTTTCCTTGTGCAACGATTATTTCATGCTGGGTTTCTCGGCGGTAAACTGTGCTTACTTCAAATCTATTTTATCAAAATAACAAACATTCTTTAAACAACAGACTTCTTTGTTTAAAGCATCATCTATATAAATATTCAAGATGTACTGGATATGAAATATTTCCAGCATTAAACAGTTATTACTTCCTTTAAAATACAATCTTCTAATTTACATCCAAAAACATTGCCAGAGTGTAAGTCTATGTCAATATAGTTAAGAACATTTATTAATCTGTACAACATTGTCTTTATTATACTGACTAGGGAACTAATCTGCTCTCATTAGGAAGATACTATCTCTGTCTTCCACAGCTGTATAAATATCTATGGGAGACTGTTTAAAGCTGAAGTCAGCATAAACATGTTGAAATATAAAATACCATTAGAGAAATGTCTCAGTTATTAAGGTTTATTATAAAAATATACCATATGTCATAATGAAATCTAGTAGTTGGTAATAATTAGTACACACCTGGCTCTATTTCAGGGCACTGTTCTGCCACATTGGTTGATTTATCTCTAATAGCACATTCTTCTCATCATGGAGACTAGCTAGCTTATATAATGCAGGAGAAAATTAATAATTTGAGAGCAAGCATAACTGACGAGCTATTGGCAGTGAATGGCTACTAGGACAATGAGAATCAGCTTTATCCAAAGACACAGCCCCTTGTAACTTGCCAACAGGGCAGCAGATTTGCCCTATAACGCTGGTGTGCTGCTAGCACTAAATGGACTTGATGGGTTTAAACCAGATTACGTGGAGTAATGATGAAGATCTGAGGGGTTATAGCAAGAATTGTAAATGAGAAAGTGGTGATGGTTTTATTAAGAACACATTTCATGCATGTATGAAAGTATTAATTAAAAACACTTCAAAAACCCCAAAGCATAACATGTAAGGAACACAATGTGCCTTATAATCAAATAATCAGGAAATAAAATGTGTAATTATAAAACATAATTATAACATTAGTCAGAGTATTTAAATGGGTAGGGTTAACTCATCCATTTAAAGTAACTGAGCATTGACTCATAAAGGTAAACTCAGTACCATTATTAAGACAAAACATAGAAAAAACAAAACTGAGGTATGACAAGGGCCCATGAACAGTTAGTTATATGTTCCCCAGTAAGAAGACGTGTATTATCAGAGCAACACACATCAGCAGTCAAGCAGTTAAAACGTCAAGAAAACAAACAAGCCAATTAAAAATGGGGTCCAGGACTAAACAGAGAATTTGCAAAAGATGAAACACTTAAAAATTGTTCAACATCTTTAGGTATAAGGAAAATGAAAATTAAAGCTACTTTGAGGTTTCATTTTATCCTATTCAGAAAGGCCAAGATTAAGAAACAACCGATAGTGGGTGCTGTCTAGGGTATTAAGAAAGTGGACCACTGACTCTTTGCTGGAGAGAGTGCAAACTGATATATCTATGCTGGAAATCGGTATGGAAGGTCCTCCGAAAGCTAAACAAAACAAAACAAAAACCTATTTGAAGATCCAGATATATCAATCTTGACACATACTCAAAAAACTCTTCATGGAACAGAGACTCTTGCTCATCCATGTTCACTGTTCTTCTATTCATAACAGCCAGACATCGGAAACAGCTAGTATGTCTATCAATGGATGGTAATGGACATATGGTGCATTTACACAATGCAATATTATTCAGCTGTTAGAAAAAATTAAATCATGAACTTTTCTAGTAAATGGATGGGGAAAGAAACAGTCATGCTGAGTGAAGTAATCCAGGAACAGAAAGAAAAACATTCCTGGTTTTATCTTAAATGTGGGTTGTCACCTTTTTATGATTCACATTTTTGTATTTCTTTTAGAATACTGGAAGTGGCTTGGTAAATAGTAAGGGAGTGGGGTTGGGAGGAGAGAAGGAGATAGTCCAAAGAAGAGAGAGATAGAATTGTGTTATAAAGAAAGAAAGAGAAACTTAGAATAGGAGGAATGTGTAGGGAAACTGGAGGGCAAGGTAAAAGAGAAATATGGAGAGGAATAACTAACACCAAAGGCCTGATAAGTGGATGTTAGCCCCAAGGCTTGGAATAGCCACATGAAGCTCATGAAGAAGGAAGACCAAGTGTGGATGCCTTGGTCCTACTTAGAAGGAGTAACAAAATACTCAAGGGAGCAAATATGGAGGCAAAGTGTGAGACAGAAACTGAAGAAGGGGCCATCTGGAGACCATTCCACTTGGGTATCCATCCCATGTGCAGTAGTCACCAAAGGTAGATGCTGATGTGGATGTCAGGAAGTGCATGCTGACAGAAGCCTGATATAGCTGTCTCCTTAGAGGTCTGCCAGAGTCTGACATATTCAGATGCAGATGCTCACAGCTAACCATTGATCTGTTCAAGGGGTTCCCAATGGAGAAGTTAGAGAGAAGACTGAAGGAGCTGAAAGGGTTGGTGGCCCCATAAGGATAGCAATAATACCAACCAACTAGAGCTCCCCAGGGTCTAAACCACCAGCCTGGCAGCACATGGCGAGGGACCCATGACTCCATCTGTATATGTAGGGGAGGATGGCCTTGTCGGGCATAGGTGGAAGAAGAGATCCTTGGTCCCATGAAGGCTGAACACTGAGTGTGAGGGGGTCAGGAATTCGAGGGTGGGGAGGTGGGAGATGGGGTACATCGTCATAGAAGCATGAGGAGGGGGGATGGGATAGGAGGTTTCTGGGTGGTGGAGGAAATGGGGTAAGGGGATAAAATCTGAAATGTAAATATAATATCCAATAAAAAAAGAAAAAAGAAAAAGAAAAGCCATATGGAAACTTGCTATCGTAGATGCTTTTCAAAATACACATATATGGAATTTAAAGGAGTTACCATATAACATGGGAGAAAATGCCCCAACTGGATACCATATGCTACCAACTAAAATCCCCAGTAGTAGTAATATTATTTATATTGTACAACAAGCAATAAAAATATTACATATATTTGAGGAGCTTACCAGAGAGGTCTCATGGACTCCCTAAAACATTACTGGCTATAGCCAATGCTATTGGCTACTCTCCACAACCTACTCTTTCTGAAGATATCATGTATTTATGTTTTCAAACATGGAGACCATGTTCTAGCTGGGGCCAACTAGAAGCTTCACTCATAGTGACTATTGTTCATAGTGCTGAAATGAGCTTTACATGTGACCAGAGGATAACAGTAATCAGCAATATCACCCAGGCACAAACCATGGGAGCTACAATAGCAATCTGCCTACAGGTTATACCCATGATGCAATAGTGACACAATGTTATGGCAATAACCAACCACTTTTTAAAGTTGTGTACAAGGTATGCTACATGAGATGGAACCCATGTCTGACACTGTTAATGAGACCAAGAACCTGAGGCTTGATAGGTCACAGACCCTAGGGAAACCTATTACAATTATTCTACATGAGCATAGCAATAAAATTATTCCTAATAATACATTGCTATACCCATCAACCTTCATCAGAAAAGAACCTTCTTAGAATAGGTGGTAATTAACACAGAGGCTTACAACTGTACAGTGTATAGAGTGAGATACTTTGGAGCACTCAGCCCTAAGTGGCATATCTTTTTATGCCCCTCCCTTCAAGGCTCAGAGATCTATGCAGAAGAGGAGGCAGAAAGAGTGTAAGAGCCAGAGATGATATAAGAGCAAAATAGTGTTTTCCAGACAATACGTTACTGATGCACTTATGAACTTAAGACCGGCAGCATGAACAAAACATGCACAAATCAAACCAGAAAAAAAATCCCAGCATGGAGAAGGGAAAGTGGGCACAAAGTCACCATGCCTGAACTAGATGACAATCATTAACACAGATATCCACAAAAGGGTGAAATGGAAGGTTCTGGTTGTGTCATATGATACAGACTCACGTGGTTTCTTGCTAAGGCAAATTCATGTGGTGTTTTGCTGAAACAAGATCCATGGAAGGATACGTGATGTTTGGAGAGAGTATAAATGAGACTCAGTGGGCAGTGACAGGGTGCTTGCATAGCTATCCTTGCAAGGGTTGGTCTCATGTCTTCACTGTTCTTCACTTTGTTGAGAGAAGAGTCTTGCTGGTTCTGGTCCCTCCCTCTGACTTGTGCTGATGCAGCAGAGGCCTGGTTGTTTCTGCTGAATCCTGCCACTGGGCTAATTCATGTTGGGTATCCTGACACTACTGAATTGGACTGCTGGTATCCTGACAAATGGAGATCAGAATCACCCCCAAAGAACTGCTTCTAAACAGGTCCACATCCCCTTGTCCTATTTACCATGTTCTCTCCCCTACCTTTGGATGGTGGGCTAGAACGGGGAGGGGGGCGGGGGGGAGAGGGGTTTGAAGCATTTGAAAACCTTTATTGGGGTCACCCTCTCAGAGGTTAAGGTGAGGGGGAATGGGGGAAGAACTCTGCAAGGGGGGACCAGGAGGCAACATTTGGGATGTAAATAAAATAAATAATAATAATAATTAATAATAATAATAATAAATATTAAGTAATCGAAAACAACAGAGCAATTTTCTTTCCCATCTTGCAAGATGGCTGGTGAAAAGCTGAGAAGCCTGACACCAGGAGGTAGAAACCTGTAGCCAAGAAGCCTGGCGGTTTGCCTGGTGCCTCTGCCACTGATGGCCCTGCAGGTGATGTTCCTCCCGCTGGTGCAGCCAAGAAGGGTGACCCTAAGGCTTAAAAGCCCAAGAAGGGAAAGCCCCATTGCAGCCAAAACCCTGTCCTGGGTAGAGGAAAGGCCTGTACAAAAGGAAGTACTCAGCTGTAAAGTCAAAAGTTGAAAAGAGAAGAAAAGGGAAAAGGACCAGTGGTGACAAGAATGGTGGTACCCGAGCAAGGACGCTTGGAAAAAAGCCTAGGTATTACCCTACAGAAGCTACTAAGCCAAGACCAAAGGCCTCTCAGTCAGCAGAAGGACGTTTTCCAGCATCATTCGTGGGACACCATCCCGATCATCTTCACGGGCTGCCACAGAGGCTAGAGAGCTGTTTTCCACAGTGGGTTTTGCAGCTAGGTAGAGGCTTGATACTTGTGAGTGGACCTCTTGCCTTCAACTGAGTTCCTTTGCACAGAACACCCCAAAAGTTATCAGCAAGGTTAACATCCCCAAACACCTGACTGATAAAGAAGCAGCTGCACAAGCCCAGGCACAAGGAGAACAAAATCTTGGATGAGGAGCAATAGAAATACAAGATTACAGAGCATTGCAAAGCGGATCAGAAAACTGGACTCAGATTTTGCCAAAGATCAATGCTGTTCCTTAGCCCCATGGCTACCTGCGATCTCTGTTCTCCCTGACGAACCGGATGTGTCCTTACAAACTAGAGTTCTAAATTGCTAACAACCTAATTAAACCGTTTCATACATTAACAAACAAAACAGTACCTACACAGAATACATTTGGGTAGTAGCCAAAATATGGATTAAATACATAATTTCAAGAAAGTAAAATATTTTAAACAGTTTATTAAATCTCCATGCCAAAGATTAGGGGTTAAAAAAAAACCCAAAGTAGACATAAGGCATGATGCGACCCCAACAGTGCAGACGCTGAAGCTGGAGAAGGCAAACCTCAAGGCTATCCTGAAATATGTATATATAGAGAGAGACACTTGCAAGATAATTCCATAAGATACAGACAAATAAATCACAAACATAGTAACTAATAAGACAAAGAAAAAAATAGTAGCTTCAATTAACCTAAACTGTTTTGAAAAAAAAAATCTAATCATGAATTTTCTCAAAACAAAACAAAAATCCAGAAACACAAGACACAAATATGTAAAATATAAAATTGTAGAGGGTAAACATTGTGAGAGAAATATTTTTAATTATACCACATTTTCAGATATCTGTGAACATATACAGAAACTTGAACAAAATATCTAATTTCAAGGTAATACAGACTACCAGAAATGACATTAGAGCTATAGAATTCACAGAATGTAGTTGAGATGGAAGAAATTTCATCCTACGGATTTGAAACTACACTTGTTAACTTCTTTTAAACAGATAAAGTCTCACTTTTTTTCTTTCCTATGTTGAGGATTGAACCAAGCTCAAAAATGCTAGACAACTGCTCGGCAAATGAAGGCAATTATTTTCACAGTATTGCTATTTTAATTTTAGTGTGTATTAATTTTAATGTTTTATAAATCCCCCCACTCCCCACTAAAAACAGCAGAAGCACAAGAAAAAAACTACAGACAAATGTCATTTAAGGATATCACTACAAATGTACTAAATAAATATCAACACAAAATTCAACAAACATTGAGAAAATAATACTACAGGACTTTCGGCTATCCTCAAGTACAGAGCTAGCCTACTATTAGGAAACTCAATAATGTACCAGAGAGAAAAAAGGAACATAATTTTTACATAAAAGCTGAAGTTTTACATTGGTTTAGGTTTTTTTTTAATCACCTTTGTTTTATTTACTATTAAACTAATTTTAAATTTGTAACTTATTTGTCTTAGGGAATTTGCTTTCAGTCCTTAAGTGAAATAGTTTCTACAGAATATGTTAAAATTTTCCTTAGTTTCTGAAAATGTTAAGTGCTAATATTTTCAAGGCTGGGTGCCTTTTCCTTCAGGCTTTTCAGTTAGACCAATTCGTTCCCCTCTTCCTTTGTCTTCTGTTTCTAGCAGTTTGGGAGAACCATTTGTTCTGCTGTCTCTACTTCTGGATTTCCTTCGACCTGCTTCAAAATACTTCTTTCCCATGGGAATTTCATAATTCAGCCTGGATTTCTAAATATGTTTTCTCCTTTTCCCCCTGTGGATTTCCTTTTAAAATGTTTTGGGGTTAATTATTGAGCTTTGTTTATTTTTTTTTTAAATGAAAGCATTTTCTTTGGGATTTTGTCTTCAGTTTGAATCTCATAAGTTTTCATCTACTTCAAAATCAGCTGAAGTGAGGTTTTAATCAGTAGACATTTATTTATGCCCAGACTCACTCTAGGAGTAACTGAGTTGGCTTTATAATCGTTCTATGAAGTGGATGTGCTTTTGACTCCTAGGAGAAAAATCAAGGTTCTTCAGCTCATTTTATGATTGGTGCTGAGCACACATACTGTTTAGATCTGTGTGTGACATATATATATATATATATACATATATATATATATATATATATATATGCAACTCTCCAAATTTTATTTAAATGTTTTCTCCATTATTATGCCAAATATGCTGCTCTCTTTTTCATTTAGTAGTTGTCTTTTCTAGAAACCGTGTCTTTCAAGACTGTGAGTCCAAAATCACATGTATATCCATGTCACTTTCCTGATTAATGCTTGCCCATCTCTGAATACCTTTCCAAGATTTCACACTTAGAATGGTTGGTTTTGTTTTGTTTTGTTTTTGTTTGTTTGTTTGTTTTTGATCAGGGTCTTGAATCAATCTGAGGCCATTAGTAAGTTTTATAATCCTCCTTGAGAACTTTTCACAAATGACATCGTTCATTACAGAGACTTGTGACAAGAGAATGAGATAGCCCGCAAGATAAGATAAGTTGACTTTTTCTTTACCCTGAAGCTTGGCTGTTTCCGGCTATTTAGTTATGACTTTTATACTTTTACAGGTCCCTTTTGTTGGACACGTTTCTGAAGGATTTATGTGGGGATGTGCAGGTGATAACTGTTTTAGGCTGAACAAATACATTCAGGGAGGTGAAAAATGATGTCTCTCTGTTTAAAGTTACATGTTCTTTCAGAGGGTCAGAGTTCAGACTTTATCAACCATGTTGGGTGTCTTACAACTGTCTGCAAGTCAAGGCCCATGGAAGTTTATGCTCTCTTCTGGCCTCTGTACATGAACACCGAAAAGTGACAGACATGGACATAAAACACTTTATTGTTTTTGAAATGGACTTGAATTTCTAATAATTCTCCCTCCCCTTACTCTTAATCCTCTACTTCTAGAGGGGTTGAGAGCCATATGTTTGAAGTTTGGGCCTCCTCAGCACATGTGGGTCTGGTCTTGAGTCTTCTCACTGCCAAGTTGGAAACAGATTCTTCAGCTCTGCTAACCCGCTTGATTAGTGGTTGGAGAATATTCACTTTTTGACCTGCTTTTCAGCTACCAGAATTTATTATTAATTCTACCCTTATTTTCTTCAAATTTGGACTTTTATGCCTTTCAACAATATGTATTTTGACACTTATGAGTTAGGTTTTGTCAGGCATGATGCTTGATTTATGTTTTTAACAGTGATATTTTCTCAAAAGTTTAAGATGTTTTAATATGAGACACAGAAACGACTCGTTGGAGAAAATTATTTTGTCTGAGAAAATGAGAATGTGCAGATCTTAAAGTTGATGTTCTCCTGTGTCTTAGGGAAAAAAGGGAAATCTAAGGTAATGGTTTAATGTATTCAGTCTATCAAAATTCACTACAGATTTTAAACTATAGACTTGTGGTTCCACCTTTAATTTCTTATTTAGTAGCCTTTAGCTAGGACGCATATTTTATTCTATAAATTGTTACTCTATATATCAATCATAAATAAATACATACTGCTATTCTAGGGACCAATTTTGAAGTATAGGAAGGATAAACTTTTAAACCACCACAACAAAAATCCCCCACGCACCACACATATGTATTTACAGAATTATTTGAATGTGTATTGATGGGTTTGTGCCAAGGGGTTTGGTTTAGAAAATAATTACTTTTGCTCATCAGTATTCACTTTTCTATCACAGAAAAACAGATAAATAATTACATTTTAATATTTTCTCAATGGTAGACTATAGTTAAGAACTCAAGAAGTTAGACTCCAAAAAGCCAAATAACCCAATCAAAAAATGAGGTACAGAACTAAACAGATAATTCTCAACAGAGGAATTAATCTCAAATGTCCAAGAAGCACTTAAGAAGTGTTCAACATCTTTAGTCATCAGGGAAATGAAAATCAAAACAATCCTGAAATTCCAAAACCTTACACCACTTAGAATGGCTAAGATAAAAAAAAAAAAAAAAAAAAAAAAAAAAAAAAAAAAAAAAAAAAAAACCAACTCAAGAGATAGCACACGCTGACGAAGACCTGGAGATAGGGAAACACTCCTCCATTGCTGGTGGGATTGCAAACTTGTAAAACTACTCTGGAAATCAATCTGTTGGTTTCTCAGAAAACTGACAATTTAGTTCTACCTGAAGATCTTTGGGAGCATATACCCAAGGGATGCTCCATCATACCCCAAGGACACGTGTTCCACTATGCTCACAGCATCTTTATTCATAATAGCAAGAAATTGGAAGCAACCCAGATGTCCCTCAACCAAAGAATGAATACAGAAAATGTGGCACATTTACACAATGGAATTCTATTTAACTATTAAAAACAAGGACATCACAAATTTTATAGGCAAATGAGTAGAAATAGAAAATATCATCCTGAGTTATGTAACTCAGACCCAAAATGACATGCATGGAATGTACTCACTGATAAGTGGCTATCAGTCCAAAAGCTCAGAATACCCATGATACGCTCGCTCCACAGACCTAAAGAAGTTAAACATGAAGAAAGGCCCCAGAAAGGGGGATTGGGGAACAAAGTAGTCATGAGATGCAGAGGGAGGGAGGGACTTGGGTGGAAGAGGGGAGGGCAAAGTAAATGGGGGAAGGGATCGGGCATAGGGAGAGTCAAGAAAGTGATCCAGAGGGCCAGGAGAATGAATGGAAATATGCAGCTGCTGGGAACAGAAAGCTAGGGAAATCTCTAGGGAGCCCCAGAGATCCAGAGATCCTGAATGAGGAAGGCTCCCAGAAGTCAATGCAGGTGACTTTAACCAAAATACCCAACAGTGGGGATATGGAACCTGAAGAGACCACCTCCAGTAGCTAGATAGGAACCTCAGGTAGAGAGATGGAGACATCAACCTACCTACAAATCTTTTGACCCAAATTTGTCCCGCCTAAAAGAAATTCAGGGACAAAAATGGAGCAAAGACTGAAGGAATGACTGACCAGTGACCAGCTCATTTTGAGACCCATCCCATGGACAAGCACCAATCCCTCACACTATTAATGATGCTATGTTGTCCTTCCAGACAGGAGCCTAGCATAGTAGCCCTCTGAGAGGCTCTACCTAGGAGGTGCCCCAGACAGATGCAGATACCCAGAGACAAGCATTGGTCGGAGGTTGGGAACCCCTATGGAAGAGTTAGGGAAAGAAATGAAGGCCCTGGAAGAGATGGCAACCCCACAGGAAGAACAAGTGTCAAGTAACATGGAGCTCTGGGCCCCAACCAAAGAACATGCATGGGCTGGTCTACATATGCATAGGCTCATATGTAGCAGAGGGCTGCCTTATCAGGCCTCAGTGGGACAGGATGTGTCTAATCTTGCAAAGACTTGATGCACCAGGGTTTGGGGATACCTGGGGGATGGGCTATCCTCTCAGAGTCAAAAGGGAGGGGAAAAGGAGGAGAAATTTTGTGGTGGGGGACCAAAGGGATAGCATTTGGGATGTAAATAAGCAAATAAATAACTCTTTATTGCTTGTTTGAATGTAGCCAAAGCAGAAAATGATGTGTTTTTGTACTTCCCTACATATACACACATACACATGTATATATAATAAAATATATTTTATTAGTTTGCATGTGATAACCATCATAGATAAACGTTAATAAGCAAACATGTTGCCTTGTGTCGCTTAAGTAGACACAACGTTTATTATTTGTCAATCTAACCTCTGCATAACTGAGAAAAAGAAATAGTCTGAAGAACAGAAAATTAAGAAATTTGTCCTTGATTGCTTAGCTAAGAATTGGAAGTCCTAAGATTTATGCCTAAGCAGTCATCTTTAGAGTTTTTTTTTTTTTATTGCAGCCATTGCAATAAGGTTCTTTCTAACAGTGAATGGTAGCACCTATCTGTGTATGTGAAATGATTTCAAGATCCTAGCTTCAGGTCTTCCACAAAACTCTTATGTCCCTGCATTTCCTCAGTCCACATTATCAAATATATACTGAATGTACTCTTTGCTGGTTAAGAGAAGTGAGAAGAAAGTGCTCATCTCCATTTGAAGCAATACAATAGTGGGGAAGTTTTGCATGCAAGAATAAAAGGTTGTGAATTAATACATAAGATTAGGAAGCCAGCCGTACACTAGCATAGTTCTCTTAACCCATGTTCAAGTTTGTATGGACTTTCTCCAGGAGAACAAAATACTGTTCTTTGACGCAGATCTCTTGCTTTTATGTTGCAGGTGCTTTTCTTTTTAGTCTTAATATATCTCAAGAGGTGTTCATTTCTAGACTGTGAACTGGAGAATGCCCCCGGGCAGTTCTGTGACAGACAGCAGCTATGTCTCCAGCGTGGTTCAGTGTCATAGTGGAAATCTCCAGATGGCTGCAATACTTTGTTTGGATGATTTTTTTTCTTGTTAAGATATTACAGATACATAACTCCTATGTCAGGGGTTTTTTTTAATGGTGTTTTAAAAGGAGTTTGAAGTAATGTCTACAGAACACTCTGCCACAGCTAGTTCAGTATCCCTGGGAAAGATCAAGATGCAGCCTTTGCATGTACTGTTGTACTTACTGATTCTTTTAATTGCTTATACTATATCTAGATTTTTTATTGGATATTTTCTTTATTTACACTTCAAATGTTTTCCCCTTTCCCATTTCCCTTGCACTAAGACCTCCTATCCCCTCTTCCTGCTTCTATGAGGGTGTTCTTCCCCACCCACCCACTTCTGCCTCCCCACCCTTGTATTCTCCTACACTGGGGCATTGAGCCTTCACAGGACCAAGGACCTCTTCTCCCGTTGATGCCTCACAAGGCTATCCTCTACTATATATGCAGCTGGAGCTATGGGTCCCTCCATGTGTTCTCTTTGTTTGGTGGATTTTAAGATTAACTCAGCTTATAAAATATATTAAAAATATAGTATATATTTACATTTTAAGGGAAACATTTGAGTTATATTATTTTTGTTCTATTTTAGTCAGCTAATGGAAACTAGTATCTCATGCCAAATATATGTTTGGGACATCAATTTTGAGAATTGTGTAGGTAACTCAAATGATAATAGATGTCATTTTTGAGCTCTTAAAAAATTCTTTCCTTTCTCTTCCATGATATCCCTGAGCCTTGGAGGAAGAGATGTGATAGAGATACCCCAGTTAGACTGAGCACCCCAGCATCCATTTTCTTACACATGAGCCTCTGTGTTAATTGTCATCTGCTTCTGATTTAAAACATTTATCAGTACATGCCATAGAGCAGCCAATCGGTACTAATGGGTAAAATAAAGTAATTAAACAAAAATATTATTTTTCTCTTTAAATTTTTTTTTCGTTTTAGGATCTAGTTTTAAAGCCATTGCAGTGTCCATTATTCCTTGGTTCTCTAGTTTGCTGTCTTGGTCTTTGTATTGGACTTTCTCAAGTATCATAGTATTTTCTTTCAGTTAATTTAATATATATATATATATATATATATATATATATATATGTATATATATGTATATATACGTTTCTCATGTACAATATGATTTGGAAATGTATATAGTATGAAGTAGTTAAATTCGGCTAGTTAACATATTATTACATAGACTTCTAGTTTATGTTTGATAAAAACAATATTTTTTGCTGGTCATCATATGACTTATTGAACAAGGAATATGAAGCTTATCAGTATTAAAGAGAGTGAAATTTGATACTGATTTGTGGGAATAATTTGTGTGCATAGGAAAATTTCTGCAGAACATATTGACATAGGAAGGCAGCTGAAAATACCTAGACAGTATGCTAATTGTTTAACAGAGAGGAATAAGAACATATTTAACTGCATGTCATTCCCTCACAGTTAAATTTAATCTACTTCTGCTCTCACCCATTCTTAGTATTTAATATAATACATTATTATTCTTCCCATTGATTTGAGACAAAACAAGAAACAAGGAACTAGAAATACTAGACTACCTAAGAGTTAGTGAGGATAGAATTTACTGATGTTACCTGAAAATACAGTTACCTATGAACATAGGACAATCATAATATAGCAAGCATTTTGCAAGTGGGAGGAGATAAGTCAACAGAAGGGGCATGCCTACATCTTATTGAATATTTTATTATTGATAATTCCATAAGTTATAATCCATATTCAATTTGAATATTATCAATGATATCCAAAAGTCCATGTGCCTGATAACAATTCTTGAGGCAATAGAATAAGTTTGCTGGCTAGTTTTATGTCAACTTGACACAAGCTAAAGTCATATGGGAAGAGGAAAACTCAACTGAGAAAATACCTCCACAAGATTTGTCTATGGAAGAGTTTCTTGACAGGTAATTTATATATGTGTATGGCGGCAAGGAATCCCATCTTATTGTGGGATGAGTCATTCCTGAGCTAATGATCCTGGTTGCCATAGGAAAGCCAGCTGAACAAGCTATGAGGAATAAGCCCATAAGCAGTATTGCTTCATGGCTTCTGATTCACTTCTTGCCTCCGAGTTCTCATATTGAATTCCTTCCCTGAATTTTCTGGGTGATAGACTGATAACATTAAATAAAACCTTTTCCTTTACAGGTTTCTTTGGTTATATTGCCCTTCACAGCTATAGAAATTGTAGCTTAGATAGGAAATAAGAGTGATCAACATCATATCTTAAAAGCAGGCATGTTGTTTGGGGCATGTAGATCTTCACAGTGTTAGTGTCATACAGTTTGAAGGACTGTGGCTTTGAGGTGGCATGGTTAAATCTCAGAGACAATCTACCTCAAATGTCAAGCATAGTATAATTTTGAATTGACTGATTCTTTACTACTAATTGTTTCCATTTCCAGTTGGTTATCACAAACTACTTTCCTACTAACCAAGGCACACTGTCATTATTTTATGTAATTTTTTTCTGTACATGTCCCAAGAGAAAATAAGATTTACTAGATCTTTTGCTGGACAACCAATTCTTTAGGTAATTTTAGCTTTTAAACATACTATTCATAGGCTTAAATATTCTCATTATTGAGGATTTAAATTTTTATTTGTTAGAGCTTGTCTATAATCCCAGTACTCTGATTGTGGGTCTGTGGTCATCCTTAGCTGGATAGCTAAGACATTATCTCAAAAATAAGCAAACTATCATTCAAAAAATAAATTCCTACTTATTTTTAAAAGTCTATTTGAAGCATATTTTCTCCTTGACATTTGAAATACTGACAAATTTTCAGCATAAATTATTTTGTACCATCATGGAAAAGTTACTTTCTCGATGGCCAGCAATGTCTGTGTTTATCTAGAAGGCTTATTGTCATCTCTTAGCTTTGACTTTTAATGATTGTCAAGAAACAATGGTAAAAATTTGCAAGAGTAAGAAATTATCACTATTGTCTGATTAGAAATTGTTATTTGTCCATGGTGGAGTGGAATTTTCTCTTAGAAAGTTTCCCCATGATGTAACTATTAAATATTACCCTAAGAATTCTTAGACAATTAAAGCTGAGAACATTGAAATGCAGAACCTATCAGAATGGTTGCATAAAGAATAACATGTCGGGAGAAGCCCTCTTTGAGTTGTTGGTCAGTGGTGTCTAAAAACATTAAAGACTAATGGTATTGCCCTTGGTTGTCCCTCAAAGATGGAAAGTAAATACCAATTGTTGAAGACATCATGTACTTCAGACATAGGGTCCAGAGGACCCTTAGCTGTATCTGACCTGAATGTCTCTTGCCTTAAAGACCAGAAAACACCATTCAAGCTTCAAAAGGGAGAGAAGAAGAAGGAGAAAGACGAGGAGGCGGAAAAGGAGGAGGAGGAGGAGGAAGAGGAGGAGGAGGAGGAGGAGGAGGAGGAGGAGGAGGAGGAGGAGGAGGAGGAGGAGAAGAAGAAGAAGAAGAAGAAGAAGAAGAAGAAGAAGAAGAAGAAGAAGAAGAAGAAGAAGAAGAAGAAGAAGAAGAAGAAGAAGAAGAAAAGAAGACAGTCCTAATAAGCTATGATGTCTACAGACCACAGAAATGACCAGCATGGCACAATAGCTCTAAGGCTGAAGTGACATGTGTACCTTGGTTGTAACCAATAGCTCTCTACTTGGGCTTAAGACTGCCTCGACATGAGGGAAACTATGCCTGGTACTGGAAACCTAGCCAACCACTCAGTTCTAGTCACCATAGGTCTTGGAAGATAGCCTACAACCACCTTTACAAAACCAGCATAATCCCCAACTACAGCCTAAATATTTGTCTTTATACCTACAGATAAGTGTGGTCCTCACCCTTCATCAAAGAAAATTCTCTTTGCAACAAACAGAGGGAGACCATTACAGAAAATCACAACCAATCCAATGCAGAGTTATGGAGCCCAGTCACAGTGAATACATCTGCACTAAGAACTTTGCAGAAGAGGAGACAGAGATTATAAGAGTAGAAGGATGAAGAAGTTTGCTGAGAAATTATCTCTTAGTAATGTTAGAAGCTATACCCATAAAATCTCATCCATGTGATTGCCTAAATGTGAGCTGGATAAGGACAACAGTAGATATGCCAAAGTGGATGAGGGAAACCTTACCCAAATACTATAAGCAATGGAGAAAAACTAGAAGCAGGAGACGTGATCTTCCCTCAGTTATCCAGTGCCAAAGGTCAGCCATGGAACATACACACAAGTAACATTAAACACACTGTGCAGATTGTACTTAGAAATATATATGTATGTATATATACATTTATACATGTAACAAGCAGAACATGTAATTTAATTAAAGAGAGACCATAAACCCAGAGTCTGGGAGTGAAAGCTCTTTGTGAACACAATCCTGTCGTTCACTTACTTGCCTCTTTTTCTTTCACAATGACAGATGCCACTGGGACTTTGCAAGGACTTCGTGGCAGGTGGAGTGACTGTGGCCATCTGCAAGAAGGCAGTAGCACACATCAGGTGGGTCAAGCTGCTGTTGCAGGTGCAGCATGACAGCAGGCAAATCGTGATAGATAAGCAATACAAGGGCATTATAGACTGCAAGGTTCATATCCCTAAGGAACAGGAAGTCCTGACTTTATGGCATAGTAAACTGGCCGGTATCATTAAATACTTCCCCACACATGCTCTCAACTTTGCCTTTAAAGATTTCTCTGGGTGGTGTGGACAAGTGGACCCATTTTTGGCACTACTTTGCAAGGAACCTGGCATCAGGTGGTGCTACTGGGGCCACATCCTTGTGCTTTGTGTACCCTCTTGGTTTTGCCAGTACCAGTCTAGCAGCTGATGTGGGCAGAGCTGGAGTTGAAAGAGAACTTAAATATCTTGGTAACTGCCTGGTAAAGATTTGCAAATCTTATGGGATTAAGGACCTGTAGCAAGTCTGTAATGTGTCAGTACAGGACATTATCATCTACTGAGGTACCTGCTTTGATATCTATGACACTGCAAAGGAAATACTTCCCATCCCAAGAACACACATCTTCATCAGCTGAATGACTGCATGTTTTATCCTGCTGTTGCTGGCCTGACTTCTGATCCCTTTGACACGGCCTGACACCTTATTGACATAATCTGAGTCCTTTGATGAGGCAGTCAGGATGCCAAGAAACTGATATCATGTATACAGGCCCCTGGGAATGCTGGCAGAAACTGGCTTGTGATGAAGGAAACAAGGCTTTCCCTCCCCCACCAAGGGTGTGTGGTCCAATGTTCTCAGAGGTATGGGTAGTCTCTTACTGGTCTTGTATGATGAGATCAAAAAGTTCACATAATAATGTCCTAAGTGGTCTCCTTTAGAACAGGCATGTTATATAATATATCATACGCTGAATACTAGGGACAGATTGTCTGCACTTGTCTTTTTATCAATGGCAACTATTTACCACTTAGAAAAATAGGAAGCAATCATATTCATTTGACCAGTGTTCTCTTCAAGCCATTTCCATAGTATGATAGTAATGCTGGAACTCAATTATATGTTTTGTTTCAGTCAACTGTGAAAATAAAAATTGGAAAAAAAAAAAAGGAGACCATGCAAGCATTTTTAAAAACAGTGCTGAGGGGTATTTGGAAAGTTTGAAAAGAAAAGAGGAAGGGAGAAATGACGTAATTATAGTATAATCTGAAAAACAGATAATTTAAAAGAGAGGCCCATAAAGACAGATCACTCTGCGTGAAGTCATCAGTTCCTAGTATTTTGGCTGATGCTACCCACAATTGACAAGAAGGGAACTGAGAGGGCTTTGCCTCCCTAGCCATATCCAGAAAAAAAAGTGTTAACTGTTAGTTCACACATACAGTTCAGCGATTATGCAGGAAGTGCGAGGAGCCCAGGGAAACCTGGGTTGTGTTCACAGGCACATATAGAACACTTCTTAAAGGAGTTCTGGAAAACTTAGGGCTCTCAAACACTTCATATAATTACAGAGAGCGGCCAATAAAGAAATGTGTGTTTGTGATAAGGGGAAGAATAGAACAACATGCCAAAGTATGCATTTTTTTTTTATTCAGACCAATAATATCAGTGAAAACTGAAATGATAGTCAAATATTTCTTTCCATACCTATTTAGTATTAGGATAGAATAATAACTTTTGGTGAAATCCAGAAACTGGACATCGGCCTGGGATTTTCTTCAGTACTCACATCATTTTGATTGCATTTTAGTATTGAGACAGGCAATATTTATGTTTTTCATCACAATATTTAGTTTTATAAAGTGCATTATGTGAACACATTATACTGTGCACTATGAGATTATTTTCTCATACAATCCTATGCAAAGCATGATGGGGTTTGCTTTGGGGTTTTGCCTGTTTTGAGGAAGGGTTTGTATGCAGCTCAGGCTGGCCTCAAACACTTTCTGTAGTCTAGAGTAGCCTGTGAGCTCTTAATCTACAATCAAAACATTGCTTTAAATTGCATAGTGCTTCTTCTTAGTTTCAGAAAAAAATATAATGTATTGTGTACCTTTAATCCTATCCTCTCTGTCTAGGGCAATATATTCTTCTGCTGCTTTTTTAGATGGTGTTTCTTACATATTAGGAGTCAGTGTCCAAACTACATGATAAAAATAATCATCTAACCAAATATCAGTAGTTCATTTGGCCCCAGTGTTGTATACAATCAAGAAATGTGCATATCCTAAGACCTAGAATAAACTCTGCAGTTGTAGGAAAAGTTGAATTCATTTTCCTTTAGGTACATTATACTCTCATATTATATTATGTAGACTTACTTTTTAAATACTATGTAAATAGTGTGTAAAGTATTCTGTGTGGAAGTCCCAGCTTGAGTCTGTGTGACCCAGACTCTTTTCCCATAGTGATATCATATAATCTCATTTAATGGCATAATAATTGTTTGAAATTTGATAATATAACCCAAACATGGGGAAGGAGTCTCTGTTTAGGGTACAGAGCAAACACTAATGAGTGTCTTTTGGGGGGGGGATTTTGAGTTTTAGAATATCATACCTTAGAGCTATAGTACATTCTTTGTACACTTAGAAGAAGTTATCTTACAGAGAGGCAAAAGAAGTCAATAAAGTTGAGACACATTTGAACAAAGCACCTAGCACCATGGTGTACCAGCAAGCCTAATAAGGATATAGGGCAGCCTTAGTGGCTTGCTACAAATCTTTCTATATCCATGGATCAGATCACTATGAGGCTTTCTAT
Source organism: Arvicanthis niloticus (assembly GCF_011762505.2). Taxonomy (NCBI): domain Eukaryota; kingdom Metazoa; phylum Chordata; class Mammalia; order Rodentia; family Muridae; genus Arvicanthis; species Arvicanthis niloticus. Next base: position 58,905,107 of record NC_047659.1, read on the forward strand.
CCCCCTTCACAGCAAAAGCTTAAAATTAACATTAGCATTTGAGAGACTTAAAAACCATAGCTATTTAGGTACCTGCAATGGTCAGAAAGGATGTTCCGTGAATATATTATTTCTGGATTTTCCCTAGAGTCTACTCAGTCACTGAATGCTGCAATGATCAGGTTTTATAAAACCTTCTCTTCTGTGCATTACATACTACATCTGTCCATAGGTTTATATCATTTGTGGTATGTTGGTATCTCTTCAGAGTGGGAATGTAAAGTTCTAGTCTCCACCTGGGTGTTATGTTCTGAAGATCGATTGCTAGAATGAATCTGTCTTGATAAATCTTATGAAAATCACAGGCATCATAAGGCAATCATAAGGTATGTCCTGTTCAACACTGCACCTTTACTAGTTCACAATCTGTTTCTGTAGAAGTAAGGAAATATACCTAAACACCTACCCCATTCAAAAGATGTAAAATCACCTTTATTATTTTGCTACTGTGTTCCTGGAAAAGAGAAAGGAAGTAGAGAGTTCTGTGTTTAAAAGATGTCTAGTAGTATAGATGAGAGATGTTTAGTAACAGGGAATGAAGGCAGTGAAGAAGGGATTGGTTTTGACCACTGAGTTGACTAAATGAATGGACTAAAATAGTACTAACCATAATACACAGTGAAGAGTGAGAGAACACATTACTTTCTGTGACATACTGAGATTGCTATAGTTGAAAAAATCTGATGAATACCTCTAGAACTGTGGTTCTCTTCCTGATGCTGTGACTCTTTAATACAGTTCCTCCCATTGTGGTGACCCCCCCAACCATAAATTATTTTCATTGCTACGTAATAACTGTAATTTTCTACTGTTATGTATCATAATGTAAATACCTGTGTTTTCCAATGTTCTTAGGTGATCCCTGTGAAAGGGTCATTTGACCCATAAATGGGTCGTAACCTACAGGTTGAGAAACACTTCTCTACAAGAACGCTATGTAGATGATTCTTGGATAACAAAATAAAAGCTGTGCAATAAGTGTCAGTTGGTCAGCAGTATGTGTATCGGAAGTATGTGGTTAGTGCCACGAATCGTATTAAAGTACCACTGAAAATGGGTTGGCAGGCTAAGAAAAAATCATAGTGTTCGCAGAGTCATAAATGACAATTACATCTACTATTTAGAATAAGTTGATATTAGATTCTGTTTTCAGAAGTGGGAGTTTAAACATGGAAAGAACGCAGAGCCAACATTTAAAACATTATGGTGTCTTTAATAAGATTATTACAGTGGAGGTGGAAGCCAAAGTATACCTTGAATATTCCATCAACTAAATGCAGTAAATTTTTAACACATTCAGGGAAGAGATCATCATTTATTTTTCGTATTTTTCCCTTTTCTTTTCTGTGCCAGAGGACAAGAACAAATAAAGGTACAGACGGTGCTTTAACGCAGGGAACTTTCTCCTTTATTTGTTGTCTTAAAAGTCCTAGCACATACTGGAAAATGGTACCAGACCTCATTTTCCCAGCACTGAGCTAAGACAGTGAGTTGAGTTTCTCTCTCCAAGAGGTCAATAAATCTCAAATGGAAGTGGAAGCCAAGCATAGTGCACAGTTGTTTCTTTCTAACCAAATAAGTTTGTTTCTTAGTTCTCTGTTTCATGCTTGAACAGTACAGTTTAATTTTGTTTTAACTATTAGAGATAGTGGTTGTTACTGTTCCATTTTATGGAACTGAAAGTATAAATAATTCTGAATGACTTACTGTAAAAAATGGGAGGGGGGACTATTTTACATTGTGACAACTTCAGAAGACAGATTTTAAAATAGAGTACTGTCTAGTAAATAAAGTCAACACCAACACTATAAATAAGATAAAAATTGGTGAGTTAAAAATGTTTATAAAAAATAAAAAAAAATCATGATCTAATTGTGAGACCTTGGGAATAAAATATTTACCTTGCCTGGTATAAAAGTTGTTATATTTTAAATAAAAGCAAATGACCATTAAGTTTTCTGAATACTGTAGTTTTAAATTTTCTTTCTGGTTATCTGCAATAGAGGAAAAGCCTACAAGGCCTCAAACCTACTCAAAGAACTGTAGGCAACTGAGGCAAGCTGGGAGTGGGAAAGACAGACCTCCCAAGGGAGAGCACACCAATTGCTTGTCTAGTGCCAAGAGGTCAGCCCTGAAGCATACATACAAGTGAAGCGATATGAACTAGAAAGGTTATACATACATATAAATACATATTTACATATATGCAACACACACGCAAACACACACATACATGTACAATTAGTGAGATAAGAGGCCATGAATTTGAAGAAGGGTGGAAAGGCATGGATGAGGTGGGTTGGAAGAAAAAGAAGGAAGGGAGAAATGTAGTTAAACTATAATCTCAAAAATAAAATTAAAAATATTTTTGAAAAATGTGACTCAGCTGTTTTAACTGAATAATGAAGACTATTTTTCCTTTCTAAAATTTGGTTTTATGGTCCATCATTTTAATTTTCATTACAAATGACAAACCCATTCATTATATATCTCAAAATTTATTACTTCTGACCTTTAGTGGACTTTAAAGTTCAGATATTTGGAAAGATGTTTTTAATATTATTCAATAATCAAATTCTAAGTTTGCTCATAAACTCTGGTATACTTTCTGTATGATTTCTGAGAGATTGGATTCTCTTCTCTAGTCATATTTACATCTGAAAGTGAACAAAAAAAATACTAAATGTTTTGGAAGCAAAATTAAGACAGTGTTAACATTCATCAGTAAAAATGAATTTCTTGGATCATAATGTATAATGGGTGCATACTATTTATTGAAACTTGGAAGCAAAATAAATATTAAGAGGATATATACCAACAATATTTAAGGTAAAATACACATTTTATATATGTATATACATATAAATACATAAATATTTTTGCTTTAATTTTCTTTTTTAGGATTTAATTATTAATTAAGTAAAATCCTGTTTAATACTCAGATGGACTAATTTACTAATATACTTTATTAGTAAATTTACTAATATAATTTATTATTAACATATCTTATTTGAAGGCATTAAGACAGTAGTTATACAAGAAAATTTGAACATGGAATAAAACCAAAGTAATTATAAGTTATTTTTCATTTCATTTTACCTGATCTTGCTTTACTCTCTCCTATATGAGGTGTGCTGACAGCTTAAATACGTCCTAATAGGTATACAGATGTCAGTGTACAGATGTATCTGCTTGCTTGCTATGTGTGTTCAGTCTAAGCACCAAGTAAATTAAAAACCATAGAAAATAGCCGTGGCCCAAAGAAACAAAAGAAATACCAAAATAAGAACCCCTTTCAGAGTGACACAATTATGTTCATAATAAAATATTCACTCTTCTTATCCCAAAGAAATTTACATCTCAAATGCCTATATTTCAGATGTGGGATGGTCGAAAGTTAAATTCAAGGGATGTAACAGACTTTAGCTTCTGGTGGCATTAGTTGGTATTTTAGTTTAAGTGAGAGGTTTAGAGCATTTCTAGAAAAAACTCCTATATGTCTATTTCAGATGTCATTTGAAAGAGATATGAGAAGAGAAAGAACACACACACGCACACACACACACACACTGAGTAATCTGTACACAGAGAATAAAAACCACAATGAGAGCAATGACTGTTCTGTCAGTGTGTCAAATCAAACTCTCTCCACCTACACTCAAAATAAGCAGTGTTCTCCCACGGGAGGAGTTCCTACACAGATAATTTTGCTACAGGCCTGCCATCTAATGAGATAGCTAAAGGAAGAAAAGCCAAGGAACTTTCAGGAGTATTTATTGTTGTAAGTACAACTTTTAACTTCTAAAAATGTACTCTTTAAATTTCTCCTACTCAAATGCTCTTTGGGGAGAGATCTGTGGCAAATTCAAAGCAGGAAGGCGCAGGCTACTTAGCTTGTGTTTGTTCACGTTTCATAATGCTGTCCAAAGCATTCTTCCAACAGTAATAATGTCATGTCTTTTACACATCATTGACTTGTTATAAGATGCTTAACGCCATCATCACTCTGTTCATAAATCACAATCTTTATGTAGAGTCAAGAGATCAAATTGCATATTTATTAAAGTTAGTAAAAAGTAACACTTTAAGTCCTTAGAAGGGTGATCCTAATGACACTGGAGGATAAGTAGAGGCCATGTAAAGTTCATTATAAGCAATAAAGATTAGTTAGGTTATCTATCCAATGTCTAGCTATCAATTCTAAATCAAAAAAAGAAAGAAAGAAAGAAAAGAGAAGAGAAGAGAAGAGAAGAGAAGAGAAGAGAAGAGAAGAGAAGAGAAGAGAAGAGAAGAGTAATTGAAAGGATTGAGTTATCTCTTAGGATCCTAAGGAAACCTGAGCTCATCCTTAGGACTAGCTGGAAACCAGCACAGAGTAATGCATTTTAAAAGTCCCAGTGTACTCCAGAGTTTCTAATGGAAAGGCCTAGGGGATGACCCTGGAAATAAAACAACAGATCCAAATCCTGTCTGGCACTTCTTGCTCGAATACCAATTCTTCCTAGAATACCAATTAGCTTTCTCAGGACAAGGCTCCTTTCAGAGCCACATTATAAAAAGGACACATTAAGATTATTATTATAATGCAAGGAATGTAAAAAAAAAAAAAAAAAAAAAAAAAAAAAAGCAAAGCAAAGAAGAATTCCAGAATTCCAGAATTCCAGTGCTGGCAGCGGATTGTCTAGTTCGTATTAGTAGCACCTTCTCATAGATGGTGCTACATTCCATTTCAGAGAGCCTAACCCTTGCTTCCAATGACCCCAAAGAATCTTTGGACTTAACCCTTTTAAATATCATATTCCCAGGAAATGACATTGTGATTATGGCTTAGAGGACCTACTGCATTCTTAGAATTCACTTTAATGATTTTTAAAGCAACTTCATATTTGGGATGAGTGATAAATTCTCCACTGTTTTTGTCCTGGTTTTACATAATAATCGTCTGTGTTATGTTACATAATTTCTGATTTTGTTGCATTTTTAGATTTTTCATCCCCAAAGAAAACAAATAATAGAACCATAGGGGAATTTATTTATTTGTTTATTTACATTACATCACGATCATAGCCCCCATCTCTCTTCTCTCCTCTCAGTCCCACCCTTACAAATCCCTCCATTATCCCTCCCCTTCTCGGAGGAGAAGCTCCCCTTGGATAGCACCCTACCCTGGGACACCTAGTCACATCCTCTTCCACTGAGGCCCAACTAGGTAGTCCAGCTAGGGGAAGAGGAGCCAATGGCAGGTAACTAAGTCTGAGAAACCCTCCGCTCCAATCGTAAGGGGACCCTCAGGAAGACAAAGCTGCACATTTGTTACAAATACGTAGGGGGCCTAGTTACAGCCCCGGAAAGCTCTTTAGTTGGTGTCTCAGTCTCTGTGAGACCACATGGACCCAGTTTAGCTGACTCTGTAGGTATTCTTGTGTTGCAACTGACCCATCCAGCTCGCTCAATTCCACTATTCCACAAGACTCCCTGAGCACTGCCTGATGTTGGCTGTGGAACTCGCTATCTGTTTCTATCAGCTTCTAGGTATATTCCCAGGATAAACTGCCAAGTTGCTTTTCAAAGCAGTTGTACCAGTTTGCACTCCCACCAGCAATGGAGTATTCATTCCCCTTGCTCCACCTCCTCGCCAGCAAGTGCTATCACTTGAGGTTTTTTTTTTTGTTGTTGTTGTTTTTCTTTATCTTAGCCATTCTGATGGGTGTAAGATGGAATCTGAGTCATTTTGATTTGTATTCCCTGATGACTAATTGAAGAGGGAGATATTAGAAAAAAACAGCAGCTGCCTGGCTAGCTCCCAGCCTGGCCGCCATGTTCCTACTCTAACCCCATTTGTCTCCGCAGCCTCCAGCAGGGCCGGAGCTCCGAACTGGTTCCATCAGGGTGCTCTCTTTAACTTGCCTTCATAGTGACCAGTTGTTGTGGTTCCAGCTCTGGTTTACTTGTCCCTGGAGCCACTAGTTCCTTCACAGTCAAAACCACCTGGTTGTCGGTGGACCCGCCTTCCAGTAACCCAGTAAATCAAATCTCTAAAGCTTAAGATTAACCAATGGATTTATATATCAGAAAATTCTCAGTACACAAGATGCCCACATAATCAGAATTATTATCCCAATCATCTAACCTTGATATTAATAACTACCTTTGATTGCTAAGAGACAAGAGGGTATACATCTGCAGCCATCTTGCCTCTCTCCTGTTCCTCCTCCTCCTCTTTCCCTGTGTTTTTCTCTTCTCCCAACTCCTAGCTCTGCCTCCCTCTTTCCTATCCACATGACAGGGCTCTGCTGCAAATACATTGAGCAGGAAATTTCTGTTACAACTAATGATGCTGAACACTTCTTTAGGTGTTTCTTGGCCATTTGGGATTTCTTTGTTGAGACTACTCTGTTTAGCTCTGAACCTCATTTTAAAATTGGGTTATTTGGTTTGTTAGTATTTAATTTCTTGAGTTATTTGTATATTTTGGATATTAGTCCTCTGTCTGATGTAGGGCTGGAGAACTCTCTTCCCTGTCTGTAGGTTGCCATTTTGTCTTACTGATGATGTCCTTAGCTCTGCCAAACCTTTTCAGTTTCAGGCGACCCCATTTATTGTTGATCTTAGTGCCTGAACTATTGGTGTTTTGTTCAGGAATATTTCTCCTGTGCCAATAAGTTTAAGGCTAGCCCCCATTTTCTCTTCTATTAGGTTTAGTGGTTTTATGTTGAGATTTTTGATCCACCTAAGTTGTGCAAGGTAATAAACATGGATCTATTTGCATTCTGAATGCAGACATCCAGTTAGACTGTCACCATTTGTTGAAGATGCTTTCTTTTTTTTTTACATTGTATGGTTTTGGCTTCTTTGTCAAATATTAAATGTCCACAGATATGTGGGTGTATTTTGTGTCTTCTATTTGATTCTACTGATCAACTTGTCTGTTTCTATACCAATATCATGTGGTTCTTGTTACTATTTCTCTGTATTATGACATAAGTTCAGGGATGGTGATACCTCCAGAAGTTATTTTATTGTTCAGGATTGTTTTAGCTATCCTGTGTCTTTTGTTTTTCCATATGAAGTTGAGAATTTCTCTGTCAAGATCTGTAAAGAATTGTGTTGGAATTTTGATGGGGGATTTTATTGACTCTGTAGATTGTTTTGGGTAAGATGGCTATTTTTCCTGTGCTAATTTTGCTGATCCATGAGCATAGAAGACCTTTCCATCTTTTGATATCTTCCTCAAATTTTTTCTTTGGAGACTTGAAGTTATGTCATAAACATCTTTCACTTGCTTGATTAGAGTTATACCAAATTTTATATTATTTGTGGGTATTATAAAGGGTGTTGTTTTCCTAATTTCTTCCTCAACCCATTTATCATTTGTATAAAAAAGGGCTACTGAGTTTTTTTTTTTTTTAGTTGATTTTGTATCCAGCCACTTTCAACTGTAGGAGTTCTCTGGTAGAACCTTTGGAGTGTAGATATAGATATAGATACAGACACAGATACAGATACAGATATAGATATATATTATCATATCATCTGTACTGATTCTTTTACTTCTTCCTTTTCAATTTATATCCCTTTGATCTTTTTTAGTTGTCTTGTTGCTCTAGCTAGACCTTCAAGTACTATGTGGAATAGATAGGGAGAGAATGGGCAGCCTTGTCTTCTCCCTGATTTTAGTGGGATTGCTTAAATCTCCATTTAAGTTGAGGTTGGTTATTGGCTTGCCATATCTTGATTTTATTATGTTTAGGTATATACCTTGTATCCCTGATCTCTCCAAGGCTTTAACATGAAGGGGTGTTAGATTTTGACAAAGGCTCTTACAGCATCTAATGAGATGATCATATGGTTTTTATCTTTCAATTTGTTTATATGGTGAATTGTGCTGTTGGATTTTCCTATATTGAATAATCCCTACATTTCTGGGATGAAGCCTACTTGATTGTGGTGAATGATGTGTTCATCAATTCGGTTTACAAGTATTTTATTGACTATTTTTTGTATTAATGTTCATAAAGCAAATTGCTCTGAAATTCTCTTTCTTTGTTTAGTCTTTGTGTGAGTTAGGTATCAGGGTTACTGTGACCTCATAGAATGACTTTGACAATGTTCCTTCTGTTTTTATCTTGTGAAATAGGTTAAGGAGTATTGGTATTAGCTCTTCTTTGAAAGTCTGGTAGAATTCTGCACTAAACCATCTGACCCTCATCTTTTGTTGTTGTTGTTGTTGTTGGGAGACTTTTACTGACTGCTTCTATTTCCTTAGGGATTACAGGACTATTTATATAGTTTACCTTTTCTTGATTTAACTTTATTAAGTGCCATCTATCTAGAAAAAATCATCCATTTCATTTAGATTTTCCAATTTTGTAGAGTATACCTTTTTGTAAGACCTAATTATTCTTTGGATTTCCTCAGTTTCTGGTGTTATGTCTCCCTTTCATTTCTGATTTTGCTAATTTGAATACTGTCTCTTTGCCTTTTAGTTAGTTTGGCTAATTGTTTATCTATCGTGTTGATTTCCTCAGAGAACCAGCTTTTGGCTTTGTTGATTCTTGTTATTGTTCTCTTTGTTTCTTATTGACTGATTTCAGCCCTGAGCTTGACTGTTTCCTGCTATCGACTCCTCTTGGGTGTGTTTGCTTCTTTTTCCCTAGAGAGTTCAGGTATACTTTTAAATTACCAGTATGAGAACTCTCTAAGTTCATTATTAAAGCTCTTAGCACTATGAACTTTCCCCTTAGCACTGCTTTCATTGTATCCCCTAAGTTTGGGTATGTTGTGCTTTCATTTTCATTATATTCTAAAAAGTCTTTAATTTCTTTATTTCTTCCCTGACACAGTGGTCATTGAGTAGAGTTACTCAGTTCCTATGAATATGTAGGCTCTCTGTTGTTTCTGTTATTGTTGAAGTTCAGCTTTAATCCAGGGTGGTCTGATAAGTACAAGGAGTTTTTTTCTTTTTCAAGTTTCTTGTATTTGTTGAGCTTTCTTTGTGACCAAGAATATGGTCAATTTTGGAGAAGGTTTCATCAAGGTTTATTCTTTTGTTTTGGGGTGAAATAGATACATATTTGTCACCTTGCATGAAGCTCAAGTCCAAGTGGATCAAGGACCTCAACATAAAACCAGATACACTGAATCAAATAGGAAAGAGAAAGTGGGGAAAAGCCTCAAACTCATTGGCACAGGGAGAAATTTCCTAAACAGAACTCCATTGGCTCACGCTCTAAGATCAAGAATTGATAAATGGGACCTCACAAAACTGGAAAGCTTCTGTAAGGTAAAGGACATAGTCAATAAGACAAGTCGGCAACCTACAGAATGGAAAAAATCTTCACTAACCCCTCATCTGATAGAGGGCTAATTTCCAAAATATATAAACAACTCAAGAGGCTAACCACCAAGAAACCAAACAACCCAATCAAAGTTTGGAGTATAGAACTAAACATAGAATTCACAACAGAGGAATCTTGAATGGCTAAGAAGCAGTTAAAGAAATGTTCAAAGTCCTTAGTGATCAGGGAAATGCAAATCAAAATGATCCCGAGATTCCACCTTAGACCAATCAGAATGGCTAAGATAAAAAACTCAGGTGACAATACATGTTGGTGGGGATATGGAGAAAGAGGAATACTCCACCATTGCTGGTGGACTTTCAAACTGGTACAACCACTCTGGAAGGTTCCTCAGAAAATTGGAAATAAATGCACCTGAAGACCCAGCAATACCACTCTTGGCCATATACCTAAAAGATGCCCTACCATGCCACAGGGGCACAAGTTCCACTGTGTTCATAGTGGCCTTATTTGTGATAGCCAGATGCTGGAAACAACCCAAAGGTCCCACAAGAGAAGAGAATAATTACAGAAAATGTGGTTCATTTACACAATGGAATACTACTCAGATATTAAGAACTAGGACATCACGAGTTTTGAAGGAAAATAAATGGAACTAGAAAATATCATCCTGAGAGAGGTAACTCAGACCCAAAAGGACATGTATGCATGGTATGTACTCACTAGTAAGTAGATATTATCCAAAAAAAGTTCAGAATACCCAGGATACAATCCACAGAACTCAAGAAAGTTAACAAGCCGAAGGGCCCAAGTGAGGATACCTCAATTCCATGGGGGGTGGGGGGGAGAGAAGAAAGTAATCACCAAAGGGGAGAGGGAGGAAAGAACCTGGGTGGGAAAGGAGACAGGGAGGAGAAGAGGGGAACGTGATCAGTTATCGGGAGGGACAGGACTGAAGCCCTGAGGGCCAGCAGAAAACAGAAACAGGCAACCTCAGGAGGTAGGAGGTAGGAGATCCAGTAGAATGTACCAGAGACCTGCGAGGTCAGTGATTCTCAGGACTCAAAGGAAGAGGCCTGAGATAAAATGCCCAACAGTGGGAAGAGGGAACTTAGAGAGCCCACCTCCAGTACGAGGTTGTCATTCCACAGGCAAAAACTCTGACCCAGAATTTTTCTGGTCTGAAAGAACTGCAGGGTCAAAATGGAGAAGAACCTGAGAAAAATAACAGGCCCAAATGGGGACCCAGCTCAATGGAAAGCTCCAAGGCCTGACAGTATTACTGATGCTATGGTGTGCTTACCAACAGGAGCCCAGCACAGCTGCCCTCTGAAAGGCCCAACAAGCAGCTGAGTCAGATGCAGATATTTACACCCAACCACCTAACCTCAAGAGTCTAGAGGCCCAGAGAGTGGGAAGGTCTGGTGGAGTGGGGGTGAGGAATGGGGACATCCTCTTGGAGGGACAGGGGAGGCATGAGATGTGGAACAGTCAGAAGGCAGACTGGGAGAGGGATAAAGAATGGACTATAGAAAAAGATTAAGTATATTAGTATATTATTATTGTCTATTTTGTTGATTTTTCTCAAAGAACCAGCTCTTTGCTTCATTGATTCTTTGTATTGTTTCCTTTGTTTCTATTTTTATTGATTTCAGCCTAGGTTTGATTATTTCCTGCCATCTACTCCTCTTGGTTGTGCTTGCTTCTCTTCATTCTAAAGCTTTCAAGTGTGCTGTTAAGTTGCTAGTATAGATCTATCCATTTTTTTTTTAATGCAGGCACTTAGTGTTAAGAATTGTAGCAGTTGAATGTTAATCTACTCTGATCTCCCAGTGGGTTACTTGATCTTCTAGTCACCTGCGACAGTTCTCTGGATTCACGAATGAATCACACAAACACAAACACATAAACACACACAGACACACACAGACACACAAACACACACACATTCCCACCTCCCCGCCCTGGTATTCCCCTACACTGGGGCATCAAGCCTTCACAGAACCAAGGGCCTCCCCTCCTCTTGATGCTCGACAAGGCCATCTTCTGCTACATATGCCACTGGAGCCATGGGTCACTCCATGTGTACTTTTGGTTGGTGATTTAGTCCCTGGGAGCTTGGGGGTGGGGTTTCTGGGTTGGTTGATACTGTTCTTCCTATGGAGTTGCAAATCCCTTCAGCTCCTTCAGTCCTTCCCCTAATTCCTCTGTTCCCTGAGAGGCTTTGCCAGAGCCTAACCAATACAGATGCAGATGCTAGGAGCCAACCATTGAATTACCATCGAATTCCTAAATTTTTCGCTTCCAGAATTATCTCAGTTTGAATTTTCTTTATTGATTCCATTTTCAATTTCAGGCTTCAAACATTTTTATTTATTTCCTCACACTACTTGTGTTTTCCTGGATTTCTTTAAGTGATTTATTCATTTCCTCTTTAAGGACTCCTATCATATTTGCAAATGCAGTTTTAAGGTCTTTTCTTGTGTTTCAGCTATGATAGAACATTAAGGGCCTACAGTGGTAAGCAAGAACCAGAAACTATGTAGCCTGGAATCCTAGAGTAAAGCCAAACACTACTGGTCTTTTAAAAAGTGTTAATAAAATGGACCTTAATGATATTCTGCTATACACATTGGATTGGTACTTTATCCAGTCTCACATTGTGTATCACAGACACACATTGTGTAGAATGAGAGTTTAAATGGGAGGTCTCTATCAAATCCCTTCCCTCAGAGCTCAAGAAATCCTGCAGAAAAGAAGATAGAAGGATTCTAAGAGCCGGAGGGACAGAGGACATAAGAAGAACAAGGCCCTCTGTATCAACTAAGCAATGCACATAGGGGCTCGCAAAGACTAAAGCAGCAACCGTGGTGCCTACATATGTCTGCACCAAATCTGTGTATTTATTATAGTTATTAGCTTAGTAGTTTATGGGAATCCTGACCATGAGACCAAGTGGATCTCTGACTCTTGTGCCTGCTCTTGGGACTCTTCTCCTCTTATTGAGTTGCTGAGTCTAACTTTTATATAATAGTTTTTGCTTCACCTTATTATATTTTATTATAATAAAATATATAGTTTTTAACTTTAGAAGCCTGATCTTTTCTAATCAAAGAAAGGAAGTGGATCTGGAGAGAGGGTGAGGAACTGGGAGAGCAAGAGGAAGGGTGAAATATAATCAGGATATAGTGTATGAGAAAAGAATCAATTTTCTTTTAGTAGTTATTTATTTATATGTATTTATTTATGTATTTATTTATCCTGACAACAGTTTCTCTTTCCTTCTCTCCTCTCAGTTTGTCCCCCAACACCTCCCCTCTTTCCCTCCTTTGTCCTCTCCTTCTCTTTTTCTCTTCAGAAAAGGGCAGACCTCCCATAGATCTCAACCATACCCTGCATATGAAGTTGCAGTTAAACTAGTCACTTCCTCTCTGATTAAGACTAGAAGAGGCAACTCAGTAGGAGGAAAGAGTTCCAGAAACAGGCAACATAGTCAGAGACAACCCCTGCTCCCACTATTAGGAGTCCCACATGAAGACCAAACTATACAACAGTAACATGTTTGCAGAACAACTAGATCACTCCCATGCAGGCTCCCCGGTTCCCAGTGGAGTCTCTGTGAGCTCCTATTTATCCAGGTTAGTTTATTCTGTGGGCTTCTGTGTGGTGTCTTTACCCTTCTGGCTCCTTTAGTCCTTCCTTCCTCTCTTCCAAAATTCTCAAAGCTCCATCTAAAGTTTGGCTGTGGGTCTCTGCACCAGTTTTCATCACTTGCTCAGTGAAGCCTCTCTGTTAACAATTAGGCTAGATACAAATCTATAATTTATGAGTATAGCAGAATATCACTAGGAATTTTTTTTACTTTTTTTCTTTCTTTGCCATTTGTATTCGGTTCTATCCTAGGTCTCTGGGCTATTCAGCATCTGGTTCCTGACCTTCTGGGCTATGTCAGGGGTGGACTGACTCTCACTAGACTAATCACTGATTGGCCACTCCCTTAATTTCTACTCTATCTTTACTCCTGCATGTCCTGTAGGTAGGAAAAATTGTGGTTTGAAGGGTTTATGCCTGACTTAATACCCTAATATTTTTATTGGAAGATTTTCCTGGTTAAAAGAGATGGCCTGTTCAGGATCTATGTTTCCCTTTGCTAGGAGTCTCAGCTAAGGATACCCACCTAGTTTCCTTGGAATTTCCATTGCCATAGGTTTCTAGCTTGTCTCAGAGATACCTCTGATTCCAATTGTCTCTTCCAGTATTCTCTCCCTCCATCCTCTACCAGACCTGACTCCTCCTATTCCTATCCTCACCTCCCACCCCTTTCCAATCTCCAAACAATCTCCATTCTATTTTCCATCCAAACAATGAAAAACAAAAACAGCCTTGGGATTTAAAAATACTTGAGCCACCGCCATTGTCCTATCTACCTCCCGTTTGTAGCTCTAGATGTGAGCTCTCAGCTGTTCCTGCCACCATTCGTTTGCTCTGCCATCATGGACTCTAACCCTCTATAACTGCAAAAACCAATTAAATGCTTTCATTTATAAAATTAAGTAAAATACAATCTAAAAGTAAAATGGCCAATACAACTGAAAACGGTTTTTCTAATACTGGTATAAATATGGACAAAAGTATTTGTAAAGAAGAACGTGAAATTCATTTTGTGAGAAGAGATATTATATGTGACCTCAGTCTTTAAGAATACTTACTGCAAAGTTCATCAACTTCAGGATAAAATAGGGATTCTTTACCTTAAGAAGGAAGAGCTCTCGGAGCTGATAACTCTCTACTTTGCCTCCTTCTGGTGTCTCCCCATATCTTCCCAGCACTTTTTTGTTTTCTCTTTAAATCATGTCTAGATTATACACTTAACTATTCTTTCTTTCTTATTTTTGTTTCAAAATGCTAGGCCTTTTATTTTTCCACAGTTCAATTTGTAAGACACACTCACGTAAAGTACTACTCTGAGAAACTGCAGTCCTGCATGGACCTCTCTATCTTACAATTTTCAATGTTTCTATATCTTCCGTAATATCTTCTACATACACAAGAGGCCTTTAATCTCTATCCCCTTACCTATCTTGTATTGGTGCATAATTGCTTTTTATAAAAGCCCTCTTTACAGATGAGTTATGTTGGCATTGGGAACATTGAATGAACATGAAGTACATTAGCTTCAGTCCCTTCCCTTCTTCGGCTGTTCTGACTGTGCCAAACTTCCACGAGCATATCTTTGACCTTTTTCTCCAAACATTTCTCCTAGAATATAAAACAGGACTGTGAAAATATTTTTGTGTCCACACATCTTTCATAAGAAGATGACATTTAAAGCTTTACACATTGAGAAGTCTTTAGTTACACCCAGTGATATCAGCCAGGCTCACCTCTGACATCAGTGAGTTTACTCCAGTTCATTTGTACAAGCCTGGATCAGCCCATGGGAACTAAGTGTAGGCAGTTTTGGTCAGAGCAAATGAATAAGACCAAAGGTTCAAATCATTTAACACAACCTACATTCCAATCCATGAATTAGGTCTGTCCTCAGCAGAGTTGGAGTTTCCTTTAGTAAACCCTGAAGGGGATAGGTTTACTGTGGTAAACTCCTCACTGTTATTTATTAGAGCAATCAGACTCCAATTTGTAGCTCTTATTAAAACAAAACCAGTGTTTAATAACATGCCACAGGCTTTTCTTCTAACTAGCCATAAATGTAAGCCAGCATTTAATTTTTGAATATCCAGTTGTAGTTGAAAATATAAGATTTCTATTTTTATTGGAAAAAGCTTCTCCTTTTTCAGGAATGAATTACTTGATTTGTAAGTTTAATATTTGGAAACAAGAACTTTTTAATAATAATAGAAAATCATGTGTCAGTAGTTTTCGTCTCCATTTGTTACTTTGCTTCCTCTTCCTCCCAGTTTCCATTGCTCCTGACCTGGGGATCTTTCAGATTTTCCAGGTAAATTTGTTAAAATTAGAACATTACACAGAACATTAGGTTTCCTTACAGTGATATCATATGTGCTTGGTCTGTTAACTCTGATGGCCCCTTCCCACTGATCTGACTCTGCCTCCAGAAATTTCCTTTCCAATTCCATGTCACATGTGCTCGTTACCCCGCCATCCCTCCTTAAATGATTTCCTTCCCTTATCTGGGTATCTGTCTAGCTTCATTAACTATATCATACTCACCCCCAAATAACTATACATGTATACAAACTCTTTTTGTTTGCAACTGTTTTTTAACATTGTTACTCTCTATACCAGTGTTTCTATGACCCCTTGGAATCACATATCGGATATTTGCATTACAATATGTAACAGTAGCAAAACTAAAGTTATGAGGTAGCAATGGAATAATTTTATGCTTAGGGTCACCACAAGATGAGAAGCTATATTAAAGAGTCACAGCGTTAGGAAGGTAAGAACCACTGTTTTATGTGTTTTATTCTCTCATTATTACTGGAAGATTAAACCTTTTTTTTTTTTTTGATTGAGTTTTAATTTTTTTTTTTACTTTCTAAATACCTTCATGGTATTTCTAGTTCTCACTTATTAAAATTACAGTTATTGATTTGTGTGCATGTGTGAGTCAAAGTATGCCACAGTGCATGTGTGGAGGCCAGAACACAACTTGTTAATTCTTTTCTTCTACAGCGTGGGTCCTGGGGATTCAACTCAGCTTGTCAGGTATGATGACAAGTTCCCTTACCCTCTCAGCTATCTCACTGGCTATTCCTTCATTCATTTCTGTTCAATAACCAGGATCTTTTATAATTCTTAAACCTGGCTCACTCATATCAAGTTTAATGGCGTTGCCTTCTCTTTAGCCTTTCCCTGGTTTTAGATTCAGCTGCGACTAGCATGTTTCCTTCAGATTTTTACATTTTAAGATTCCCCAAAGAAATTTGATTGGTCCAACTCCTTGCGTGGCGTCAGCACATGTTGTAAGCCTATCCTAGTTCATAAGTCAGATGTTCTGAGGTCCAATAAACTGTAGATGTTGAAATCATCATGAGATTAAATGATTCCAGTGTGCATCTAGAGAAATATTACAAACAAAGGAAACTCTGAAACTTCAGGAGGAAGGGTGTATTTGTTTTATTTACTAGAGTTACTGCATAGCAACAAAACACTTAGATTTTAGATTTCTGATATCCAGTAATCTAAATATTTTTATTTATTATTTAATGATTATGTACCAAGTACTCTTCTCTGTGTCCTAGGTTATAAAAATATAGATCTGAATTGTCTGCTTTTATAAAGCTCTCATCTTGTTGAGTAAATAACAACAAAAGTTATAAAAATGAATGTGCTAAGTGCTATGATTATGGTGCTGATAAATGTTATGATAAAGAATAAGACAAATTAAAAGGACAGAAATCCACAGTGTTTGTCTACAGTGAATGGATGAACTGTTGTTTCATATGATGTTGTCAAGATTTTGGTCTTTGAAAAGATGTCATTTGAATAGAAATATGTCACAAAACATTCTTCCAGCTACTTAACTCTGGCTATTCTCAAAGTAGTTTTCCCATACTAGGCTTTAAATATACTGAAGACTAGTTGGCATTGTTGTCTTTGAAATTTTTGTTTTGTTTTTGTTTGTTTGTTTTACTTTATGAAACCAAGGGATAAAAATATTGGTAAGATAGTCTCCTTTTGCAGTTAATAATGCATCCCTTTCTGAAGTGTAGGAAAGTTGGATTATTAGTGTCAGGAATTGGGAGATCATAGAAGGTGACTAGTGCATGGGGAAGATTGGATTAATATTCTTAGGACAGAGGTTCTAGAAAGATCCTTGCTTTTTCCATTAATTCAGGACACAGCATTGCCTATGATCCAGAAACCAAGTTTGACACTACCTTTATCTTGGTAACCTAAGGAGTATTAGCTTACCGACAGTCCAAAATGCATGTGTGTTTCAACCCATGTTGCTTTAGCATGCTTTATATTTGCAAAACATCTTTTTCTCAAGCATAATTCATAACTTTAAACAGCAGTAGTCCCTGTAAAATGCATGCCAGAATGATGGTAATTAATTATTATTACTCTACACATAATTAAGTTTTGTCACATAATAAACACATCAAATGTTTTTTTTATTTGTCTTAGCTTTCCTTTGCGTGTATTTTTCAATCTGGTTGCAATAGCCTGGTTGCTAAGCAACAGAAAGAAAAATCTCTCAAAATGTATATCCATGAATTTCCCCCAAGAGAGGAAAACGCAGTATTTGCTGCCTTGTTTAGGGAGGGAAAGGAAGGGGGTGGGAAATTAAATTAGCCTCTATGCAGCTGTATTTTGGTATTCAAGGCCACACCTGGACAGGGTAACCCTCCTCTGATTATAAGCCTTCGGCAAATAGGAAAAGTTGCTGCCTGAAATAGCAAACTGGGTCCTTAGGGATTCCTTGGGTCTGTTTCAGCATCTAACAGATGTACTAGTTTAAGCTTTAGATTCTAAAATAGCACGGGCCATAGAGAGATACTATAAGTCTTCTAGTGAAAAATTCTCACAGTAAAATTTAGTGTTTAAAATGTATTTAGAAACAGGAATATGTTCTCTAGAAATATGTGTTTAGTCTTTTCATTTTTATCCTAAAGTATAATTATTTGATACCTGTAGGTATGTAGGTAAGTAAGTTGTAAGTATATTCATTCTGCTTACAAAAAGTCGATTCTAAGATTTTGAACATTTATAGACTTAAAAAAGGATATACAAATGCTCCTTTAATATCTGAATTATAAAATGGAAAACATGATAATTATCTACCTCATTTATATCTAAAGTATACTCTGAGGAAAAATGTAACACTATAATGTTAGTGTGTGAACTCACACACTCATGTGCATACACACACACACATACACACATTGTCGTGGCTTTCTTGACATAATCAGTTTCAATAAATGTTTTTCTCATTTTATCACTTAAACAAGACTGCTACATATTGTTGCAAATGGCACTTTTATTTCCTCAGATGATGGGATGAGATGAGATGAGAGCTGTACTCAAGCTGTGTGAATACACAGTTTGGGCTAATCTCAGAGAGTTTTTTTCTCTGTTCTAACTATCCCTAGGCCATGGCCTGGAAGCCTCTAGCCTCCATAAAATTTAAATATTCGAAGCTGACTCATCCAATCCAGCTTCTCTTGGCTTCTGACTGAATTGCTCTTCTTGGCCTCATATTAATTTTGGCAATATATTCTAATCTTCTGCCTCCTCATTCTTTGGATTATTCTGCCTTCACCTGTGTCTAGCTTGTTCTCTCAGCCACCTGTCTCTGTAAAACTGTCCTGATAAAACTACCATACACACACACCACACACCTTTCTCTCTTGCCATTCTTAAGTACCCCTCCTTCCTGTGCTCATCTTATGTGAGTTGGTATATTCTATCCCTGACTCATTCTGTCAAATCTTTCTCTGATTCATCACTTTGTCTGCCCCTCAATTAGACATCACTTTCAAACATGGCTGTTTCCTTTACAAACTAACCTTACCTTTATTGTTAGGGATTAAGTGTTTGTACTAAGGGTGTATGTGTATTCCAGCCAGATCATTCTGTAATCCAAGCAGTGCAAGTATTCTGGCCAGATCATATCTTTGGATGTGATCCCTTTCCAGAGCAGCCATGTTACTGAATTAGAATTTATCTACGTGTTGTATGGTATTAATATTTACCATAGACAAAATAAAGTAAGAGTATATGAACTAACTTCTGTCAAGAAATATTCATGCTCTTTGAATTACATTAAATATTACTTCTGGTGACAAAGAGTAACAAAATGTGTGTAATAGCAACATTTAACAGGTTTGAATTAAGCAATGAGAAAAGTTTTTATGTCTAGTGGCCATGCCAGAAACTTTCATTTGCCTAGTGATTCCCATGAGATTTTTTTTATATACACAAACATTTTATTTTTAAAAAAACACCTAGGAGAAAGTAACAATTGTTATAATGTCAGTAGCCAATCTTCTCTTATAGAGGTATTTTGATGTTTATAGAAAGCATAAGAAACTATTAGTCATAATTCAACAATAAAACAACAAAATCCTGCCACAAGAACTAGATGAAACCTGAGGACATTACATTAAGTGGAATAACCCAAATATCATATAATAAAAAGGTTGAATTCATAAAAACAGAATAGGAAGATAAAGAGAGTCCTCAGTGTATATGGTGGGGAGGAGCAGGTAGTAGGGAAGTTGTCAAAGAATACAAATTCTGAGCTACATAAGGTCTGGAAATCTAACATACAATGTAGTATACTGTATTATACACTTGAAATTTATGGAGAATTTAATATATACACACAATGAAAACTAGGTTTTGTATCAATTTGAAATCATAGTTTTACTATGTGTACATATAAAATCACCACACTACACACCGTGAATATGTATTTTTTCATCACAATAAATCTAGGGGGAAAAGAAAATGCAATCATGTAAGACTAGATTTAAAGAGTCTTTCCAAGTAGAGTAGTAGAGACTTGCTGAAGAACATGAACAGTTTAGTGAGGAATAAAAAGCATGTGACAGATAAACTCAACCATTATCCCCACTGGTTAATATCAAAGAAATGACAGTTTGATATTATTTCAAGTTCAAAGTAGAGTTTCTGTTAAGATAGCCTACTGAGATATCATAACATGTTAATTATATTTGAGCATTTCCCAAAGTTCTCTAATACAAAGTGTCAATTTTTACAATTTGCAAAATCTTATTATGTCTTTGTCATCATATATTCTACAAAGTTGAAAACTAAAACATTTTCAGTGAAAACAATTTTCATAGGAAAATTAGAGTATGTGGACATATATACAGATTTTGTCATTAATAAGACATTGAGTCTTCAGGAATAAATTTATTCGCTTTATCCCACCTTCAATAACTGAATGATTAAAAATAGGTAGCTAGTTTCTTGAAAGGTTTTCAACTAACAGTCTACAAGCTGCTTTCTCTGTCCCTGATTTCTGTTATGTGTGTGGCAATTTACTGCCAATTGTGACTTGTAATGAAGACTAAGTTGTCCTACAGAGGGTATTTACATTCTGGAAACTGAATAGTCAAGAAATGAGTATGCAAATAAGACCATGAACAGATACCAGTAACAAAAATAGCAATCAGGGAAAAGAATATCAATGAGGGTGGCAATGTGATCCATAGTGGGCATTTTATAAGATCCAGATGAAACTAATCCAGTCATACAGAGCCCTAGGGGAAAACTTCCCTGGCAAATGGACAAGGAAATGCCACAGCATAAGCTCATGAACCCAGAGAAGTCCAGTGTTTATTCTAAAACATGATCAATAAAATGTATCAACATAAGTTCTTCAGATCAAGTTATTCTTGAGCTGGGATTTTATTATATGGGTGACACACTGTGTTTTGGATTCTGTTGTTTGTCCCCACTAAAAATCACATTGGAAATTAATTGCCATCATAAGAATGTGTTGGGGGCCGACTTTTAGCAGAAAGCGGCTATCAGCTTTGCAGCCATCTTGAGCCATATACCCTGACATGAGATTTAAATTACAATAGCCTACAACAGCTGAGAACACTCCGATAATCTTGGTTTAGATACCTTGAGATTAAAGGTTCAGAAGTTCAGAAGACAGAACCAGAGATCAGAGAATATAGACTGAGATCAGAGACTATAAAGGGATCATCAGAGACGAATCTCAGATTAGGTAGAATCTGCACTCACCCTCGCTCTTGCTGAAACCTGACCTGCAGACCAGAGCAGCAGCTTGGGCTGGGATACAGTGGCCGCCCAAACGTGGGTCGGCCCAGGCCTCAACATTTTGCCTGGGCTGCAACATTTATTTTGGCCGCCCCAACTTGGGGCTAGTGCAGTCCCCAACAAGAATGCTGGAGGGTAAAAACATTAGGGGGTGATTGGCTTCCTAATTTTGCTAGTCTTGATCCTCTAATGCAATGATTTCCAATCCCCAGTTCTCAGTTATCATTTATTCCCATTTTGCTACATACATAGCAACTAAATTTTCATTGAATGCCTTTGCTATAAAGGTAGGATTTTGACATATTATTCAACTAGTGAGAAATATTTATAGAAGTCTTGATTTCAGTTATATCTAGATCATGACATATGTTCTTATATCTACATTCACTGGATTGGGGTGAACAAAATGAAATGAACTCCATCTATCTGTTTACAGTTAGCTCTTGCAATGACAGCATATGGTAGATACTTTTGTTGTCTCTATATTTCAAGTGGAGAATATCTGAATACTACAAACTACAGAGGAATTAACTACTTTTTCTCAGGTAAGGGTTCCAGAAAAGATTTAATTCAAGGTGATCAGTCTTTCGGGGCAAATGAAAAGAATAATGTTCCAAAATGTCTCTAAAAGTGAGATCAAAGAAGGCCCATAACCAGGCACAAGACACACCATTCATCTCAGTGATACCACTTCATACTGTCAAGGTTTTTTATCCAGAGATGGAAGGATAAAGATAGCCCTTGGGAGGTTCTCGTGTTTGAAAAATGGTAATTCTGCTGTGGCTTCCAAATTAGAAGATTCCATGATGGTCACAAGTAAACAATGTCAGGAGAAAAATGACTCTTCTCTGGTCAAATGACTGATTAGCGAGATTGCTGCCCTGAACCATGTGGTCAGACAGAAGAGACCCTGAAGGATGTGAGCATGCATCTTTATTGAGTCACTCAAGATTCATCTCTTCTCTTAGATTCCTGGTTTCTATATATGTACCATGTCTATAGAAACTATATGTTTTACAGACAAATCTTGGACACAAAATGAATTCATAAGATGGTTAAATCTGCACATCAGTTATGAGCTTTGATCTCATTTTGTCAGTGACCACCAACATTTAAAGAAGTTCTTGAGTTTGTTAATAAGATCTATGGTGACAAACATAGCCAACATCAGTTGATGGGTTTGGACCTCAATGATGACCAACTTGAAAAATATAAGAGATGATTGTTAGATTCATGTTTTTAAATGAAGGAAACTAATTCTAAATAACTAGAACATGTATAATTTTCTAAAACAACTAATAAAAGTTAACTGTCAGTGCATTATGAAAATCTTTCTTCTCAGTAGAAAAAATGACTTAAGAGACATGACTGGCAAATGTTATGGCCAAATGAGATAATTTCATGTTACACCTGAATGAATTATATATGTCTTGATTTAGGAATATTTTTGAATCTGGTCATATATTTGAGAGCAAAACAGTCATGAATAAATAAATACATTTTAAGTTCCTTCTTTAGTTACATTCTTTAAATAAAATTATTTTTATAACTAGTTACTTCACAGCAGTGCTTGTCTCAGAGTCTGATGAGTAGTAACCAAAATCAGAGGGTAACCACCATGCATATTTCTCATTTTTGCACATTGTCCCACCCTTCCTTTATATTTCTTAGATTAGGGAAATGTTTAGTTAGTGGCTGGCACATAGAAATGTAGTAGTAATGATAGTACCACTAATTATAATAGTATAAGCACAGTCATCAGTGATAGCTATTAAAATATGCACAACAAAGAAATTCTGGGTTCACCTTTCTCCTGTGTGACATATGTACATTTTATATACATGCTTCTACTATGTAATGTCTATTGTCATGCCTCAGTGGCTGGATCTCTTTCTTTACTATTCCACTGTTACTGTTAGGCTTGTACATTTTTCTGATCTTTTTCTGTGTGAAGTTAATTCATTGGTTTTCAGTGTATGCATGTATGTGTGTGTCACAGGTGTTCTTTCTATAGTGCATATGGAGGGTAAAGGACAACTTCGTAGGGTTAATTCTCTCTTAACATCTTTGCATGGTTTCAAAATTAGGTCATGAGGCTTGCACTAAAACTGCTTTACTCACTGAATGAACTCTCTCACCCAAAACCTTCCCTATGTCCAAGTCTAATTACTGACCAAACAAGAAGATCCCCAACTTAATCTTTACTCTTTTAAGAAAATTTGCCCTGTCCCTCTCTGTGACAAGTCTGCATGAGTGAGACATCTTGGAGTCATCAAATGTCCTCAGCAGACCCTGTCTCAGTCCTTCAGGGTATTCTCCAAGTACTCAGAAGTCTCAGGGGGCTGGGGTGGGAATTTAGACACTGTGTTATGTTCAGATGTTCTTTGTCTTATGAATTTTATGGACATGGGAAGTGGTGGTAATGCACAGGTTTGTTTGTTTTTTTTTTTTTTTGCTAGAGTCCTTGCTGAGAAGGTAAGAGTGGGGAGAGGAGAAGAAAGGCAAAGTCCCCCAGGCCTACATTTATACTTTCTCTGCCTCATAAATATTAGAGATGGATCTTTCTGGAAAAAGCAATAATTCCCTAATTAGTCTGTCTCTCTATTCTTTTGCCAAACAAGTCTGTCTCTGTTTAACACTTTCTAGTAGTTTTCCATTAGCTACAGAACATCTAGCCTTCTTGGCAAGACACACAAGGACTTTACAATAGTCGTCAGCTTCATCTTTTGTCCCCTACTTAAATCTCAGTCTCAAGAAGTTTCTTTTCCATTTTTTTGAGCTTCTTACAATTTGCTTTATACATTATGCTTTTTCAATTATTTATGAGAAAGTGAAATTTTCCCTTCCTAGAGGTTCTTTCCAATCTTTCCACCTTTCAAAATATACTCACCTACTTGTCTAGATGTAAATAAGAAATAACCCCTTTGGGTAGATTTTCTGAACTTCATGTTTCCTCTTCTGTGTAGACTCTCATGTTCATGCTATCTACCATTATAATACTTTTAATAACAGAGTCTATTTGTTCTATCACCTATCTTCTTTGTCAAGAATGTCCTCTTTCTCAGTAAACATAGAATATACTGGGCTTGCAGATGGATGCCTTTAAATTCAGCACTTAGTAGGCAGAGGCAGGCAGATCTCTGTTAGTTGGAGGCCAGCCTGATCATAGAGAATTTCAAGACTGCTAGGGCTGAATAGAGAGATCCCATCTCAAAACAAGCAAAACAAAACAAAACAAAAAAAAAACATAGAGTACATTTAATACCACAATGTCTGGATGTAACAAAAATTAGAAATTGTTAAAATGTATTTCCTCAATATTCATTACCTCATTGTTTATAATGACAATTGGAAATTATGTAAAAATACTAAGGGAACAGGGATTTTCTGTGTATGTGAATGTGGAGTGTGTGTGTGTGTGTGTGTATCTGTGTGTGTATTCATGTACAGAACAGAGGTGATGTCAAGTGTTTTCCTTATCACTTTCCATCTTATACATCTTATGCATTGAAGGTGTGGTCTTTCACTTGAACCCAGAACTTGCTCAGTTTAGCTAAGCAGCTTATTCTAAGGACCCCTTGTCTCTGCCTCTCAGCAAGTCATCTCTGTATGGGTGCTTGTGGATCTAAACTCTGGTTCTTATACTTGTGTGCAAGTGTTTAGCCACTGAGTCATCTCCCCAACTCCGTGAATAAGTGTTTAGTAAAGAGACAAAGCATTAAACTGAATTAAACAAAATTGAACTGAGGTTTTACCAGCTTGTAGATTCTGTAGACCCTAAATAAAGAACATTTTATTCTGAAATGGAAACAGCTCCATTTACCAACAGCAGTATATTATTTATATGCACATTCTGTAATTATTTATATTTAATTGTGTTAGATTTATATTTGTATGTAATTCTGTAATTATTTATATTCAATTGTGCTAGATTTTATATTTTTATGTAATTCTGTAATTATTTATATTCAATTGTGCTAGATTTTATATTTGTATGTACATTCTGTATTTATATTCAATTGTATTAGATTTTATGAAAGTTCTCAGCAATAAAAATAGCTTGAATAGATTATAATCTCACAAAATAAAAGCAAAAAAACTCACAAAAGACAAAACCATGCATGAAAGCAATTACAAAATAATGAAGACATTAATCTGCTTTACAGTGTTTAAACATTCCTGGAACTTTAGCCACACCTGTGAACTGTATCGGGGTAGCCACCAAACACTTCAAATATGTTATTTTACTATTTGATTTATTCACCATTAATTAGGAAGTGATTATCCCATGCAGCAGTTAATAAAAACTTACTGGGGAAATTAACTTGTTCATGATATTCATGGAACCCTGATTTAACAGTGATTTATATGGATACTCTTGTCCACTGCATGATGGAGCTAGGAATGTTAGGAAGTGGTTAATGAGTTCTGAGTATCTGTGAGACACAGGATTTTAAAAGACAGATCATCTTCTCTGAGAGATTTCAACAGTATATCCTAAAATAGGAATAAAGTAAAAGCACCAGAAAAGCACCAGGGACTTCCTGAGGATTACGGACTGGCTGAAATTAAAGGTCAGGGCTTTGAACTGCTTCTTCTAATCAAAGGCAAATCCCCCGGAAATGCCTTGTATTTTCATCATTTAATGAAAGTTCCTTACTTTACTCTACAGCCTCCTTAAGCTTTTATTAATCATTAATCTAGTGGCCTCAGTAGTTAAGTGGCATTTTTCTGTTGTCTGTGATCATGTACTTGCCCTACTGGCAAACACAGATCCATCTCAGGGATGGGGGAGGTGTGATCCCAAATACATGTATTGTAAAATGAGTGTATTGATTTATTCCTTAATTGTAGAATACATCAGCATGCTAGGTTATTTAAAATAAGGTTTTTCAATTTTGTCTCTCTGTGATATCCAATGATGGAGTCACTTTGTAACGAGAGTGCTTCTTATACCTGATCTTCCCCTGTAACTGTAAAACAGAGCTAATGAAGGATAACTACGACAATTTGTATTTTAGGGAAAAGAAAGCGCTGACAAGAACTGAGTGATTTACTCTTATTTGACCACTGAAACTACGGTGTATGAAGCACAGGGATGATTTGTTTTCCAACTCAGGAAATGGTATTTTTTTCTTCTAGTCTCTCTCTACGACTGAATTTCCTTTTAGCCTCTTCAGTGCAAGGCCATCTCCAAGTTGTTTCCTTTGCAATCTGCCTCTTGTAAGAAGTGCAGGCACAGCAGTGGCACATAGGCGCATGGTTTCAGAACTGTAATGGTACCAGAGGCTCTCTGTAGAGTTGTTTTAAAACATAGCTATAATCCCTTCCATTGAGTCCTGGGAGGGGAGGGAATCAGTCATGAGGAAAAGCTCAGGAAATGTCAGGGGAAGCTGCATCCCGGGAGTGTGCTAGTCCATCACACTCCGGAAGGGACAGTCTAGCCCCCAGTCACGTTGGTCTGTTCTGGCCTTCTCAGTGTGGCAAGCTTCCTCCGATTCATGCCTCGGTAAGTAGTTAGAGCTCAGATAGGAGTGGTTCTCCTAGGCTTCAACCTCCTCTTCTAGGAAAATGTTTCCATCATTCACCACTTCCTACAATTGTTATACCTCAAGCTGAAAAAGCTATGCCTGGCTGGGAAAAGGCGGGATTTTGGAACTCTCCTTTTCCTGTCTATCACCTGAATGAAAGCCAGAGGGAGGGGACCGGGATACAGCACCCCACAGCACCGCCACTGAAAAAATGGAATTTTACAAAAAGTTTTAGAAACTTCCAGTTAATTCCCGAGTGAATGCTTTCCTTTGCACAGATACAGAGCTAACTAGGAAATGGTGTCTCTCTACTGTTGAATTTTGTGTTTTTCTCAACTGCCTTCTTAAAATCTAGATAGCACTTTTATTCATTATGACTAGGTTACTTTATTAAAATGATTACAAAAGAGACCCAGAGGATTCTCATTCTTCATGGTGCTAGGAGTCTCCTTGCCAAATAAAAGCCCAGCTAGATGGCCACCCAGCTTACAGCCCACAGTGTGCAGAACAGATATAATTGCCACAATCTTCATAGCACTTGCTGGACTCACTGTTCTTTCTACAGTATTTGTTGATAAACCAGAGCTTTTTTGTTTTTTAAACTATCTAGTTTATAAAATCTTTCAAGTTATCTGCAGCATCCAGCCTGTCGATAGGTTTCAGGTATCTATCATCTCCTATAAGGAAACTACATCACCATGTATCCTAAGATAAAAAGATTCTAGTCTCCATCAAGTTAAAAAGTCTCTAAGTTAAAGGTATCTGGACCCGATGCCAGTGTAAATGAATAATGTCCATGCTTCCTTCAGCTACAAAGTAAAACATGACATACTTTTGTTGATTGTCATGGCAAATGAAGATTATGAAGGCTAAAAGTTTTCATGCGCAATATTCACATGCGTGTAAAGCTTTAAAGTTATGAGCATATTTTCAAAGCATTTATGACCAGCAACGTTGAAAATTACAGAGGTACATTGCTTCACAAAATTTCAACAGCTTTTATGACTTTGAGAATATCAGCGGGAAAAATCTCCTTCTTGGTATAATCATTGACCCAATGTTGAATAAATTGGATAAAATGTTCAGTAATGCAAAACTATCAGCTATAAGTCAAGTTGTCATCTTTTAGCTAAATACCAAAAACAAAACTTAGACATACTTTACAAAAGTATTTATATGGTTTGCTTTTTATAAATCCTTTTACCTTTCTTAATGTCTCTGAAAAGGATTATAGGAAAGTAAAATGTCATTAGCCATTTTCCTTATTTGTTTTCTTTCTTTGTAAAACAAATACTTTCCACGGAGCTGCTTCACTCAGGCCCTTCTGAAGGGGGGAGGGGCAGCAGCTGCATTGTGCCTCTGTTCTTCCCTGCTCACTCACTGGAGGTCTCTTCAGCCACTACAGACAGGCTGCAGAGCAGTGTCCTCAACGGCTGCCCTTGCTCTCCCACAGCTCCGCGCAGCTGGCCAGCAGGGCGCAGTGTCTTTCCTGGCTTGGGCTTTATTTTTCAGGATATTTCCTGGCTTCATTGTGACCACTTTTTCATTGTCAGCCAACTCATGAGCCCTCAGGAACAGACATCCTCACAAACAAAATGACATTATGAAAAACAGACCCCAGATATTGGCACATCAGCAAAACAGATGGGATTTTGATGGGGGAAAAAAACTACATTGGAAAGATTGGCATGACTCTACTATATACAAAACGTAGCTCATTCTCTGCCAATCCAAAAGCAGTACAACTTAAGGGCACTTTAATAAGATTGCACTGAAAGCAAACCGATTGTTGTTGAATCCACAGAAGATCCAACTGCACCATTTAAAGGAGCTCATCGGCAAATCCGCGTGTGTGAATAAGTCTGTGCCTTTGAACCTTAGTAGTTCGGTAAATCTAAGGGAACAAAAAGCATACAAAACTTATTTATGTAAAAATTGAATAACTTTTCCTAATAATTGCTTGCAGAATTCTGAAATTAATTATATTTCAAAATTGTGATCTAATGGTTTTGGAGAACTTGTAGTGGGTTTGGACTTGGCACCATATTAAAACAAACAACAAACAAATAAACAAACAATTTCCCACTTTAAGCTTCAAAATAATCATGCGAAGAAGGTAATTTTATCATTACACTTAAAAATGAGAGAATTGAAGGTTAGGCAGTTCAGCCTTATAGAATTATCTTTTGATCTGGATACTGGACAACCTAAATCCAGGGTCGTTTCTCCCCTCCACTAGTTTACTCTCCAGTCATAAGATATTCTTGGTGTAAGCGTCTCACTTGAATTACACATGATGTAATCTGGGGATATAAGCAATACCCAGAGCTTCACTATCGTCTTTCACTCAGTTTCTATACAACAGATATTTGTCCAGGACATCAGTTTTTATAAACAAGTTCTGGGGATTATTTTGAATTGAATTCAAGATTTAAAATTCTTGTTTTAGTCAGCAAGGTTACAAGATAAAAACACATGGCCCTTTTCTCTCTTAAGGGACAGTATTTGTTTCTTGTGACCAGCATAACAAATTACAAACTGGGTGGCTTAAAATGACAGATTAATTTTCTCACAGCTCTGGAGGCCAAAAGTCTGGGATCAGGGTTACAGTAGGCCATACCCTCTCAGGAGGATATATCAGAAAATCCACTTCTTACTTGTCCAGCATCTGGTGGCTGCCAGCAGTCCTTGGCTTGTCTCCATGTGTATGACTGCACTGAGGACCTACCTGGATTACCAGTATAATTTCCCATCTCAACCCAGCCTCTCTTTTTCAGAAGTCATATCTGTAGGCTCCTGGGCTCAGAGCCGAATGTTCTAGCGTGGTTGTTATTCA
The DNA here is from genome assembly GCF_011762505.2 of Arvicanthis niloticus. Lineage (NCBI taxonomy): Eukaryota > Metazoa > Chordata > Mammalia > Rodentia > Muridae > Arvicanthis > Arvicanthis niloticus. Next base: position 58,934,560 of record NC_047659.1, read on the forward strand.
GAATACTATGAGGGGATGAGTAAATGAAGTTAGAATTCAAATATAGATGGAAATGCTTTGAAGAAGAGAGATTGTCCCCATAATACTTACGATAGGCTCAGAGGTGTCACAGAGGGAAATGTCAGTGCTTTTCAGGTATTTGTGATATCTATGTGTGTGGTATACATGTTTCTGTGTGTGCACCTCTACAAATGTGTGTGAACACACACATGTGTGAACACAGATGGAGGTGGGGCAATGCTGTGTATCTTCAGTTGCTTTCTGTCTCATGTATTGAGACAGCGTCTTTCGTCATGCTAGATTTCATCTATTGGACTATGATGGCTGACCAGAGAGTTCCAACCTGCCTCTGTTTCTCCAATGCCTAAGTTATAGGTGTATGCCTCCAGACCTGAACTTTTACGTGGGTTCTGGGGATCCAAATTCATGTCATTATGACTTGATCTCATTCTGTCACCCAGGCGGGACTTGAACTAGTTATCCTCCTGCCTCAGCTTACATGGCAGATCTCTAAGTACAGTGTATTCTGTTTCTAAAAGATGATCATTCTCACAGTGATCGTTTATTTTAAAGTGTTGCACCTCAAATTGTGTTGTGACTCAGGATTAAGATAAAGACCATGTGGCGCATAGTTTCTCAGAAAGGTAATGATCTGAAGAATGGGATGAGGGTACGAGTGTGATCCCAGTTATGAAATCTTCTTTCTTCCTAGAGAAAATCATATTTGAATTTTTAATAACTCTCTTAATCTCCTAAAAATTTAAAATCCTTAAGACATAATACAGGTATATGATACTACCTACAGGGAGCTCACCACATAGATCCTAATAAAGGGTTCTAATACATAGAATATAATATGGGGATGTTTAGTAACAGTACTTTCTCCAGAATCAATCACATAGATTGACATTGCTTTGATTTGTTCATTATCTAAACTTTAAAAAATATTAATTTTTACTAAAAATTAAAGGATAAAATGCCACTTTAATAATAGATCTCTAGGGCTTTCTAGATATAATGCTAAAGCTATTGTCAGCATTTGGAACTGACAGTAAATATTCTTGCTACAAGTATGACTCATGATTTCTCAGTCTATCTACTTACAAAGTCCATCTAAAATTCAAATGTGAAGATGCCAGGCTTTGGAGAGAGATATCACAACTCTGGCACGTCCAGCTAAGTGTCTGGGAAGCAACTTGTTCTTATCGCCTATGGGGGCTGATACTTTGTGGGATTGTGGGGAGGATTAAATTTGAGTACACAGTGCCTTGCATAAATTTAATGTGTGTGTCTGTGTGTATATATATATACCACATCTGTGTGTGTGCCCGTAGATGGGAGTATTGGATTCTCTGGGACTAGAGTTGCAGGCAGTTGTGAACTACCTAGTCTGTGTGCTGGAAATTGAACTCAGGCTCCTGGGAGAGCAACAAGTACTCTTATTCACTGAGCCATCTCTCCAGCCTCGATTTAATACTTCTTAACATTATTTTTTCACCCACAGAAAAAGTCAATAGTGTATGGTTATAAAAAAAATCCAGATGTTTACTTTTGTTAGAATTCTTAGCATCTCACAGATGTGTAGAGGCTGCTTAGTGGGTACCAATAAGTTTGAAGTAATGACTATAATCAGGCCCCAAAATAGATAATCAGAAGAAATGGAGTTCTTTGTTCAGCCATGTGTAGCCCTTGAATAATTTAGACTCAGTTTGACTTTGTTTTCTTTAGAACTCCCAAGTACATAATATGTTTACATTATGACTAAAATTTATTTATTTAGGTCTCATATGCAACTTTTCCTGGTCATTTTTGAACATCAGATTCAAAATTAAACAAGAATCCAAATTTAGTCACAATCCCAGGCATAAGAATGTGATGTGGTTTCAGCTTCCGTGGCGTCCAGAGGCAGATGTTCTATTCTTCAGTAAAATGGGTTTAATCAGAAAAATCAAATTACTTAGGAAGCATCAAATTCATAATCATACAAATGAATTTCACCCGGTGCACAAAACATTTTATTTCCTGAGAATCAGTGGGAAAAGTTTTCCGAAAAATTTAGATGGCTTGGCTTCATAAAATATGTCATTTTAGAGACTTTTAAAATTATATATGATTATACATTATATTTATATAAGATTATAGATACCATTTTGATATATTTCATTTTAATGTATAGTTCAGAAACTTTGTACAATTTACATTTCATGTTTTAAGTATAAAGAAGAAAATTTAATGCCCTGCTAAGCCTCTTAAGACATTACTAAACTTACAGATTTATCATTTCCTAAGACCAGCCAAGGAGAAATTTATAAACATGCAGACAACAAACCCTATCTGGAAAGAAAAAAATAAGAAGGTTCAAATTTTATATGAGGCTATAATATTTAACGCTTACATATGGCACTGTATTTTATGCAGATGTGTATAGTATTAAATGTGCTATGCATACATGTATATGTGTGTACACACCTGGGCATGTATGTGTGGAAAACAGAGAGCAACACTAAGCGTCCTTATCTACGCTTTCCACCGTGTCTCCCAGCTCTTCCACTGATACCCAATGCTTAGTGATTGCCTAGAACATCCTAGGAACCTTTTGTTCCACCTTCCAAAACTCAGATTACAGACCCGTGCTACTCCACACAAACTTTTTACATATTTACTGGGGATCCAAACACATGTCTTTGTGTGTGTGTATGTGTGTGAGTGAGTGAGTGTGTGTGTGTGTGTGTGTGTGTGTGTGTGTGTGTGTGTGTAGCAAGTGCTTTACCTACTGAGCCATCTCCCCAGCCCACACAGTAACACATTTTAATAGCTTTTAGACACAGGGCAAAGATCAAGGATCCAGCTAGTATGTAGAAAGATTTGACTTTAGTAAGAACTTATGTTTAGTACTTAGGAAACTGAGAACCAGACAATGAACATGTGCTGTAATTCAGTAATCCTCACTTTTAACGACAAGCTCAATAGAAATACTTTGCCTCATATACCCAGAAAAATGCCCCAACATATAACAAAGACATATGCTCCACTATGTTCATAGCAGCTTTATTTATAATAGCCAGAAGCTGGATAGAACACAGATGCCCTTCAACAGAGGAATGGATACAAAAATTGTGGTACATTTACACAATGGAATATTACTCAGCTATTTAAAATAATGAATTCGAGAAATTCTTAGGTAAATGGATGGAACTAGAAAATATCATCCCGAGTGAGGTAACCCAATCACAAAAGAACACACATGGTATTTACTCACTGATAAGCGGAGATTAACCCAAAAGTTTGAAACAACAAAGATTCAACTACCAGACCACATGAAGCTCATGAAGAAGAAAGAACAAGTGAGGATGCCTAGGTCTTTCTTAGAAGGAGTAACTAAATATCCAAAGGAGCAAATATGGAGACAAAGTGTGGGACAGAATCTGAAGGAGAGGTTGTATGGAGACCATTCCACCTGGGTATTCATTCCATGTGCAGTCACCAAAACTAGACGCTGATAGGGATGTCAGGAAGGGAAAGCTGACAGCAGCCTGATAAGGCTGTCTCCTTAGAGGTCCCCCAGAGTCTGACATACCCAGAGGCAGATACACACAGCTAACCATTAATCTGATCAAAGGTTCCCAATGGAGAAGTTAGAGAATAAACTGAAGGAGCCTAAAGGGTTGGTGGCCCCATGAGGAGAGCAACAATACCAACCAGCCAGAGCTCCCCAGGGTCTAAACCACCAGCCTAGGAGCACATATGGAGAGCCACATGACTCCAGCTGTATATGTAGGGGAGGATGGCCTTGTTGGGCATAGGTGGGAGATCTTTGGTACCTTGAAGGCTGAACACTGAGTGGAGGGGGGAAGGAATCTGAGGGTGGGGAGGGGGATTGGGGGTAGGTGGGTAAACACCCTCATAGAAGCAGGAGGAGGGGGGATGGGATAAGGGGTTCCTGGGTGGTGGGGGGAATGCAGTAAGGGGATAAAATTTGAAATGTAAATATTATATCCAATAAAAGAGGGGGGAAAAAAGAAAAGCGGTTAGAACCAACATTCTTAATAAAATGTCAGCCCTCTTAAAAAAAAAAACTATCTTGATACTAAAATTTGTTTTGAGAATTGTATATTGCAGAATGATCAGCCTTGGTGTATCTACTCATCAAGCAAGCTGGGCAGACCTGCTCAAACCTCTGAGGTCCGGGAATTCCATCTGGAGGCAGTGAAGACACAGCATCAGAGGCTTATCAATTTGCTCTTCCCCCCCCCCACTCCTCTTCTAATATCTCAACGCCCATAGTCAGCTTGAAGAAGCTAATGAAGAGTCAGCACCCCTATTCCCTGGGCTTGGGGACTAAGGTGGTAAATGTTGGGCTGTCTTTCTAGGCAAAAGTAGTGGTTTCATGGGAATAGAGAGGATTAGCTAGGATTTATTGCATAGCCATAACCTATTAGTAGAAATCTGTATAATTATTATCAAGATGAAGATATAAATTCTTAAACGGCACCAATTTACTTTGATTATAAATTTTAAGGTTTTCATTGGTATGAGCTTCTTATTGATATAAAAGTGAGATGAATATTGTTACTCTCATAGGCATTGTACCTGTATAACATATTTAGGAATACAAGGCTTAGAACCAGTCCTTCTTTAACTTTTTAACTGATTTGTGATGGTCAGCCTGTGAGTTAAGGGACTATAGCAAATTCATGGCTTGGAGTTTATTGTTAGGGTGTTTTCTATGTTTTATTTATTGTGTGTGTGTGTGTGTGTGTGTGTGTGTGTGTGTGTGTGTGTGATAGAAAGAGAGAGAGAGAGAGAGCATGAGCAAGCATGAATTTTGGAGGGAAATGGGGGATACAGGATGAATTGGAGTAAATAGGGAATAAATTTAGATCCAAATATATTATATACATATATGAATATTAAATAAATTACTTAATTAAATTAATCTAGTAATCAGTTAATATATGTCTGGCATCTTTTGAGAGGTAGGGTACCATGGTAACTCTTAGCAGTGTATTCTCTAGCTTTAGACCATTGCTTCTATTTTCTTGAACACCCTTGACTCATTGCATTGACCCCACTAGCCACACTTCCACCATGACTGTTAAATTGAAATGTCACTTGCTTTTTCTTTTAAATTATTTACCTTGTTCAATTTCTTTATGTTATTGTGATCTTTGTAACTGACAAATAAAAACTGCTTGTCTTATGTACATACAACACAATGTTCTGATATCTGTACAAATCATTGAATAACTAGTATAGCTAATTAACATGTGAATTACCACACAGTTATTATTGAGATGAGAAATCTCATAAAATCTACTCTATGTTCATTTCAAGAAAATATACTTCTTGAGCTTTTCTGTGAAAAGCTGGGTTTTGTGTACCTAGATGGTCTTTAAACTATGTTGAGTGATCATCCTGCCTGCACCTCCTGAGAGCTTTGCTTACAGATGTACACTACGAAATAGTACTGGGATAGAGCTGGAGGCTTCATACATATGAGGCAAGCATGTGAGTTATGTCACCTGCTCAAGAATACACATAGTTTAGTAGCTATAATCATGAAGGTGTCTAATAGTTCTAGCCTTTTCTACTGTATGTCTAGGCTGTGGGAAACAATATTTCATATAATATAAAGGTGAACATTTAACAAGGAATGATTTTATAAATTGAGCCCTAAAAAATCCAGTTGTACTGGACAATTTTATTTCAACTTGACATAATCTAAAGTCATCTAAGAGGAGAGACCCTCAATTAAGAAATGTTTCCACAGTGGGAGTGGAGGCCCTTGGTCCTGGGAAGACTAGATGCCTCAGTGTAGGAGAATGCTAGGGCAGTGAGATGGGAGTGGGTGGGTGAATGTGTGGGTGGAGGAGCACCCTCATAGAAGCAGGGGGAGGAGAGGTGGGATAAGGGGTTTGTGGAGGGAAAACCAGGAAAGGGAATTGAAATGCAAATAAATAAAATAACCAACAAAAAATGCTTTTATAGGATCAGCCTATAGAAAAGCCTGTAGGGCAATTTCTTAATGAACAATTAAGGAGATCCCAGCCCGTTGTAGGTGGTGCCATCCCTGGGCTGGTGGTCCTGGATTCTTTAAGAAAGCAGACTGAACAAACCATGAAGAAGAAGCCAGTAAGTAGTACTCCTCTATGACCTCTGAATCTGCTCCTGCCTCAAGGTTCCTGCCCTGCTTGAGTTTCTGTCCTGACTTCCTTCAGGCATGAACTTTAATGTGGAAGCATAAGCTAAATTAAATCTTTTTCCCCCAGTTTGCTTTGGTCATGGTGTTTCTTCACAGCAATAGTGACCCTAACTAAGATAGATGTTGAGAGATGAAGGAGACTTAGTTAATGCCTTTTTGTGTGAAAAATTAATCAGTAGAAATGTGTAAAGAAGTTGAAGAGATTGTTCACAGCTTAAAGCTCTTGCTTCACAAACAAGAAGACCAGAGTCCAGATCCCTAAGATCCACATAAATGATGGGTGGACTTGATTGGCCTGCCTGTAAGTCTGACCTTATAAGATGGAGACAGGATCCTAGAGCAAGCTGACTGGAAAGAGTAGCTAGCCATATCTACAAGTTCTGGATTTGATTAGTAAGCCTGCTTCAAAAAGAATAATGTGGAAGGAAATTGAGGAAAGATTCTCAACACCAAACTGGGATCCTTCTACACACATAGATGCATGTGTGTCCATAACCATACATGCACACATGCATGCACACATACACACATGTAGATACAAACAAAGCTGAAAGAAGAAGAAAAAGAAAAAAACTAGAAGATGAATATACAAAAATTCTGCTAAGTCATTAAGAATACTACAAAATAAAATGAGTTATTTAGGAAATTTCAATCATGAAATGGTTTTTTTTTTTAAAAAAAAAAAAACAAATCCTTAAGAGATATAATCATAGAAGGTATACAGACAAAAAAAAAAAACTAGAAAAGTCAATGTACTTATGACAGTGGTTATATAGGTAAAAATACTTGTAACCTTTATACAATTCTCTTTTCACTAGGATTTAAAAGAAAACAACAAAAGCTGTAAGTAGTTTCAAGTCAGAGCATAAAATCAGTAAGTCTTAATTTGATTCAAAGTTTTAGTACTCTTGCAGTTGCATAACCCTACCCATAGGATGCTTTGTATAATTAAAAATGGCTTTTCACCAATGTTCAATAAATACTGAACGTCTGTATCGTTATGCACGAAATTTAGTTCTCATTAATCTTCACCCACACTCTAGCATCCATGAGAAGACTTTTGAGCAATGTTCCTGAATGAGCCAGGATCATTCATTAAGATTATGGAAAGTGCAACTGAAAGGAGATTACTCATGTGTACAGATGTCTGCTGAGGCCAGAAGAGAGTGATGGATTCCTCCGAACTGAAGATACAGCATGTTGGAGCTGCTCTACGTGGTTGCTGGGATCTGACCTCTAGTCCTGGTAATAGAGCTGCACACAATGTTAACCCCAGAATCATATCTATGGCCAGAGATTAATGCTTAAAATGTCTACTCAGATAAAAGGTTTTTTTTTTTTTTTTTTTCAGGCACTGTTCCAAACTCAGAAAGTTTTCATGTTGAAAAACTGTATTTTAAAGGGCTGGAGAGAAGACCCAGTGGTAAGAGCATTTGTCTGCTCCTCTCAGGGATCTGGGTTTTATTCCCAGAACCCACATGGTGGCTTGTAACCATCTGTAACCGCAGTCCCAGGGGATCTGATGAACTCTTCTGGTCTCCTTCACTAGCAGGGATGCACAAGGCGCATAGACATTCATGCAGACACAGCAGCCTTATACATTAAATAAATAAGTAAAACTTTAAAATGGGTATTAGGATATAATGTATTGCTTAAGAAATTAAAGCCTCTTCATCCGTTATTAACCCCAACAATAATAGCAGAATAATGACTCCCCTGCACCTTTTTGGTAAGAAAAATGGGAATACTGGAAAAATTGTCAACGTAAACATTTTTAGAAATCTAGAAATTAGCTGAGAGTTCATAATAGTCCAAAAGTATCAGAAACATAACTGCAACAGGATATCAACAGACGTGCTAAAGGGGTTGGGGAAAAGATCACATGGCCTCAAACCTGCAAAGAGAGCTACTAGCAGCTAAGGAATGTCAGGAGTGAGAGAAATAGTCTTCCTCAGAGAAGAACACACCAAATGCACTTTCAATATCTACGGTCATCTCTGAACCCATTCATAGAAGTAACATAATATAAACTGAGCAGGTTGTACTTATGTACTTAGAAACACTCAGATGCACACACACACACACACACACACACACACACACACACACACACACGTAATTGTAGAGCATGTGGGACCTTGTTAACAGACAGGCACAAAAAGTGGTAAAGCTGAATGAACTCAAACCCCGGGAATCTCAGAATTGAGAAAGGCAGAAGTCTCTACATATGCACATATACACATCCGTACACAAAATACATACATGTAAAAAACATTTAAATAACTTTTTTCAACATCCTAGGTCTGCTCCCAGGTCTTATGATTCCCCCCACACACACACACACACAAAGAATAATGAGGAAAAAGCATCCAATTTGTGTTGTGTATAGTCTCTGGAGCAAGGGCAAACTCCCAGTGGACAGCCCCTCAAAGAAAATTGATTCCTTCTCCAATCCTACACCTGCCATAAAGCCATCAATTGTGGAACATTTCAGCATCCTTATCACAATTTTTGAGTGATCTTCCATGGCTTCTTGTCTCAACTGCTACTAATTTTTGGAAGGAGTAGGGGTGTCACAGAAGCCTTCTGTATTCCTCTTTCTTAACGATAAGTCTACAGTCATCCATACCACTGTAAAAGAAGCTCGCCCTTTACAGTCAGCAGGAGCACAGTGAATGAACTTCCACATGACTTCTGGTAACAGCATCATGGACATTCACGTCGCTTCCAGCGTTAGCTACTGGCCATGTGTTAGCCATGGACCTCAGCATCGTCTCCAGTGGCAGTACAGACCACAGACATCAACATGGACTTCTACAGCAGATGGGACATCATTATAGTCCAAAACATCACAGGCCATGGATATCAACATGGCTTATGGGGCAACATGGCCACAGGCACCAATATGGACCCCAGTGGCAGCCTGCCCAGCCCATGGACATCAACATGGCTTCAGGCAGCAATATAGACCAGGGATATCCACATGTCCTTTGGTGGTAACAGAGATGACAGGCATCAACTTGGCCTTCTTACATGTGAATTAGGCCTCAGTGAATATTGAATTGAGATTTTTTTAAAAATATAAATAAATATGAAAATTTGGAAGTTATTTTCAATGATATTTACATTGTTAGTAATAAGTAAATTTATTGTTTTGGTAAATTTAACATATGAAGTAAATAAAAGGGCATTGAATAGAAATTCCTTGAAATAATTCTCTAACGGCACTTTATAAATAATTTTAAAGAAAATTGTATACATAAGTGATATTAATAAACTTCACTTAAAAATATCTGTTTTAGATTTTTTTAGTCTATTCAAAGTAATAGGTTTAATTATGATAGTTCATATTGCTGTGGGGTATTCACCAGAAAAGACTGCTCAGACAAGGGTTTAAACCAATACGAAGTCTTTATTAGCTGGCCTGCAACTACACCAGGTGTTTGGGATCCCAGTGTGGCACTGAGCCTTTCTCGGGGTGAGCTTTTAAGCACAAAAACTATGTTCAGGGTTTACAAACTTCAAAAGCAGTTAACCAGAAGTGGAACTACAGAAGCTAACAAGCAAGGTTTAGTACAGTTTGAGACTTTCCCAGAACTATATAGACTATAATGGATTAGGCCTTTGTTTTAGTTTTGACAGATAGTGTTGTCTGTGTGCTGAGTTTTACAGAATGAAGGGTACTAGGGTACTTCCATCATGGAGTCAGGTACGCTAAGGTCTGGGGTCCTTAAATGCCTTTATGTCATTATACCTTTTTGGTTTTTTTCTTTGTTTATTTGGTGGTTTGGTTTGGTTTGGTTTGGTTTGGCTTTTCTTCTTCTGATGTCAAAGTTGTTCAACTTTTTTTAAAATTGGATATTATATTTACATTTCAGATTTTATCCCCTTACCCCATTCCCCCACCACCCAGAAACCTCCTATCACATCCCCTCTCCTCATGCTTCTATGAAGATGTGCCCCCACCTACCCCCCACTCCCACCTCCCCACCCTCGAATTCCCCCCCCCACTCGGTGTTCAGCCTTCATGAGACCAAGGATCTCCTCTCCCACCTATGCCCAACAAGGCCATCCTCCCCTACATATACAGATGGAGTCATGGGTCCCTCCCTATGTGCTCCCAGGCTGGTGGTTTAGACCCTGGAGAGCTCTGGTTGGTTGGTATTGTTGCTCTCCTTATGGGGCCACCAACCCTTTCAGCTCCTTCAGTCTTCTCTCTAACTTCTCTTTTGGGAAACCCTTGATCAGATCAGTGGTTAGCTGTGAGCATCTGGCTCTGAATATGTCAATATGAATGCATCAGACTCTGGCAGACCTCTAAGGAGACAGCTATATCAGGCTCTTGTCAGCATGCACTTCCTGACATCCACATCAGCATCTACCTTTGGTGACTGTACATGGGATGGATACCCAGGCGGAATGGTCTCCAGACAGCCCCTCCTTCAGTTTCTGTCCCCCACTTTGTCTCTATATTTACTCCCTTGAGTATTTTGTTACTCCTTCTAAGTAGGACCGAGGCATCCACACTTGCTCTTCCTTCTTCATGAGCTTCATGTGGTCTGTGAGTTGAATCTTGGCTATTTCAAGCTTTTGGGCTAATATCCACTTATCAGTGAGTAAATAAATACAATGTGTGTTCTTTTGTGATTGGGTTACCTCACTCAGGATGATATTTTCATGTTCCATCCATTTACCTAAGAATTTCTCGAATTCACTATTTTTAATAGCTGAGTAATACTTTATTGTGTAAATGTACCACGTTTTTTGTATCCATTCTTTTCAAGACAGGGTTTCTTTGTGTAGCCTTGGCTATCCTGGAACTCACTCTGAAGACAAGATTGACCTTAAACTCAGAGATCTGGCTGCCTTTGCCTCCTACGTGCTGGGATTAAAGTCGTGCATGCACCACACTCTATTTTTTCTTACCCCCCCCCCCGTGCTGCTCTCCCCAACCCTCCATTCCTCAGCCCCTCCTTGATGATAAACTTCTCAGACCGCTCAGCTCTCTGCTTCCCTTTCACAAGTGTGCCAGTCCTCTCTCAGTTTGTCATCTTCCCTCCCTCCTACTTTAGGATCCCTTTCTCTGCTCTTGGCCCCTTTCTGTTTCCATGATGTCTGCACACATACTTGTGCATATTTTATAATGAAAAATACTTAGCATAATAAAGCTTATAGACCATAGTAAGAAATAAGCACAATGTAAATTTGAAAATTTGATACAAATTTGATTTGTATTTTAAAAGAATTTTTTTAATTTTTTTTATTTTTTTATTAGATATTTTATTTACACTTCAGATGGCATCCCCTATCCCCATTCCCCTCCAACCCCCCTTAGGAAACCCCTATCCCATGCCATATATACATAAAGCTATCATAGAAGAGGCTATATAATTTTTAAAAAGTTTGAGCCGGGCAGTGGTGGCGCACGCCTTTAATCCCAGCACTTGGGAGGCAGAGGCAGGTGGATTTCTGAGTTCTAGGCCAGCCTGGTCTACAGAGTGAGTTCCAGGACAGCCAGGACTACACAAAGAAACCCTGTCTTGAAAAAAAAAAGTTTGAATCTGCGTAACTAAAGAATCACAGTGATCCATAAAAATAAAAAAATAGATTATTTAATAAAGGCTATGCCAAAATAAACAAAATATTTTTTAAAAATAAGTAGAATTCTGTCACTTGAGCTGTGTGTAGAAATTTAGACAGAAGTAACAGCAGGGCTGGGAAGATGTGACATCTTTATTCCAGGAGTTTCAAGACCCTGTGCAAATGGCAGCTTCACAGGTGATCCAGTTAAGTGAGGTGTAGTCATTCAACAATTCCTTCTGCAAAACAAATAATACAGAGAAGATAAAATGAGATTCAATGATGTAAGCATCTAAATTTGGGATAAAATCCATTTTATTGTTATCCAAATGTAAGTGTTTGAATAATTACAGTTGAGGGCACTGAGAAAATATGACAACTATTGGAGGAGGGTCTTCTGCACTGGGTATTCAGATGCTAATGTCTGTGCCCCAAGATCTAGTTACAGTCCAGACACCAGCACTATCGTGAATACTGAAAAAACTTCTGTATCAATGTAGTGTAAAGAATGCTCCCCAACTGTCTCTGATTGGTTAATAAAAAGCTGAACAGCCAATGACTAGGCAAAGGAGATAGGAAGGTTGGACTTATGATCCCAGCCAGAGGTCCCAGGGAAAAGAGCCAGGTAGAAAGAGTTCACCCGGAGGCAGGTGAGGGTCCAGGTAAAGAAGGGCCACAGGTGGAGGAAGAAGATGGTAACCATGAGGTGGGGCATCGGAGCAGTCACCAAGGGAGCTCTCCGAGGACAGACAGCTACAGCAGAGTGAGCCAAGGAGAGACTTCAAGCAAGTAACTTGAGGCCTGTGTCTGGGATTAGTTAGGTATCATAGAGGATTGGGAATACCAGTTATTGTGTTGAATGCTTGTTGAATAACCAGTAAGTCTGTTTCGATTATTTAGGAGCTAGAGGGTTAGGATAAAACCTGCCACCTTTAAATTTTGTTCTATAAATGAAATTTGTATTTCATCTCTACTTTAAACACATTCCTGTGAACGGAAATATCTTTATGATTAATTGGTGTATGTAGAATAAATATTAACCATCTTAGACCCTGTTCAGTTGGTGTCTATGACCAATATTGAACTGGCAAGTACGCATCTTGAATTCCTCATTGGACAGTGTTATCATAAATGGTGTAAGTAGTAAAAAATAGTTGCTTACTGGGCAGTTAACAAGAGTTTTTGTTTGTTCCTACATGTGGTCACACTGAATTTGGCAGCCATCTTGTAATTAAGATTTAAGTTTTCAATAGGAGAGGAGAGTCCGACAAGAGAGTTAATAGTAGTTGCAGGAACTGTGGTGTTTGTAAAACATTCACTGGATTGAAACTTTGGTTAGCTTGACTTCTAGACTATGCAACTGCACTACTGATCTCTATGTAAGCTAACACTTTTGAGGTTTAAAGCAGCTGATAGCATATCCTAAAGGCTTTTAGTGCAGTGTAGCCATGGAGAAATATTCAAACATTCTAGGCTGATCTAAAATCTTTGAAACATAGCCAATGTTAAGTTAGAGAACGTCCATCATTTAAATTTTATAGATATCAAATAACTAAAAATATACCCACTGAAAACTTTTCTAGACAGTTACATTTCCATAAACTGTGAGCCTAAAATGGGGTTTGACAGTTTAATTTTTAGAATTGTTTATATGTGATCTTTCTATAACATATTGTTCTCTAAAAAGAACTTGGCATAAAAATGAATCTGTACTGGATCACATTCAAAATGATTTAGTCTCTGATGTATAAAATTTCTTATAATTTCTTCCACTGTGATTCATGTTCATATATTCCAAGGACACATAAACCAAATCATCATTTGCCAGGTTGTTTCCCTAATTTTGGGAACTACTTAGGTTTTCTTAGAATTATAGGTATACTCCTTTCTTAATAACCTTGGAATATATGTTAAGATGTTCCTGGAAAATGCAAAATGTAATGCAGTTGTTCTAATCACACAACAATAATTATTGAGACAACTGTGTGTCAGAAAAAATTGCAGATGCTAAAATTAAAAATCTAAAATATGTGATATAAATGAGGAAATATGAGCAATAAAAATCTACCAATAAATCATATATGTTGGTTTTGCCTTTGTGGAAAATATTTTAGGTGGGCAAATTCTCTTTTTGTTAACAGTGCAAAAAAACTTCAGTAGTTCAAACATGGCAAAAAATGTCGGTAGGTGATAATGGCTTAAGGCTGAAATGATTCTAAGAGTTCTCAAAACAAGGAGGAAGTTGTGTGTCCGGCAACACTTGAGAGGTGATACAGGAAGATCGTGAGTTCAAGGTCATCTTTGGCCAAATAGTAATTCAAGGTCAGACTGGACTACAAGAGACTCCATCTGAAAGAAATGAACAAACCAAAAGCAAAAAAGAAACAAGTAAAACAAAGATACATTTGCAACACTGATTCAAAGATCCTTTCACAAAGTCTTTCTGGGTGGCAGGTCATGCTTTCTGTTTTTTGAAACTGGAGTCAGTCATCTCTATCCCTGTTGGTCCACATAATTTGTTGTTGAACATTAGATTCTATCTCAAGTTCTCCTTGTACATCCATGAAAAGTAACTCATCAGCTTTTAGTTTTTAATCACAAGACTGAAGCAATTCTGTGAGATCTGGCACTTCTTTTAGCTCTCTTTCTATCTCTACCATATTTGTAGATGGATCCTGCAGCCTTGAACCTGTCAAAGTCACTCTGATGGCCAGAATTTGTTTCTTCCCAACTTCTGCTACTATTGATGTTTTGAGAAGGAAAATTCACCTCCAGTCTCAGGGACCACAGCTGTACTGATGAGAACTGTATTCTCTTCTCTAGAATACCTTCAAATACTTTGTCTAGATCTTTCAGAGCAACAGCTATCTATAAAAGCCCTGGCCTTGTAAAATGTATTCATTTACTGAGTCCTGTGTTATGGTTTGGATTCAAATTATGTCTACTTGCACAGAAAAAAGTTGGTCTCCAATCAGTTGTGCTATTTTGAGAGGCTCTGAAAATTTTGGGATGTGGGATCCAGCTGGGGAAAGAGATCAAGTGAGACAGGTCCTTGGAAAATATTAACAGGGTCCTTCCCATTATGCTCTCTGTTTCTCGTATACTGCAATGTGAATAGCTATCCTTCATCAAAGGTTCTTGCTACCATGACATTCAGCTCAAATATATGAGGCCAAGCAAGAACAGAACACACCCTCTGAAACTGTCTGCCAAACTAAATCTTTCTTACATTGTCCTCTTTGATATTTGAATACATTAAAAATAAAACTAATACAACTTAAAACTTGAAATTGACCCTTGGGCTATAAAATTGATATTGTGTTAGCATAATCAAAATTACATTAATCCATTGTATATCTCCGTGACTGGAAGTGTTGGTGAAGGCCAATATTATTTTAAAAGTAACTCTAGTAGGTTGTAACACTGGTCTACAAATGTTTAGTGGAATATGGCAAACAGATGTGTTGTCATTTGGACTTTGCTGTTCTAGTTTTACAACATAGGCAGAGTAGATTTAATAATATTTTAAGGGACTTTACATTTTCAGATTGGTAAACCAATATTGGCCTTGATTTAAAGTTACCAGCTACAACACGCACTAAGCCAGAAAACCCACTCTTTGAAGCTTTAAAGCCAGACATTGATCTCCAGCTATAAAAATCCTAGATGCTATTTTTTTATTTTTATTTTCCTCTCATATATTACATCTCAACTGAAGTTTCCTCTCTTTCCCTTCCCCCAGTCTCTCCCTTCCACCTCCCACCTCCTGTCTCCCCCAGATCAACCCCTCTCCAACTGCCCTCAGACAAGAGCAGGTCTCCCAGGGACATCAACTAAACTTTGGCATAAGAAATGACAATAAGACCGGAGACATAGTCTCACATCTAGGCTGGACTAGGCAACCCGGTGGGAAGAGCAGGGTCCCACAAGCCGACAAAAAAAAAAAAAAAAAAAAAAAAAAAAAAAAAAAAAAAAATCAGAGACAGACACCACTTCCACTGTTAAAAATTTCATAAGAACATAAAATATGCAGAGGACTTAGGTCAGATCCCCTACAGACTCACTGATCTCGGTGAGCCCCATGATTCCCAGTAAGTTGGTTCTATGGGCCATGTTTTCACATTCTCGTGGTGTGTCCTTGACCCCTCTGGTTCCTCCGGTCCCTCCTCTCCCTGGTTTTCAGGATTCCAGAGCTCCGCCTAATGTTTGGCTATGGGATTCTGCGTCTGCTCACATCAGTTGTTGGATGAAGTCTGTCTGGTCCCTCTGAGGACAATTATGCTAGGCTCTCATCCCAGAGCACTCTGTAGGCAGGACAAATTGGTTGAAGGTTTTGTGGCTGGGTTCGTATCCCAAAGCCTCCGCTTGAGGCCTTGCCTGATTACAGCAGATGGCCAGTTCAGAGTCTGTGTCCCCTGTTACTAGGAGTCTGCTTAGATTCCATGGAGTTTCCACTGCACTAGGTTTCCACCTCGTCTCTGAAATGTCCCCCAAATCCATTTGTTACTACCAGTATTAATGCCCCTGCAACACACACACACACACACACACACACACACACACACACCTACCTGATAACGTCCGTTCCCAGTCCCACCTGTTCCCAGTCCCTACACTGGGAAAAATCTCTTCTTTTTTTCCCCCTCCCAGGAAGATCCTTTTGATCCCACCACCCTCTTGAGCCGTCCTTGCAACTCAGCCTCTCTGGGTCTTTGAGTTGTAGCATGATTATTCTTTTCTTTACAGCTAACATCCACTTACAAGTGAGTACATACCATGCTTATCTCTCTGGGTCTCAGTTTCCTCACTCGGGCTGATTTTGTTTTTTTCTAGTTCCATTTTTGGAACTAGAATTTGCCTGCAAATTTCACGACATCGTTCGTGTGTTTTTAACAGTGGAGTAATACTCCGCTGTGTGAGCGTACCATCTTTTTCTTTATCAGTTCTTCAGGTAAGGGACCCAGACGACATCTCTGTTTAGTACAAGATTTTATTTTCTACTTTGAAAATGTGTCTTTAGTAAGCCTCTATCGTCTGTCATTTCAGTTAGGTCTCCTGGGTGACTTGCGTGACCCCTGCGTGGCATTACGCTGTGGAGGCAATTTCTTCTCTTATCGTTATCTTTTATCTCTGCTGGCTTCAGCATTTTTCTCTGCAGTTTCTTCCACCCTCTCACGGCTCATAGAAATGGGTAAGAACAGGGCCTTGCTCAGGGGAATTCTGCAGTCGATTTATTTTTTCTAATCAGAACGTTTCCCCCCAAGTTAACACTCAGGCGGTCAGTTGAGCTTTCTTACCATTCGTGTCTTCTCAAGAAAGATGTCGTTTCTTCTAGAAACTTTGCCTGAACTCTCTCTCAACTGGACTAAGATACTCTTCGGTGCAATAGATGAGTTTTCAGTCTACCTTGGATTCTGCTGCACCACACCCATTACCTTTAATCATTTGTAGTCTTTTTTTTCTTTTTCATTTAAGTTTGAGAGATGTTATTCTCCCTTTCTAACAGAATTCTAACAGGTGACTACCATGTTATTAACTGCCACAATTTAAATATTTTTGTTTTTCAGAATGTAGGGAGACCTACGAAGAAAAAAAGACAGGAGGAGGGTTAGTTAAGGAGTTAAACAGTCAGATGACACACAACTTTTACGAATTAAGTTTCTTCTTTTAATTTTACTTTTTCTTTTCTGTGTATGAGTGTTTTGCTTGTGTGTATATCTGTGTAATACATGCATGCCTGGAGCCTGAAGAAGCCAGAAGAGAGCTTCAGATCCCTTGGAACTGGAGTTAGAAGCAGTCATGACCCACCATTTGGGTGTTGGCACTCATGAAGAACATTCAGTGCTTTTAACTGCTGAGCCATCTCTTGAGCCCCTAAGTTGCTTGTCTTAGTTTGGCCCGGTTTGGTTTGCCCGAATTATAATGGTAATATAAGAAACCTCATATCACTGTGACACATGATAATAACAGACAGTTTGAAATACTGTGATAAATTCCAAAATGTTTTAGAGGCTAATTAAGAACAAGCTGTTAGGGAAATGAGGGTGGTAGAGTTACATGTTGCAGGCTTTCCACAGACCTTCAACTTGTAAATAAATAAACAACTGAGGAACAAGAAGGCAACATGGAATGAAATAAGGCATCATGGGCAGTGAGGAAAACACTGAAGTGGAATGCTTTTGAACTATGACTAACCTTAGCCAATCAGAAAAAAAATGTAATGACATTTCCAGGAGTAGCAGAAAATTTTGTATTTGTAGTAAATACTGAATTGCAAAATTTAGAATTACATTGCCGATGCAAAAAGCACAGCTCTCATCTTAAAAGGAAGAAGGGAGTTTATTCTGGAGCCATTTTGAATTGACCACTGCCCAGGAACACAGATTTAGGTTAATCTACATCCCAAAGTTCAACAGGAAAGCAGTTTCATGAAGTCTTAAAAACATAAATAGAATTTTAAGTCAAAAGTCAAAGCACATTTAAAATGTACCAGAGAGGCAGGTACCGTAAGAAGGGGAGTGTTTGAATAGGACTGAGACGTTATCTAATGATGATAATCTTAACTTTGAGGTTGGTGGAAGCCGGTTGTCTGTTATGTTCATAGAGTCTAAAGGGTTTTCTCTCACAAGATGCAAGTTCACTGGGGTGGGCAAAGGATGGCTGTTCTGGAGAGTTAGGTAATATAATTAGTCCCTGGACCCTCAACATTCCAATCTCTCCACAGGACTGAAATTCTAGTCAGCTGATTAGTCTCTGCAGACCCAGGGTTTTTCAAGAGGATTTGTTCACAATATTATGGCTGGGTTTGACAGTTCTGGTTACACAATACACAAGCTTGATAAAGTCTATTGTGATGATTTTTCAAGCCTTCATCCAAGTGTCTCCTGCTGCTATGACAGTTTTTGTGTCCAGATGAAGTTGAATATTTGCTATGCTTAATGGTACTTTCCACCCTTCCAACAGAAATTTGCTTTCATGGTCTCCCAAAAGTAGGATATGAAGAGTCTACCTGAGGTATGAAAGCGAGATACTGGACCAGCAGTAATTTGAAGCTTGTTAAATTAGTGTATAGCATAATGGAGTAAGCAAATTACAGCATTATATTTTCTGTTTCTTGCCGTCCATGCTAGGTGAGAAGGAAGTGGTGCTCTGGCTTCAGCAGAGGAGTGGGCTGGCATGTTTCAGCGCACCATTCCTACTGTGACAAACCATTCAAATTTGAGCTTCCGCTGGACAAAGTCAAGCCCTGCAAACCTTCAGCTACTAAAGGTGTAATTGCTGTGTTGTCCAGTTAAGAACTCAGTCTTGAAGTCAGGTTGTCTTTTTTTTTTTTTTTTCTTTCTTTAAGTGTTTTCTTTAAAACTTTTGAACACAGCTGGCTAAATGGAAGACCTGAAGTATTTGCTGTTGGGGTTATCTTTATTCACTTTGGGGAAGGTTAGAGCAGACTGTTTTCTTATTTTTCATTATGGCATGAAAGTTATACTTCAGCAGAAGTAGAGGTGCTAGTTAGTTTCCACTGACTGTGATTACTGTCAGCCAGAACGTAAATACCACATTGAGTATGTTGGTTTTCAGATCAAAGCTGTATTTATTCTTCAATAATTATCAAGGACAGAATTGTCCTGAAAACAAAATTTCTATCATCTGTCTGGTTTATAAACAGCCTAATATTGTTTATAAACTGAATGTATCCAATTTTCATGCAACTCTGCTTCATTAAGAGGTGTCAGTTGTTCAAGCTTGGTGTCTGCTGCGGCCCACCCAGTGGCAAGAATCACCTTCCAGACATTAGTGAAAGTCTTTCAGTTGGTGGTGGGATATGCTGGTCTCTGACCCCTCCCATTACTCCCATTTAGTCATAGAAGCTATTTTCTTTTGTGGTTGAAACAGAACAGATTAAAATTTCTTGGTTTGTATGTAACTGAAAGTTTGCCTAAGAGGTTTACCTCAATAAACTGGCCTGTTATCTGCCCAGGACAGCCTTAGCCATTATAACATCAGTTGTTTTCCCCCAGTCCTTGCTTATAGCTGAATCAGCTTGAAAAGGCCAACATGTATAGAATGTTTATTTGCTTCAGTTAGTTTTTGGTAAAGATAATATGGTTATAGTGGATTTTGAAAATGGTCTTAGAGCTTCTAAAACCCTGTCACAGAAAATTAAATTATGTGAAGTTGTATCCAACATCAAGCCAAAACAAAGTAAATCAGCAACTCACAAAACTCAAAGGGGAATTTTTGTCTTTTTTTATTTCTGTTGGTATTCCTCCTCTAACTATACATGCCTACAGCACACACACACACACAGAGAGAGAGAGAGAGAGAGAGAGAGAAAGAGAGAGAGAGAGAGAGAGAGAAGCAGACAGGCAGGCAGGCAGACAGACAGACGGACAGACAGACAAAGACAGACAGAAAGACAAAAAGAGAACTTATCAAACACAATGACCATTCCTTATTTTATGTAGAATATGTAAATGCTAAACCAAGACTAGTCTCCTAATCTCATTCACTGTTTAAGTCTCTTCTATGTAAAAATTTGGTACCACGCTTAAGTTTCTTTTGTGTGGCCTGAAGATACCAAATGAAATAATACATAGTTTCCTAGGTTTTTAAAAATATCTTTACTAAATGCTTTTATCCATGGTATATGTAAATGAATAGTTAGGTAGTAAATTATAAAATTTAATTGTGTGGATTATTGATATTATTTCTATAGTGGCTACTCATTTAATTTGTGGGCATTCTATTCATTCTATTCTAATCACTAATGCCAGTGAGGATTCCCAGGACACACATCCTTTAAGCACCTGTCTCTGCTGGAGATGAAGCTGTGGGACAGGGCATCAAGGCCTAGCAGAGATGTACAAAATGCAGTTTTTATTATTGATAGATGTGTCACATATTTGTTAAAAGGTCTACAATTTTGAAGATTGTAATTCAATTATTATTTGGATTTTGTTTTTCCCCTAGAAAACAGCACTATGTCTTACTCAGTCTAACAGAATCTTGGACTCTTTTATTCTCATTACTTCCTGTCCTTGGCTCATCCATATGTGCATCCAGCCATTTGTTAAGTGTATCATTGCTTGCCATTGTCACTGAAACACTGTAATTCATGATTATTTTTCTCTTAAATTATGACATCTTGCTGTATCCCAATTCCTTTCCTTCTGTGCACTTCTCCAACTTTCTTATCAGCTTCCTTTAAATTATTTTTCCTCAGTTTCTACAACTTCCTGTCTTTTCATTTCCTGGTGGTGTTTCTGTAGCTAGCACATTTTTGTTCCAGAGATATGGTATCTCTTTTCTTCTGTTAAATATCCCATCTTAGAAGAGTTAGTTTTTATTGAATATTTTATTTATTTACATTTCAGATGTCATCCCCTTTTTCCATTTTCTTCCCCAGAAAACCCCTATCCCATCCTTCTCCTCCTTTTTGCTTTTATACCATTTTAATTACATGCAAGAATTAAAGTCAGTTCTAGGTTGAGGAACTAGCATTACAATGCAAGTAGTCAAGGAACAAGCAAGACAATAAACACAAATAGTCAAAGAACAAGCAAGGCAATAAACAAAGTTCCCTGATCACTCCCATCATCACTATTTCAAAATATGATCAAAATATCTGAGCCTACTTCCCTGTCCTAGCCCAAAGTCATTTTCATGTCTGAAGCCTACTTCTTTGTTCTAGCCTAAGATTTAGATTCCTGGCTGAAATTACTTCTTTGTTCTAGCCTAAGGTTTAGATTCCTGCCTGAAGCCTACTTCCTTCTCCTTGGCCAGTGTCATATCCCTGCCAAGCAGCCCATTTCCTTATCCTTGGCCCATGTCAGATACTCACCAAACAGCCCCAAAAGCTCTCCACTTCTCCCCACTTCTTATTTCATAAATAAGACTAAGTCTGTCTTAGATCATTCTAACAAGAATGCCTTCCTTACCCATCGTGAAATATGCATTATCAAAAGCAATACACTTCTGTCTTAGGTTGGTAAGGCTCTGTGCAGAATCTTGGTTTGCCAGTCTGTTAAATTAATAACTTTGTCTAGGGGTCCATTTTCAGTTTCAAGCCATGTACTTTGGCTTCCAGTGTGTTGATATTGTTAAAGACAAACTTTAACACGATGAGCAGGAATAAAAGTATTCCCAGGACAAAAAGGGGCTAGCATGATCAAGTATATATTCCATTCTTGAAGCTTGAACAAAATAGAAATATTGACCTCAAGCCATGGGTAATTTTATCAGCAGTATCTACCGAATCAGCACTCAGCACAACAGCATTCTTGAAATTCATAAGTTCACCAAGCAAAGTCAAAACATCCAGAGAAGTGTGAGAATTATGTCAAATACACTGCAAGTATCTTTAAACTTTTTCCTAATTATAATGACTATCATTTTAAATTTTAGAAGTAACAAATCCAATGGTATTTGGCATGACACTCGAGATGGCTCCTTACTCTTAAACTCTAAACCTCCTTCAAATAATTTGAACAGGATAAAGAATATCAATCCTATTGGTTGTTTCAAATGCCTATCTAAATTCTCTTGT
This sequence comes from Arvicanthis niloticus, assembly GCF_011762505.2. NCBI lineage: Eukaryota > Metazoa > Chordata > Mammalia > Rodentia > Muridae > Arvicanthis > Arvicanthis niloticus. Next base: position 58,956,888 of record NC_047659.1, read on the forward strand.
ATACTCAACACATTAGTGATATTTTTTGCAAAATGATTAACAAAAGTAGTTGTCTTAACTTCTTGTGTCAATGCTATTGCAGAAGCAGTGGTGCTAGCAATTAATGTAATTAAAGCTGTTATACCAGCAATAATCAAGCCCACTGTCCTGTTGCTTCTGTTTAAAGCCTGACTCACTTTTTCTAGTACTTGTAAGCTTTTTTCAGAAAATCCTGGTTCTGTAATACTCAGAGCAATAAAACAAAAGCTGGTTGATAGACCTCCATAACAGACATGCCAGGTTTCAACACACTAAACACAATTAGAAAGTGTACAATCAATGCAACTTATATTAAATACTGTAGAAGAAACAAAAGTAATTTTAATTTGACAATTAAAAAACTTTAATACATGTACTGACACTTGTTTGAAATCTAGATCCTGCCCCAACTTTATCTCTTGCTAACATAACATTATAGAGAACTGCAGCTAACCTCCAAATATGTCTCTGAAAATGTCCAGAACTACCCTTCCAAATGATGACTGTTATTTCCAATATTGGATTGGTTTCTAGACCAGTCTATGATTGAGTCCAAATAACTCATCACATTTAAGAAAAATCTAAGAATCATTATAACTTCTCTTTTTGATTCTCTGTTCCATGGGGTCTATAACCTCGAGCCAAGGCAGCATGTTCCATCTGGGATATAGGCAAGCAAAGCTGGGTCGGGAACAAATGTCCAATACAGCTTCCCAGTCACCATTGTCAGGGCACTCAGCCAGCTCACAGGTCTCAGCCTCATTCTTTGTCTCAGCATCAACATGTCTCATCAGTCACTATGGCAGCCACCATGTTCCTTCAGCATCCTGCAGAAAAAACACAAACATGCCCTCTTCCCCATATTAAATATGTGATTGGCATCATGCCATGTGCCAGTAAGTGGATTCTTCCCTTTCATCTAGACATAAATATGCCTAGTTGTAAAGTGCCATAGACACTCGGCAGAAAGTTCCTTGTCGTCCAAATTTTTTAAAAATTTAAAATTAAAAATTAAAAAGAACATGATTTAAATAAATTTTTAGTGTATGGGGATGTACCGCCCCCTTTTTTTATTTTATGAAGACATTGTTTTAAAGTTCCATGGGCCCCTTCCACACTTCTTTGTTTTTGAGGATTATAAGGAATCCCAGTAATATGGGTAATGTTAAATTGTTGACAAAAAAGTCTCTAATGCTTGACTGCAATAGCCAGTTCCATTATCTGTTTTTATTATTATTATTATTATTATTATTATTATTATTATTAGATAATTTATTACTTTTCAGATGTTATCCCCTTTCCCCATTCCCCCCCCCAGAAGCCCTTTTCCCAACCCCCTCTTATTACTTCTATGAGGGTATGCCCCCACCCATCCACCTACTCCTGCCTCCCCACCCTTGAATTCCCCCACACTGGGGCATCCAGCTTTCATGGAACCAAGGCCCTCCTCTCCCACTGATGCCTGACAAGGTCATCCTCCACTGCATATACAGCTGGAACCATGGGTCCCTCCAGGTGTGTTTCCAGGCTGGCTGTTTAGACCATGGAAGCTCTGTTTGGTTGGTATTGTTGCTCTCCCCATGGAGCTGCAAACCCCTTCAACTCCTTCAGCCTTCTCTCTAACTCCTCTATTGGGGACCAGTGATCAGTCCAATGGTTGGCTGTGAGCATCTGAGCATCCACCTCTGTATATGTTAGATTCTGGCAGAGCCTCACAGGATACAGGTGTATCAGGCTCCTGTCAGCATGCACTTTCTGGCCACCACAACAATGTTTATTTTGGAGACTGCACCTGGGATGGATACCCAGGTGGAACAGTCTCCGGATAGTTCCTCCTCCAGTCTCTGCTCCACACTTTGTCCACGTTTTGCTCCTGTGAGTATTTTGTTACATGGGTGCTTTGGTCTTCCTTCTTCATGAGCTTCATGTGGTATGTGAGTTGTATGTTGGGTATTGTGAGATTTTGGGCTAATATCCACTTATCAGTGAGTGCATACCATGCGTGTTCTTTTGTGATTGGGTTACTTCACTCTGGATGATATTTTCTAGTTCCATTCATTTGCCTAAGAATTTCATGAATTCATTATTTTTAATAGCTGAATAGTACTCCATTGTGTAAATGTATCACATTTTCTGTATCCATTCCTCTGTTGAAGGACATAGAAGAGTTATTTTTAATGACTTTATGAATGTTGAAATCTAGGTTAGATATTTCATGCATACTTACAATGTTTCACTACCTATGTGGAAATAGTTACTACATTAATGTTTTAATTAATTATTTCTTTATATTAGAGACTGCAAGGTATGTCCAAGTGGAGACCCTCAAGTCATATCTGCCTCAGAATGGCTACAAATACACTCCAATATAAAACATATACTAACTTAAGACATTATAAGAATTTTGGGATATGATACACTTGTACACTTCTCAAGCATGAACTTCATAGATTACATTTTGTTGCAGTGTCAAAAGATTGAATGCACCTAAAACTACCAGAGACTAAGATTCAGTGTTGTTTCTCTAGGATCTACTATTATGCCTGACTTATGAGTATTCAATAATCATTTATTAAATTGATAAATAGAGGGCAAATTGAAAAATATAGACAATACCAGTCCTTCATTCTCTAAATATAATTTTATTGGAACATAGCCATGCCTGTTACTTTACAAGTTGTCTGTAGTGTTAGAACAGACAAGAGTCGGAACGCACTCTATGGTCTGTCAATCTCAAAATGTTTAATATGTTGTCCTGTGTTAAAAAATCTTTAGTGCCCACTGTCAAGGGGTGATGCAAGATTTATCTTTCTTTGTGAGTAAGCTTTGGTAGACTGTGTCATTGAAGGACCCAGATTATTAATATTCTTGATATGAAGTTGTGAAAATATTCCTCAATTACCCTCTTTAACATGTGGAGATCTGCAACATGTGCCTTTTTCATTTAATTCGAGACCACTTGTTCTCCCTAATTTGATTCTCAAATTATCATTTAGTTTTATCATCTTTACTATTTTTCTGCTTAACTCCTATATGTGAGTTTATACCCTTATTATTTTACCTCCTCAGCTTCTTGCATTATAATTTGCTATTTTATTTCTAGTTTTTATACTACTAAATTCTTTTAAAATCATATTAAGCTTTTGATTGGAATTCTGAAGATCTCTCGGATCTATGATATATTGTTTTTCACTAATTTGGGGATATTCTCAGCCATTACATTTTCATTTTTTTTCTGTTTTGTAATTTTTCATCCTGGGATTCAAATTGTACACGTTATTTCCTATGATGTTGTTAGAGAGTTCAAGACACTTTGTTCTCTGTTTTTCCTACTTCTTTTCTGTGTTCCTTTGCATTCTGAGATTTTTCGGAACAGCACACTGCCACCCATAATCTAGGTTATCCCCATCCAAGCAGTTAAAGGAAACAAGAAGGGAAATCCACTGAGGTCCTTCACAGAAAAGAATTCCACTTCCAGACGTTTGGGGACATAATTTGTAACATCAGTTCTCTGTTGTCTTCAAACATCCAAGTTTTTTTCTAAATTGCTGGTTGCAATAGTTGTGGGTTATTTTTTTCCTGAGACCTCTCCTGTTGGCTTTCACTTATCTGTATTTTCCCATATCCTTACAGGCCCTTTTCTTTTTCTCACACATAATCTGCAGTATACTTGGTTCTGTGGTTTAAATATGAGTGGTCCATCAAATGTGAATCTGTTTGAACTCTTGGCCCCTTGCTGGTGGCATCATTTGGGAACATTGTGGAATCTTGATTAGGTGGAGCTTCCCTAAAGGAAATGGCTCACTAGGGGTGGGCCTTGAGGCTTTATAGACGGCCCCAGCTTCCTGTTAATTCTCTACTTCCTGTGTAAAGATACAGTGTAACCATCCAGCTTTCTGTTCCTGCCACCATACCTTCCCTCCATGATAAACTGTATCTCCCAGGAACAGTAAGACAAAATAAAACTTTCTCTGTGTCCTAGTTAGGGTTATCATTACTGTGATGAAACATCATGACCAAAGCAACTTGGGGAGAAAAGGGTTTATTTGGCTTCCACTTTCATATCACTCTTCACCATTAACAGAAGTCAGGGCAGGAACTCAGACAGGTCAGGAACCTATAGGTAGGAGCTGATTCAGAGGTCATAGAGGAGTGCTGCTTACTGGTTTCCTCCCTCTGGTTTGCTCATCCTTTTTTCTTATAGAACCCCAAGAACTCCACAATGGGTTGAGCCATCTTCCATCAATCATTAATTAAGAAAATGTCCTAGAGGCTTGGCTATAGCCTGATCTTATGGAGGCATTTTCTTAATTGAGTTTCCCTTCTCTCAGATTACTTTAGCTTGTGTCAAGTTGACATAAAACTATCCAGTACATCCCCCTCTTCTGCCTTTGTCAGCATATTTTAGCATAGCAACAGGAAAAGTAACTGAGAGACTTGCTAATTCTTCTCACAAGTATATTCATCTGATTTTATTACAGCCCTGGGGCTGGAACAAACTTAACCTAATTTCTTCTTATTAGAGACTGAAAGTTTCTGTCCAGATAACACTCATGTTTTGGAACTTTATCCCCAATGATAGTATCTGAGTTGGGGTTTCTGGTGGTGATATTTATATGATCTGTTCATATTTGTGTTCTTCAAACTTAATGTTGCTGAGATAAAAAATACTTAAAAGGAACAATCTAATAAGAAAATATTTATTTTGTCTCATAATCTTCAGAGATTTAGTCTCAACATCACAGACAGGGCCTGCACAGCACAACAGTTAACACTGTGGCAGCCAGAATACTCATGCCATCTCCCATGCAGTTACTAATGTGGCTCAGACCTGCTTAGCTTCCAAGTTCAGAATTAAGGGCTACTTGGTCATAGATAGGCATACAGCATTCATGACTAGCTCAGTTCCAATAGAGGTCTTGTTACCACCTGAAATCCCAAGAGCACAGTATTTACTTTTTGCCACACCTTCCCCAAGGAGCCCCACCAACAGAGATTAAGTGTTTAACACAAGCCCCCAGGGGATGCTTTATATTCAGACCATGCAGTATTACACATAAGACTACCAAAGCACCATATGCCGGGAGCTATGTTTTCTTTCTCATTCATAGTATTTCGTTCCAGCCCAGAGCAGAATATGCTACACAAACATTTTGTTTTAATCTGTTCAAAGTTAATGTTTCTCATGACAAATAAGCTCTCTGGAGTTTATCTGTATTAGTTCCAAGTTTTATTCTTCTAATTTCCTGTCCTTGACATAGATAGCTTCATGGAATCCACAGAGGAAATCCCTCCTAGGTGTGGACAGTTTGGATAGGACACCTCTCCTCTCATGAAGGAAATGTACTTTGGAGGTCCACGAGTTGTATAGAATTGCTTCTAGCACATTTAAGCACATCGAGAATTTTGTTGGGTTGTTGCTGCCGCCTCCCTCTGCCTCCCTATGTCATCATTCTGGAAGCATCCATAGAGCCACCCCCAAGTTCCCAGAACCCTGACTGTCTCTAAAGCACCACCCCCAGCCTATCCCTTTGAATTGAGTGCTCAGGGCTTTTCCTCCTTAATTATCCACCAGGATATACCTACCCAGCCTCGCTTCCTGTGTTCCCACCGCAGCATTAAACTGTAGCTGACCAACCCCTGTTAATGCTTTATTACTTTTAACACCATTACAAATCCAGTTTCATTGTGGCTTCCTGGAAACAATTTTCATTTTCAAATACTGAGTTTCTGACAGGGACTCTAAGCATTGTTTAGGGTCAGACAGAGCACATTTCTGCTGGAAAACTTTGTGAATAAAGCTGATGGCTTTCTGTCCAATTGGTCCTGGCTGCTGAGTATCTCTGTAAAGTCACAGGGAGAAAATTTATGTATAAATGTTCTCTCAGACCTTGAACAACGAGCATAAAAGCCTCACTCTGGGAGGAGTATACAAGACGCTTTGCTCCTTGAGATGCCAAAGAAAAGAACACTTCATTATTCCATTGCTGATTTTCCAGAGATGGGTTATCTTTCTTTGAGCCATGCTTTTATGTGTTTCAGACATGCCTAAATTCTCATGTTAAGAAATACAATTAGTTACTTAACTCAATAGATGGTTACTATAATTTTACACACACACACACACACACTATGTATATATAGAGAGATAGATATTATATATATATATATTATCTGTCTTATCAAAAAGTAAGTATTCTGTGGTAGAAAAAAATCATTACAATAATTAATTAGTTTTTCAATCTGCCTTAACTTCAAAATAGATTTCATACTTTTCCTGAGAAGACCACATTGCCTTCATAATAGTTGAATTTGTCCCTAGGGATAAAATTTTAAATAGTTTTATTACAGTGTAATGTATTTAACATGTGTGTTAGAATTCTTTGCAATGGTTATTGGAAGTTATCTCTTTGCCACATTGATTGCATAAAAAGCCTTTCAACTGCTATATTAAAACATACGGGGTGGTTCTTACCACCCTGTGTCAGTTCTATTGCAGAAGTTGTAGATAGCCCACTATACTCCACTATTATTATCATTATCATTATTATTATTATTAACTTTAAAATAAAGGAAACTTGCTTTGGTTCACAATATACTCTAAGGACTAGGGGACATGATTTTCTTGCAGGCAGAATCCTGAGGTGGATCAGAATATGACATGACAACATGTAGGGAATGTGTGTGTGTGTGTGTGTGTGTGTGTGTGTGTGTGTGTGTGTGTGTGTAGGAGAGGCAGAGTTTATTTCTGGGTTCTCTGTGTTATTTGTATGTATGTCTGTCCTTAAAGAATAGTGTTCAAGTCACTCGATTATTAACTTGACAGTCTAAAGTCATCTGAGAGGAGAAGCTTCAATTTAGAAATTGTGTAGATTAGATAGGCCTGAAGATATGTTTGTGGGGATTGTCTTGATGTTTTATGTAAAAGTGCTAAGCCCACTGTAGGTGGCACCATCCCTATGCAGGTGGTAATGGTGCCTTATAAGAAAGCTAACTAAACATAACCCTGTGAGCGAGCAGCTTTCCTACATGATTTCTTGCTTCAAGACCCTACTTGAGTACCTGCCATGACTTCCTTGGTGATGAAAGTATAAGCCAAGTATACCTTTTCTTCCTCTTAATGGCTTTTGGTAATGATATTTGCCACATCAAAAGAAAGAAAATGGTAACACATATCAAAATAATCAATACTTTTCTTTCACACAATGAAGTAGAGAACTATGACTCTTCTAGATTTATTTTTCAAGACTTGTTTTGTCTGTTTGAGGCACCCTGTAATTCCACACGAATTTCATCCATTTTTCTCTCTCTGCTAAAATATGTCTAGAGTTTATGTTGTGCTTGTTTGAATTTGAGCACACCTCCATTGTGCCTTTGAATCAACTACAGCCTCTCTCCCAGCAAGCTTCTCAGCTATCTACATTTCTGCAAGAGATTATTAGCTCTATGTGTGCTAGTCACATTTTTATGTCAGGAAGATAGAATCCTCTAATCTCTTTTAATAAGAAAAGACTATGTTACTAGGAATAAATTTCTTGTGTGGTATTTTGACAATAATTCAGCAACATACTTTCCAGATTTGCATTTTACCTATAAGAATACTGGATTGATATTTTCTACTTATTTTAAGAAACAGTTTCAAACTTATAGAAAAGGAATAGGAATGAAATAAACCCTCTTTCTTCTCTTTTGGCCTATTTGTAAGTTGCCAACAATATTCTCTCTCATTGAAAATATTCAGCACCTGACACCCACAAAGTGAACATTTTTCTACATAACTATAATCCAATCACTTAAGAATGAGCTGATAAACACAATCAAAAAATTTACATATATATTTTATTTTCTTCTAGTCCTGCAGGCTGTGAAGTCCAAGATAAAATTTCTGGCTGATGAGAGTCTGGCAAGGATGCAAATCCTAGTTTGCATGTGGCCATTTTCTGGTTGCAGCTTCACTAGGTGGAGAGCAGCAGCAATTCCAGCATTCTAGCCCCTGCTTAAAGGATCAGCCATGTTCACAAAGGCTGTACCTTCATGACATCAGAGCCTCCTACAAGCCCCCTTCTCCAGAATACTGGTGGTAGAGTTTCACCATTGGGTAACAGCATTTCTCAACACTAAAGTTTTCCAGACTTTCTCTATATCGTTTCTCTCTATGTAATTTACAACTATTTTAGAGGGAAGATATTTTGAGAAACATATACATTGTCAATTCCTCCTCAAAATTTTACAAACTTGATTCTTCTCAACTGAATTAATGATTACTAGAGTGCTTCTCATCGTGACTTATTTTTTCTGTCATGTTGGTTGGCATTACAAGGAAATATTATAAGGAAAAAAGGTATTGGTTCTCATCTTATTAATTCAATGACTCAAACTAGGAAGGGCAAAATGTCTATTTTATTGTAACATTAGTGATTCGTAATCTCTTTAGATCTTCATTTTGCTTTTCAAATTCTCTGTAATTCAACTAGTTAAAACTCCTCTGATGTAGCGCATACATCTTTTGATATTAATACATTCCTTTGGCTGATTCCAGAATGAAAGAGAGAAAGAAAGAAAGAAAGAAAGAGAGAGAGAGAGAGAGAGAGAGAGAGAGAGAGAGAGAGAGGAAGGAAGGAAGGAAGGAAGGAAGGGAGGAAGGAAGGAAGGAAGGAAGGAAGGAAGGAAGGAAGGAAGAAACCATGATTTGTGCCATAAGTGAATTTTTATGGCAAATACTCCGAATCACAGCCAGTTTTAAGACACCCATGGTATAGTCAGTGACTTGCAAAATATTCTAGAATCCAGGTCACCTCTGATAAGTTTGTGTGAGTTATGTTTAATATGGGTGTTATTGTCATCCACATGCACAAGAGTACTTGCTCATCAGCAAGTCTCTGTGCTGCTGGAGGAAAGGCATAGCATATTACCATTGTGATTTGATGTTATATACACATTTCCATTTACATCCCACTAGCCAAAAGTTAACCACATTCCTACATCTAGCAGAAAGGCTCTAAAAATGTCACTTGTCTAATTCCATGCATCTGGTCATATGTTTACCTAAAAACCAGGGATTTCGTTTTTATAGAAAAACAACAAAAATGATGTTGTTGAATAACAGCAAATTTTGCTGCAAGTATGGATTAAAATAAGTGGTATTAATTCATCCTTATGACCATGAGAATTGTGATGATGACTACGATGAGGGAAGTTTTTATGAATAAATGAATTTATGACAGTCACAACTGGGTGTGGAGAGGTGGCTGAGTGGTGTGAGCAGGGACAGCTCTTGCAGGAGGACCTGAGTTTGGCTTTTAGTCCTCATATCAGTTGCTTTACAGCTGCATGTGTTCCAGCCCTAGGGGATCAGATGCCTCTGGCCTCCATGGGCATCAAGTGCACACATATACATAACTAAATATAACTCTTTAATTACATGATCAAGGTTCTTGCAAGCTAAACTTGGTGATTGTTTTAATTCATTATCACTTTTTGGAAATTATTATCACTAGTATGAATTTTTTAAAATTACATTAATAGAGTGGCTTAGAATGAGAATTGATTTCTGGAAACTTTTTTTTTCTGGAAACTTTTAAAATCCTCATTTATCTAAGTTATCTATTTCTTAAATCAGAAAACAAAAAATTAAATTTAGTAAATTAGGAAGACTTTAGATGAAAAAAATGAGTAATCAGAAGCAGGTTGACTATAATCACAGCTGAAAAAATGGGTTGGATTTGTTCACAAAGAGAATAAGTGGAGATCCATAGCAATCAGTGTATTTCACATAAGTTTCTAGATTTCATAGTGAAGGTAGTGTGTAGTAAAGGAGCATTCAGATCTATGATCCAAAAGTTTATTGAACTTTAATAATGACATCTTCTTTAGTAAGCTTCTGACTGAAGTTCTACAAATGTTCTTCATCAGAATTTAAAATATAACTCGAAAAGTAAAATTTCTCATTCATACAAATGTGTGTTTACATATAATATCCCCTGAAGGAGTGGTTGTATTGACTTTTATTCTTAGATGATATCTCCATGACCCTTTTTATTCCCTGAGTCAGAATCTCACTGTGCAGCTCTGGCTGTCCCAGAATTCACTGTGTAGACTAGGCTGATGTCAAATTCACATGACTGCCCCAAAACTCACTGTTGTAGTCCAGGCTGGTGTCAAATCCACATAGCTGTTTCAGAACTCAACTGTGTACACCAGGCTGGTGTCAACTTCACATGGCTGTCCCAGAACTCACTGTGTAGACTAGACTGGTGTCAAACCCACATAAATCCGCCTGCCTCTGCTTCTTAGTGCTGGGATTCTTAATCAAAACAATAATTTTGTGTTTTCTCATTCTCAATGACAAATATCAGAAAAAAATGAGCCATTTTGCTCATTATTCTTTACTTTTTCTCACGTACTGAATTGCAGAGAAGAAAATCCTTGTCCCAGATATAAAGAATTGTTCCAAGAATAGTTTGCATGTGCATAAATGTAGTTTTACGTCTTTGATTTTTCCATATCATTTCTTTTTCATTACATTTACTTGTTTTTGCAACTTTTATTAAGCACCATACTTGGCAATTTTATATGTATATATAGTGCCTTGCTGTTAACCGCTCTTGATGGCAGTGGAACTTGTGAGAATGGAGCCTAAAAATGAGGTGGACTAAGGTCTCATGCAGTGACCAGCTTTATTCAGAGAATCAGATGATTTATACTCTAATGGTTAGGAGAAATCACATGAGTAGAGGTCTCATGAGTTCAAGCTATATACAGTCACAAGGACAAGCTACATGTGGTAAAACAGCATTTTTTGTAGAGGTGTATAAACAAATAACAATAACCAGTTATAATGGATAATCTGAAGTAAATTCACTGCTCTCTACTTGTGGTGGTTTGAATATGCTTGGCCCAAGGAGTGGCACTATTAGGAGGTGTGGCTTTGTTAGAGTAAGTATGGTCTAGTTGGAGGAAGTGTGTCACTATGGCAAAGGGTCTTTTGACCCTCTTCCCAGCTGCCTGGAAGCCAGTCTTTCCTGGCTGTAGTCAGATCAAGATGCACAACTCTCAGCTCCTTCTCCAACACTATGCCTGCCTGGATGCTGCCATGCTTTCTGCCATGATGATAATGGACTGAACCTCTGAAATTGTAGGCCCAGCCTGAAATGCCAAGTTTCTGGATATGTCATGTGATGCAGACTCACATAGTGTTTTGCTAAGACAGGCTCATGTAGTGTTTTCCTGAGGCAAGACCCGTGGGAAGACATATAATGTTTGGAAAGAGTATAATTAGAACTCAACAGACAGTGAAGGTGTGCTTGCACGGCTTGCTTTGTAAAGCTTCATCAGTTTTGCATCTTTGATGATCTTTGCTCTTTTGGAAGAGGCATGGCAGAGAACTTCTCCTGGTCCCAGCTGGTCCTGGTCACTCCCGCTGACTCATGCAGATTCAGTGGAGGCCTGGCAGTTTCCGCTGGATTATACAACTGCTGCTGATTCCTGTTTGGTATCCTGATACTACTAAACTGAACTGCTGGTATCCCAACAAACGGAGATTGGAATCTCCTCAAAGAACTACTTCTAAACAGGTGCACGGTCTCTTGTCTTATTTACCATCTCTTCTCCCTCACCTTTTCATGGTGGGCTGGAAAGGAGGTCAAAGCATTTGAAAACCCATATTAAAAGTATGTGTTTAGGAAGTGCATGCTGACAGGAGCCTGCTATACCTGTCTCCTTAGAGGTCTGCCAGAGTCTGACATATTCAGAGGCAGACGCTCACAGTTAACCATTGAACTGATCATGGAGTTCCCAATGGAGGAGTGAGAAAGAAGACTGAAGGAGCTGAAAGGGTTTGCGGCCCCACGAGGAGAGCAACAATACCAATCAACCAGAGCCCCCAGAGTCTAAACCGCAAGTCTGGGAGCACATGGGGAGGGACCCATGACTCCAGCTGTATATGTAGGGGAGGATGGCCTTGTTGGGCATAGGTGGGAGAGGAGATCCTTTGTCCAGTGAAGGCTGGATGGCCCAGTGTGCGGGAATTCGAGGGTGGGGAGGTGGGAGTGAACAGGTGGGTGGGGGCACATCCTCATAGAAGTGGGAGGAGGGGAAGGGATAGGGGATTCCTGGGTGAGGGGGGAAATGGGGAAAGGGGATCACATCTGAAATATAAATAAAATATCCAATAAAAAATTAAAAAAAAAAAGAAATAGGGATTCACACAACCTATTGCAAGAGTTGACTTCCTTCTGTGAAGAGGACCACTGTGTACACACCATCCTCGGGTACCTATGTAGAGTGATGGGGGCAGTATAGTCTTTAGATTCAAGTCAATCTGACACCTCTGCTCCCACCATTTCACTCACCATGTGGTGCTAGGCAATCATGTGACCCTTCTGAATGCTGGAATAAACAGTGCCTGCCAGTCAGGGATCCTCTAGGTAATGAGACAACATGCCTGTTGTCTGGACATGCACAGGAAAAATGATGGAAGAAACTTAAGATCTGGACTTATAAAATTTAAGCACACATTGTAGAGACAAGCTTACAACCATAATAAACCCAGACAACTCTTTTTTAAAAAAGTATGTATTTAAAAATTAAAGCCTATATCAGCCCCAATTAAATACTGTCTCATATAAGAGCTGCCTTGGTCATGGTGTCTTTTCACAGCAATAAAACCAAAACTAAGACACCACTATACCTGAGAGGGGCACAAAATCACATTCCAAGGACAATTTCATATTTTTAAGAAACTGAGGTCATAAGACTCTTGTCTTGATTTCTTACAAGGTCTCAAAATTTCTCACATGACTCCATCCTTGGACCATGTTTCAACACATTATAGTAACCCTTAGCCCACACTCATTTTTTCTCATTTCCATACTGTTGCCCACTTTCTCACATTAATTTGTTTGTGTTGTTTTGTCATCCAGAGTTTAACCCAACCTTTCTATGTGACCACAGGTCTGTCACTATCCACTGGTCCCTGGAGTTTCATTTGCAGGTACACAACTGAAGACAATGACTGCTCCTCCCCCAGGAGTCACTAGTAGCCAGTAATTCAGTAAGGAGAGGTAGAGCCTCTTGGAGAATATCCTGATTGACAGTTGACAGGCCTAGTATTAGTCAGGCCCACTGCAAGTATTTACAGCTGCTGTGAGACCATAATTGCACAGGTTATAGGAGCTTCTCTTTGCAACGAATGGTGGTGAATGCATTAGTACATAGTAACTCAAGTCCTGAGGAAAAGTGAGAGTTGACTGCTCAGCCTTAGCTAGGAATATAAGAGTTTGAGAATAGGCAGAGGGGCTACAAAATCCATTTTTTTTTAAATATTAAAATCTTCAAAGGTTGTGACTATCATTGCTGGATTTTGAAGTCACTGTCACAGTTTTATTTCAATCATTGTTTCCTGGGATATGCCTTTTTGTTATCTATACATGTATTTCTCTTCAGTGTGTGTCTTTAAGAGTATGTGAGATTTCAAAGGACAGACAACTGGGCTTCAACTTAGAAGGTATCCATTTGGTCTCATCTTACTTTTTCTGAGATCATGGCAAAGCAGCTGCCTTATGTCTCAGTTTTCCACCTCCAGCAGTAGTTTCTTTATAACAGTATGAAGACTTTATTTTAAGAATTACTTATTTTGGAGACGCATTTTATTAAATAAGATTTTCAAACTATAAGTAGAGCTGAGACTACACTCGGTATCTCTGCCCTGCTTTGCTCATCACACTGTTAGAACATGTGGAAATGCCTAATTAAAGCAACCTCACCATGTGTTTACAAATCCCTAAAATTAGAACAATACAGTAAGACTGTAGAGGACTAAAATATTTTTGTATGCAGTATTATGTCAGCAGATATCAAACAAACAGTATCAATAACAGCCATTATACGGGAGACTAGTCGAACAGAGAGCAGTTGGGAGTCGCTGTTCTAAGTGGTTTGTAGGTGGCAAATCAACTTCCACAAGGAACCTGGAATGGGAAGAAGATGTGCTGCCTATGACTGGTGGTTGTAAGCTCGCTGTCTGATTAAGTGCATCCGCTTCATTACTTGGATGTTGAAACTCATCCAGAGGCCCTTCAGTACCGCTCTTGGCATTTTAATACTTGGAATCATATTAAGGTCATAGCTTAATTTCTCTTACTGACCAAGAGGGTAGCCTATGGTTGATGGAACTCACAACTTTCAATACAAAACAGATTTGCTTAGCTTATCTCCCATAAAATATTATTTGTACTATGTCATTTTATTTATTTGTAATGTCTGCTTGATATAGTGTTCCGGTCCCTACTTCTTACTGCATTTCTTTCAGGTGCGTCTGAGAGAATGAACAAGTAGGATCTTGTTTTCTAAGTTCAGCATGAAACTGTTTCAGTCGATAATATATTTAAGGAACACTTGTTGTAATTATAGATTTTTATTTTCTAAGTATGTTTTCCTCTTAACCAGGCATTCATTGCCTTTCTATAGCCTGTTTGTCTTCATTTGTGTTTATCTTTAATTCAGTCATTTTAAAGCAAAAACTGTTCTCTGAAGTTTTTGAAGTTCTAATAAATTCAATCCAGTTTATTTCTTCCTTCAAACTCTTACCCTCTTGTATGGACTCCAAACAGTTCTTGATTGGATGGCCTTTGCACCTTGATACCTACTTATATACTTGTACAATTTTAATTATATTTCATTTTTGTCTTTGACATCCATTGATTTCTCTTCTTCCTGAGCTGACTTATAATTTAATGCTTCTGTCTTCCGATTCAACTGAACTTCTAAAAACTTTTATCTATTGAATGATTAATATATTTTTTAAAATTTTTAATCCCAGAACTTTCATTTGATTATTTTTTATGTAGTTTTTAGTTTGGGGCCAACATTCTTCAACTTGGTAATTTAATGATTGCATATAATTTTTACTTTTTATTTTTTATTTTTCTTTTTATCCTTAATTACACTATTGGAAGCTCCAGTACACTTATTTTTATCAGTTCATTTTTCTTCTCATTTCAGTTATGAGCAATTATTTTTTTTCCTTCCACCTATTTGTACTTTTTGTTTCCTGTTGAAATGTTGTGTGGGAAATGTTAGCTGTGGTTTTATGCTTTTAGATTACATTTTCTTTCTCCAGAAAGGATTGTTTTATTTCGTTTTGTTTTGCCCTTAGGCAGGTAAGTTGGAACTATTCCATCTTACCCTGAATAGATTGCAACTGATTCAAAAGCAGTCTTCCCTTTGTTAAGAAGAGTTCGTTTCCCCTCCTCACATTTTTTTTTATAGGGAGCTAACTCATGCTCCCGCTCTATATTCTGATATTTCTTTCCTGATGCTGCTTGATTCTAAGATTCAGTTTGCCTTTAGCATTTTTTGCCCAAAGTTTTTCCCCCTAGCTTCTTAGCCCATCTGCAATCTCCCTATTCTTCTACCTTCTCAACCAAGATCCAGAACAAATGCCTTCATAGAAACACTTAATCCTCTTCCAATCTCCTCCCTTCTGGTGTCCAACAGTCCTCTCAGTTGTTACACATTGTTGCTGGAAACTACAGAAGAAGAGCAGCAAATGTTGGTCACTGTAGCCTTGTTTTTCTAACGAGTGTGACACTATGTGGTCCACCTGCCCTTAAATATCTCTGAATCCATTTGTTCTGCTGCTCTGGATTTGCAGTGTAAGTGGTGGCTTCTGAAAGGTGTTTGGGGAAGTTTGGGGTGCTGGGCTACCTATGCTTTCTTATGTTCTAAGCTTGAAGAAAAGAGACCTAGACTGAGACCTCTGATGTCTGAATTAGCACCTTCTCAGGTCAGTGCCTAAACTCTGGCCATCTTTCTGAATTCCTCCATCCTCCACTATTTTGTCCAAATCTTACACCTTTGAGACAAGCAAACAACTTTTACCACATGATATACTATCCTGCATTATAGATTATGTGCTAAATGTTTGTGTTAGATCCACATCTGCTTTCCTTCTCTACACTTAGAGTCATTTTTAAAATTACTAAAAACTCATAACCAGATCTCTTCTCTCTTAAGTGCTTGATATTTTTATTGAAAATAAGAGCTTTCAAAAATACAGTAGAAACTGTAATTCAGTTTAACAATGTTAAAGTAAATAGTGGTGTCTGGAGAGATGGCTCACCGATGAAGGGCTCTTGCTGATCTCCAAGAGAACTCATGTTCTGACCCATCACTGTATCAGGTGGCTCCACTGTATCATAGCCACCTGTGACTCCAGCTCCAGGCACTTCTGGCCTCTGTGGCACCTGAACAAACCCGACATGTGTGGTAGGACAAGTACACATCTAATTCATTACTAAGTGGCTCTTCTGGGATTTGAGTTCAGACTCATGTCACTCCAAAACTGTATGTATTCACTCTCTCTTCTTTACTGGAATTTCAACGAATACGTTTTTTTTTTTAAACCTCAATACAACAGTGGTAGTAAGGAACATTACCTAAGAGAGATGGCCCCATTTGTAAGATACTGACATTCAAATCAAGTTTTGACTTCTATAGTATTCAGTTTTTACAACTTCTAGTTTGGGGATATTGGAAGGAGAAATTTTCCTTTTGTCCTTTTGGGTTTGTTATAATATTCTGATAAACTCTTTACAAGTTATGATTAATGTTCAAGTCTTATTTTGATCCAAAACACTTTTGTATTATATTTGTTAATCTCTTTATTGCTTTATTAAAATGATATTTTGGTAGAGTTTAATGTTTATTAACTTTCTTACCTTGAAAGATTCAGTTCTATGGAAAAGTCACAATATAACTACAATTGACTCTGTATCACTCCCAAGTCATTCTGTTATTTGAATTTTGTGACACTCGCTTTATATCTGCCATGCCGTCATTTTGGACAAACTTGGCATTCTTTCTTTTCATGCAGTCCAGTTGAGAGTGAGCCCCAGAGGCAAGACCTCTACTTCCCAACACTTTAATGTATGTTTCCAAAGAATCGGAATATTTTCTTGAATATATCCTTAACTTTTTGTTGAGTCTTTGTGAATTTTACATTGTGCACTCCAATCCCATTAATCGCTCCCATCTTTTCAAATCTGCTCTCCACTCTTGCAACATTCCCCAACCAAAATAAAATAAGACAGAAAATAAAAAAAACAAAACCATTTTGTCATAGAAGCTGAAGTGTGTCACAATGTCCCACAGTATACCCCTCTGACCATACATCTTACAGATGGTCATTGTAATGAGTCATTGATCTGATTCAAGACCTCTGGCTTCTGCTACACTATCAACATTAAATCCTTAACTGGATTTCTCTGGGATATTCTGTTGTTGCCCTGTGTCATGGAGATGCTGCAGCTTTGGATCTGCAGGACTGGCCCTTCTATATACTCCAGCAGTTTATAGTTAGATGTTGCGGTGGGCCAACCCAAAGCCTGGATCTGTGTCTGGGTGGTAGCTGGTCAACCCATCAGCTCTCCCTATTCACACCTTCACAGTGAGCTCTCTAGCACTGTCCTGGGTAGTTTACCCAAGGCTGTAACCAGCAAGGGACTGAGCCAGCTCTCCTACCTCCAGGCCACCAGGGCCAGCCCTACTCTGCTGCTCAAGCAAGGTGCAGGGCCAGCTCCTCTGAACACTGCAGTCAGCAGGGGGTGGGACTTTCTCCTATATCTACAAGAGTCTCAAATCAGAAGTTCTACTTCAATAGATATTAGTATTTGATCATAACCAATTTCAACTATTTTTCCCTGTCCTATAAAGCTATTTCCATCAATTAGTGTCACAGGCTTCATGTGGCATTTCCCTGTGCTCATGTTTATAATTTCAGCTTTCAAGTGGCCAGCCTCATTTTATAATATGATATTTTGATGCTTTGTTCCAGGAAATACATAATGTAATAATGTCCTCATGATTAACATTTCTTAAAAGACTGAGTCTTTTCTCTTTTGAGAACTGTAGCTACAGGTAAAGCATACAGGGAGGCATTTATAGGAGATAATGAAACACAAATATATTTTATAATTTAAATTATAAGCATCAGATATATCAATTGCATGTTATGACAGATAGGAGAAAGACGAACGACATTCTAGGAGCAAAAGAGAAGGACGTTAGGTAATAAAGGAGAAACTTAACTACTGCTTTCTTAGTGTTTTTCTGGCATTAGCTCTGATGATCAACGTAACCCTGAAATAATCTGAAATAAAGTTGCTATTATATTATTTTTATACTACAACATAAAATATATTTTATGTTTACAGCGGGTAAAGAGGTCTGCTCACTCGCCACTGCTCTTTCAGGAAGTAAGTCTACCTCGTGGTAAACTAATACATCACAGACATCAAAGGATCAACATATACATTATTTTTAAAATATACTTTTATTTATTCGTTGATAATTTTATACATGGATACAATCACTTTTAAAAATTACATCTTCCCCATGCTCCCTTTCGCCCTCCCATGCACATCGCAGCACACGTCCATCCTAACTTCAAAGTATCAAAGTATAAACTCAAGAACTCAGCAAACAGACCTTGAGTGGTAAGGGAGGGAGCAGGGGAATCATACATACATGTAAATAATCAGTGCTGCTAGTAATATCGTTACTACCATGGGACATTTACTGACCAATGCCTATTTATGAATGCTAAACTAATGTTATCTTATAAATGATTTATACTGACTATTTCAAATTTTCTGATTTTACCCTGGCATCTTCTGCTTATTCAAACTCAGAATAATATTTTGACCTTCCTTTAAACACACACACACACACACACACACACACACACACACACATATATATATATATATATATATATATATATATATATATATATATATATTTGGTTCTGTATTTTTAGGTTTTAGAATTAACAAGAAAAAAGAATTTGCCCTGTCCTCTCTCCTCTGAAGCTCACATTTGTTCACATTTCCTCTTCTCTCGCCAGTTTCCTAGCAACACAGCAAACAAATGAAAAGCTTTTATCATCAAAAATTAAAGTAAGAAATCAAGATAAAAATGAGGGGTAGATGAAGATTATTTTTTTAGATGCTTATGTAACCAAGAAGGAAAGAAAACCATTTCTTCCTTAAGTGTTATTTACATACACACCAGCTGCTAGTGCTGTTTAACGGCCTCTGTGTGAAGCTGGCCCCAGAGGCCTCACGGATAAGCTTTGAAGATCAGCAATGAACCTTTGACCTCAACTAATATGTCCATTGTGCACGTATTTACCTTTTTATTGTTGTTTTACACAAATCCATTTGTCCTGTCAGGATAAAAATCACTTACTTGCTAGTAAACAAAACTTTTCACTATAGTTAAAAAAAAATCAGAAGATTTTAGGGAAAACCTAAATCAGACAAAAATCTTTATATAATTTTCAGACGAAGGTGTCAATATGTTATGCAATCATTTGTCTTTCGTTGCATTATAATATTTTTCTTAAAAATTATTTGCTTTGCCCCAAGAAATCTGTTTTGATTTTTAAATAATAAGGGGAAATTACTAATGAAATCTATTAAATAAAAAACCAGTTCTGAACTATTAAATTGTTTTTTAAAACGTAAGGTCAGAAGCAGAAGATTCAGTTTTCAAGTGGTTACAGGCTTTGCAGCATGTGGCCAGAATATCTGCAGCCATCTGAAAATCCTTCTGTGATCTAAGCACGAAGGATGGCAGTGGTCATTAATATCCTTAGGGGAAATCAATACTCTGAGGCTTATGCCAATAACTGGTAGCTATTTCCATATAGGAAGCAGAGAAAGAAACCAAGATAGTAAAGATAGTAATTACTGACCCTTTTACAGTAGGCAGTTGCTCTTACACCTCAGTATTGAACTCTGTGTGTGTGTGTGTGTGTGTGTGTGTGTGTGTGTGTGTGTGTGTTTAAACTAGCACAGCTGTATAATCCATTAAACATTTACACCAAGACATAAGTGCCAACTGTTATAAACACATAATTTCATCATACAACATGTGCCCCACCCCAGACACTTCCACTTCCTGTCCAGTGTGGATCTTGTTTCTATAGGCAGCAGAAAAAGAAGAGCTTTCTTTGGGAATCCCTGAGTAATCCTGTCCCCAAGTCAATACAACATCACGTCGGTAGCAGCATCACATATCACTCTTCAGCTGACAGTTGACAACATAGAAATCTAGCTGTAGCCACAAGTTTCTATAGCACCCTGGATACCTCAAATCAGGCTAACACCTGTTGCTGGAACTACTCACAAAAATGACTTACTTTATAAGGATTTACATGTCATCAACCTTTCTTCAGCATTTCTAATTAAATTTAAATTTTCAATATTATTTTTTCTAATCTCCTTCCCATCCTCATGTTCCCCACTCTGGACAAGTCCTCCTTCCTTATTCATGACTTTGTTTCTGGAGATCTACTGACTTTAACCAGGATGTGTCCATGTGTTTAGAATTATCTACTGGAGCCTGGTAGGCTCATCAGACCATACAAAACTGAAGACCACAATGACCACCCCTGCCTAGAATCCGTCAGAAGTCACCTATTATCTGAGGGACCAGAGGGAATCGATGTGAGAACATAACTGTGATCACTTGTCAAAGCTGCCAGCTGAAGTCATCACTAGGAATTGTGCAGGAAGACAATAACAGATTGTTAAGACTTACAGTTGTTTATGATAATCGAATTTTGCTGGGTCATTCATTCTCAAAAGATTATTATGAAGCTATATTTCTTTAATGGTGTGAAGGTTAGTTTCATATTTTTGTGATTAATAGCTCTTGATCTCTAAATAGTAGTCATTTTCCACAGGCAACAAACCATTCAATGAAAAGAATAGAAAGATACTTGATCCCACATCATCGGGTATAGCTTTCAACTGGCTATTTTGTTGATAATTTCTTTTACAAAATAATATTACTTGCCCACTTCTGTGTTGTTGCATAGTAACTAATGTTTTTCTAACTGTGGTTGGCATCACACAGGCAAGTATTCAGTATACAGAAAACGATTTAAAAAAAAAAAAGCAGTACCATGAGGCATAAAGTAAAGTTATCAATTGGCTACAAGTTATATTAAACAATTATGCTTTTTTAAGACAGGGTTTCTCTGTGTAGTCCTGGCTATCCTAAAACTTACTCTGTAGACCAAGCCAGCCTTGTACTAACTCGCAGAGATCTGCCTGACTCTGCCTCCTGAGTGCTAGGATTAAAGGCATGTGCCACAACTACCTGGCCTTACTATCAGCAATTTAAATCCCAGCCATACAGACATTTATCTCTGGCTACTTTCTCAACAAATTTTCAGTAGGATTTCTTCAACAGTGATACAGTGTTAGCCAAAGTTGTATTTTCCTGAATTGCTGTAGATAGAGCACAAACCCCACATTTTTCTACCATTGTTGTTAAACAGTAGATTAAACACTACACAATACTTACTTTTATAGTTTTAGAGTATGCATGTAGGTTAGTCTATATTTTAACATTTTACATTTTAAAATAATTCTAGTGCATGCTTATACATTGTGGTTATAAATATAGTGTTTAAATGTTAATGCTTTTTTCAACTCTATGTAAGAAACAATTTTATTCCATTAAAAACACCTCTTAAAGAATAGCTCAATTGAAAAATACCTTTAAATTTTACATTATTTTTTCTTCATTCACATTGATAACTATGTATCTAGTCATCCATTTCTCATAGTAATTCAATATGGTTTCCTCCATAAATTCATTTAACTGTCACAAATGTTTTATTCTCCAAGTATTATAGCTTTACTGATCGTTGTACTCTCTAACAGAGGTTTAATGTGAAACAGTTTAGATTTCTAAAAGTAAAACTATTGGAAATTTTATATGCAGAAAAATATATTGTATTAGAGTAACAGGGTTATCTATGTTTTATACTGTTCATTAACATGAAATGTGTCAATTTAGAGGGTTTTATTAAATCATTCTTTTAACAATAAAAAAACCTAAAAAATACATGATCATCAGATGGAATATGATCTGGTGAATTACCTTTGAGGGATGACTGTTGCTATAGTAAAATGTCCCTGTTGTAAACACACTACACCTCATTAATGACCTGCAGTAAATGAACATTTCTCATGAAACCTGCCTTCAGAGATTTTTCAAGACTTGGTCCTTGCATTTTCTGTGTCAGTTGTTTAGATTTTCGATGACAGCATACCTAAGTACGATGGTACTGTGCACATTTGGGCACTTTCAGCTATTGAATCTATGAATTGCACCCAGAGGCACCTACAATGTATCGTGCAATGAAGAGTCTCAATTACAAAAATAACCTGCTGCAGCAGGCATTTTATACGGCACAGAATTAGTAACAAAGTAACAATTTGTGTGCTTCCTGATTTCTACTTCTCCATGCCAACCTTCTGGAAACATTATAGCAAGTAGCCTGTTTGCAGGAGATGAAAAAAAATTTAGGGTTACTTGATGATAATGAACTTTACCCGCATCACTCTCCCAGGGCAGGAAACAAATCTTAGCATTAAGAGGCTGAAGAGAAAGTTTGCCCTGAGCCTAGTAACCACAAGGAGAGAAATGACTACAATCTAGGATTATGAGGGGTTTTTTTTAATGATTGTAAGAGCCATGGTAAGACCCCCATTAAGAATAAGCATGACTTCATATTTTGTGTAAAACTTCAATTATATTGAAATTAGTTTTACGCCTACTTTAGCAGCTGCTGTGTTAGTTACACACCAGAATCATCTAAAGTAAATCTTTAAAACAAAGATTTTCTATCTCTTCAAATCATTTCTAGCACCCACATAGCGCAGCTCACAACTACCTATTATCCAGGTACAGGAAATCCAGCACCCTCTTAAGTCCTCTATGGGCAAGTGTATTCAACTGATCATACTTCTAGACACAGACACCACCACATAATTAAGAGTTAAAATAAAATTGAAATAGAAGTTACGACTGGAGTCTGTGTGGAGGATATATATAGTAGGCAAAGTGTGAAATCACCAAAAGGCATTGGTGTTTCGAACCTTCTTCAGCATTATTTTGATATACGCAAGGAGAATGCGTTAGAAGAGACAAATATTAACAAGCACTCAAAAACTGAAGGAGAAATTAAAGGAGCAAAAGAAAGCTCCTTTTCATCATTGGTGGAGGGACAAAGGAAAATGAATATTAGACTCAGAGGAAAGCTAAGTGTTGGTAGCAAGTTGAATTGACAATGTTCTATTTAGAAGAAAAAAAAAAAGAAAGAAAATACAACTCATTGAGTTTCTCCAGATTGAAGCCTCCAGAGAACAACAGGCAAGAGAAGTGGAGGAGAGGAAGAGGCAATCCTCATGCAGACCCAGGTGGGCTGTGCAGGACAGCAACAAAATGAATAGCTGCAAATCAGATGAGAGAGTTGGTGTTATGTGGTTCTGAAGTGAGGGAAGTGTTGGGCTGAGTTAATTATGCCTACTGGTATTAATTGATAGACATAGACTAGAAAACCATAATTGTTAACTATTGTTTAGTGGTTGCTGTGTCTGTTTGTCAAGTAAAAATAGTCACTGAATAACAGAATAATTTAGGCTTGTTTAAGCTGTCTTCTTGGCCCATTCTCCTAAATCTTATTAGGGTATAGGTGTTGCCCATCATTGAATAAAAGCACACAGAATGTAAAATGCTTGAAGACATCATAATGGTTAAGTGAATAAATGAATGAATGAAAAGATACTTGGACATGTTTCTTTTTATGACAGATGGAGACCATTACAGAAAACCACAACCAGTTAAAATGCAGAGTTGTAGTGCAACATCGACAAAATAACTCCCTCACCTAAGCTCAGGGTTCACTGGAGAAGAGGGGGCAGAAAAAATGTCAGAGCTGAAGTATCAGGGATTTCTCTGTAAAGTTGAGTCTCTTAGGGATGACAGAAGCTACAACCTTAGAGTCTCATCATCATGACCACCCAAGAAGGAGCTGAACAAGAACAGCAATAGACATGCTGAAATGAACAGGGAAAGCCCAGGAGGTTTCAACCCTACACAAACAACTACAAGCAACTAAGAAATGCTGGGAGTAGGAGAAATGGTCCTTCTCCAGGGAAGAAAACGGGAACTGGCGTGTGTATATATAACAATTAATGAATAAAAGGCCTATGAATTTGAAAGAGAGAAAGGAAGGCTATATGGTGAGTTTTGAAGAAGAAAATAGAAAAGAGAAATGACATAAAAAAATAATTTAAGAAGTATATTATACTGAAACAAGTTCATTTTCTAGATAAGGGATTTATTCTTTAAGTACTGAAAATTAGAAAACTCTTGGTTCTTAAATCTCAAGTTCAAAATTCAGAAACAAACATGTATGAAAAAATAAAATTATAATTTAAAATGGAATGAAGCAGACACATTCTGAGTTCCTTTTTAGATAAAACCAAATCACTTAGAATATCAATTTATCAGAAGCTAGTAGAGCCCTGAACCCTGAGAACAAACACCGTTCTCTCAGATTTCAGGGCTAGCTTCTGAGTGCAACTCTGCTACAGGGTATACACATTCATTTAAATCACATCTTTGTAGGGATGTTCTTGGCTCTTTTAGGATCTTTGTTAGGGCTACTTAAATGCTCGTGTGACTTAAAATTAAGAAATCTCATCGAAGTCACCTTAAAGTGAGTAAATGTCACCACTAAGGTATAGGTAAGACCACGACATAAGTTTTAGCAAATAAGTAGAATCTGATTTCGTTAACATGTGACAAATTCTAAATCCCACAAAATAACTGCCCATGCATTAACTTAAAGGCTACAAAGGATCATGGTGAAATCTCCTAGACTTAAAGAAAGGAAGCGTGACAACTAAATGCAGTCTGTAATCCTTAGTTAGGGCTTGGCTTATGAATACTTGAAACACATAAAGTTACTGGAATTATCATCAAAATTTGGCCAAATCCCTGGACTTGGTAATATACTAATATCAATGTCTTTATTTTTTTTTTCTTTTTCAAGGAAAATGCCAAATATATTTCATTAGTGTGAGAAAACAGTTGTAAGGCACCATGGTGATGTATTCTGATTATATGACAAAGTTTCCTTTTCTTTTAGAAAATACATAATAAAATATTTAACATAATGATAATCATATTTATAACATCTGCATGGTTTAGAAAGATTGCATATGTACTGTCTGATTATACATGCCATCACATAATATTTATTAAGGAGAAAGTCACTACATTTTTAAAATTACTTAAAATGTTAATGAGGGGAAATGGTGTGGAGAGATAATGGAGTATTTCGGATTCTCGTGCTTTTTCTGTATGTTTTAGAATAAGACATTTAAAACTTAAGATCTTTAAAATAAAACACAAATGTCTGAAAATCGAGATTAACAACAATGAAGTAAAATAAATTAAATTTGATGTGTCTAGATGTACCCATGCACTGGCTCCTTATTGATTTTTCAATGACTCTCAAAACCAGGACAGACGTTTTGATTCTCCTTTGGTAAGCAGCATTATGTATTTGTGGTTTGGCTTTGGTTCACAGCCTCATTTGGGGGTCTGGTTTTCAATTTATATACAACAAGCTCACTGTGATTCATAACCTCTTGTTCGTGTTGCCCAATTTCTGAGGGTGAGTTTTTGAAATCTTGTAGGTCAGAATGCACAAAGCAATGCCAAATTTATTTTACTGCATCCTCAGTGAGTGCTAGGACGGTGGATTTTCTTTAATGGCTTAATGCAAAAATATAAACACAAAGCAGCAGATGCACATGTCTTGGGAAGACGTTGTCAGAATAATTAGTGAAACAAAACTACCAAATGTTGGTAAACTGTACATTTAGAATAACAATAGGTACATCAAACTAGTGACCACTGTCAGACTAACTTGGTCCTCTTATGTGAAATCAGCCATTTGGCAAGATTTCCGTATAAATGCCCCAAATGTCTCAGTCCTACTACTGTAACTTTAAGAAGACACGCACAAGGATATTGGAGCTTTCAAACAGAAATATATCCTCTCTGTTTTCATTCAAGCCTTGGTGTTTCTTTTTAGAGCATTACTCTGATAAACATCCGAGGAAGGTGTCCTAGAAAGTGAAGCCACTTGCTATTGGAGAAGACATATATTTACCATTGTCATCTGCTTTGCCAGTCATTTCCCCTTCCTCCTTTCAAACCATAGTCTAGTTTTTAATACCTGAGCCAGTTCTCAGTGAGATTCGTAAAGTTGTTATAATGGTGATTGCAAATGTTTTTTTTATATTACATTAAATGTAAAATTCTGGTTATTTTAACTTCATTCAATCTATACCTTTTTTTAAACCCCTCCATGGATGTTTTGTCTTTGGTCTGACATTTTCAAAATAATGTGAGTTCAGGGCAGGATCATGTGTCAATTATAGTAATTAAATATAAGTACAGAACATTCAATCAGTGTAGAAAAAGATTTCTGTAAAATGATACCTCAAGGCTAAACCATATAGATATTTATACAAGTTCTACCTAAGTTCTGCCATGTTGTAGTATAAAATGTAAAAATTAACATGGAGTCTCATGCAGAGTGAGGTGGGATTCATACTGCCACAGGGAAAGTCAGTTAGAAAGATATATGGAGAGCAGTGATAAGCATGCTTTACAGGATATGAAATTCTCTGGAAGAGTTTTTATACTACAGCAAAAGAAATAGAAACATCAAGGTCAAAGCAAGAATTGGGAAGTAGATAAAGAAAGGGCAGGAGCCAAAAGCCTGGTCCTCTAATTCTTGCCTATTCATGTTGATAAGGATCTGTCTGTATGACGTCAGTCAATTTATGCATTTCATTCATCCAAAAGTCTCACATATTCATGCTATTCTGAACAAAATTTCTCTCTCTCTCTCTCTCTCTCTCTCTCTCTCTCTCTCTCTCTCTCTCTCTCTCTCTCTCTCTCTCTGTGTGTGTGTGTGTGTGTATGTGTCTCCTCCCCCAGTGCTATCAAGAGAATAAATACACCAGTCAAATTTCCCTAATCTAATGAACATACAGAGTTTAAAAAAATATGCATTAGAGAAAAGTTTTTAAAAAAATACATACCAACCTTTTCTAATAAAGCTTTTTGGGAAAAATGATTGTTAGTGTAATTGACACTACAAAGGTCCCTGTCATTACATTTTAACCACGTTTTAATGAACACGGGTCAATGTAACATTTTGACCAGTCTGGAATTCCTCAAGAGGACCTGCAAATCCTGACAATAGTAGGAAATACCCCAGCTGGAGATTCCCCTGTGGCGTTCTAATTTCTACAGAGTTTCCTCTTTGATATAATTTGTTTGAAATAGTTTAAGAACATTCTTTGCACCATTATTTGCATTTTTGCACAGCGAACAGAATTCCCCTGTTTCTTTTCCAAGTTTTCAGGAGACAAAAGAAAAATCATGACTAACGCACTTCAGTTGTATGACAAATGTTGCTTTGAGTGAGAAAGTTAAACTTACTCATAGGATAGACACATCAGATTCTGTGTATTAGTTAACTTTAAGTGGCGTCCTAATGAGGTAGCTAATTTTGGAGTCTCTCTTACCAGAAGCTCCCTCTTGAGTGCTCTTACTTATTCTTTTTTTCTACCAACAATAAGAACGTGGCACTATTCACACCCATTTTAAATGGCAGAGTTCAGCAGGGGTTGCACACTAGTGAGAAGTCACGGGGGAAATAAAGCTGAATCTGAAACCATCGGTTGGTTTCGTCTAAGGTCTTTTAAAGAACTCAAAGGCAGGACTCTAAGAGCGGAGGATGTGGATCCGCTCTGACGCTTGTTTATGAGAAGGTGAAATAATGTGGTTCTGTGAGCCAGGGACTGTGTCAGCCTTGTCCGCACTTGTCTCATTTACAGAGTGAGAAAATTGGATGACACGACTTTCACGCTCCCTGTGCTCTGTGACAGGATGATCTGCCTTCCTTCTGTTTCACGGTCTCACTCCCATCTGCACAGGGAGAATGGAAAGGAGTTTCTAAGTCCAGGGCATGGTGGGCTCAGCTAAACAGAAACCGAGAAGACTGGCAGAAGGCAATTGGACAGACGCGAGGATGACTTAGTGAACTGGTCCTCTTTTTGAACTGGTCCCTGCTTTGCTTGGAGTTCATTCCTTTAGTTCTTCCCATGTAGGCTCTTCGCCATTCTGCTACTTGATCAGGTGTCTTCCCTTTTCTTCTCTGACTATTGTCACAGGTAGAATCGGAATCCTTTCAGTTCCCTACATGTTCCCATCCCTAAGAAATTTCTTTAAGAAACTCAGAATATTTATTTGAGTAATTTAGTTGGCTTGGTAATTATAAACACTATATTTTGACATTAAAATTTGAACACTGTCCCTATAGAAACTGAACATTGAACTGTAATGGATTGATTAAATGAAAAAAATTAAAGATTCATTTATTACTTGTTTTATGAGTACGTATGTTTTGCCAGTGTGCCACTGCATGCAATGTGAGCAAAGGCCAGAAGAGGGCATGGGCTACCCCTAAACTGGAGTTACAGACAGTTGTTAGCTGCCGTGTGGTGCTAGGAATGGAACCCTGGTGGTCTGGAAGAGCAGCCAGTATCCTTAACTACTGAACCATCTCTCCAGCCCCAAGAAATACGTTTAAGATTAAGCAATAATTTGTATGCTGTGTTTACTGCTCTACGTGTGCTCCTAGATCCAAAAGATGTAAATGCTGGGATCATTTGAATGGATTATTACCATTAAAAAGATTAATCTATTTTAATTCAGAGTGAAGAATATGTGGTAGAAAATACCTATAACTTAACACCTTATGTTATTAAAGTCATACACTTATCCTTATAAAATTAATATAGTCACTAGGTAGTGTGAGGAGCCTCTAAATCATGAATTTTTTTCATTTGATGATCCTGTTATGAAAGGGTTGGTCAGGGGTTGTGTTGACTATTTCTTGGGTTTATTTTGACTGTAGTTATATTTCTTGAGGGAATGACTACAGAGGTAAAGTGCTATTTTCAGGTTATAGAATTTTATATTTTGTTTGCTATGCTAAGACACCACTCCAGCTCATTATTTAAAATTAGATTACATGTGAGCACTGGAAAAAGTTTTGCTAATAATTCTATTTAATGTCTACATCCCAGGAAGCAAAAAGTAGACTCCACGTAGAAGACTTCGGTTGTTGTGTCTTTCAGATCTAAACTTTGTCATAACTCTGAAGCTTGAGAGTCAGGAGGATTTGAAACACTGCTGGAGATATAAAGGAGGAAATGAAGTCATCACTTCTGAGCAACTTAATTCTTCTGAAGGAGGAAACGTGAATCTCACTCTTTTTACTGGTATTGAAGAACAAAAGCTCTGGCCTGAAACAGCCATTATGACCAGGGATATCTGGCCTCTTCAAATAAACAAATAAAAATAAAAAGTAAATAAAACAAAGTGTCATTGAAGATCTTAGATGTGATAAAATTATTAGTGAAAGACAAAATAATACTGCTTAAGGAGACCTGAAATATGTTCAGGTGTTTGTGAATATTGAAGCCGTGACCCAGCCTCAATGTTACAATGCTACCTACTCAATTGATTTTTACTAACTTTTAGTATCAGGTTTATTCACTATCTTACATAGATTACATGTGAGCCTTTCTCTCACTGGCTTTGAGATCATCAAGAACAAATATGTGTCAGAATTTTCTCATTCATTAATTTATTAATCTGTCCACTCATTTAAACATCTATGCATTTATTTTACATTAAGGGGATACATTTTGGAAGATTGCAATATTAAAGATAAGCATATTCTAACTTGTATCTCACTAACACACTGTTAGTGTTCTCATCTCTGAGGAAAAGTACCTGACATAAACAACTGCAAAGAAGGACTTATTTTGCCTGTGATTTTAGTCAGGCAGGTGTAGTGGAGCTGCACAAAACACAGTAGATCTGAAACAGAAGAGATCAGCAGCAGGAGGGTCATAGAAAATTACTGCTCCCAGGACATGAGTCCACGTGACTGACTTCCTCCAACCAGACCCACCTTTCTGCAATATCAGCACTTCTAATAGCATATTCAGTTTTTAGATCCCTGAATGGTCAGAATTGTCATGATATAATTGTTTCTAGATATGCCCTCCCAGACCTGCTCAGATGTGTATTTGACTAACCTCCTAGGTATTCACAATAAAACCGAGTAGACAATCAAGATTAACCATTACAAAGAGCTTGGTTCAACAGTTGGAGTGGTCAGGAAGCACTTGATTGACTGCTTGAAGTCAATTATTACATACAAATAAATCAGAAAAATAACTATAAAATTATATTTCAAGTATTTGTTATGGCTGATTCTCATAACAAATCAATTCTGAGGAAAATCTTTACTTTTACCTTCTATAACAGGAACTCTCTTCTAACCAAATAGAAGAGGTTTACTCCAGTCCACAAACCCTTGGGACAATCAAAAATGAGCATGCTGAAAAAATTTTGATATTAGAAACCAATGGAGTAATCTAAGTAATGTTCAATTATGCCTTATATCTTTAACATATCTTCTTTTATAATTGATTTTATCTACCATCTTTTTTTGAAATTATGTTTTTCTTGGATATTTTATTTACATTTCAGATGTTATCCCCTTTCTACATTTCCCCCCACCCAGAAACCCCCTATCCCACTTCCCTCCTTGAAGCTTCTATGAGGATGTGCCCCCAACCACCTACTCCCACCTCCCCACCCACAAATTCTCCCACACTGGGGCATCCAGCCTTCATGGGACCAAGGACCTCCTCTCCCACCTATGCCTAACAAGGCCATCGTCTCCCACATATAAAGCTGGAGCCATGGGTCCCTCTCTATGTGCTCCCAGGCTGGTGGTTTAGACCCTGGGAGCTCTGGTTGGTTGGTATTATTGCTCTCCTCATGGGGCCACCAACCCTTTCAGCTCCTTCAGTCTTCTCTCTCACTCCTCCATTGGGGACCCCTTGATCAGATCAATGGTTAGCTGTGAGCATCTGCATCTGAATACGTCAGACTCTGGCAGACCTCTAAAAAGACAGCTATATCAGGCTCTTGTCAGCATGCACTTCCTGATATCCACATCAGTGTCTACCTTTGGTAACTGCCATGGAATGGATACCCAGGTGGAATGGTCTCCAGATGGCCTCTCCTTCAGTTTCTGTCCCACACTTTGTCTCCATATTTGCTCCCTTGAGTATTTTGTTACTCCTTCTAAGTAGGACCAAGGCATCCACACTTGGTCTTCCTTCATGAGCTTCATGTGATCTGTGATTTGAATCTAGGCTATTTCAAGCTTTTGGGCTAATATCCACCTATCAGTGAGTAAATATCATGTGTGTTCTTTTGTGATTGGTTTACCTCACTCAGGATGATATTTTCACGTTCCATCCATTTACCTAAGAATTTCTCAAATTCATTGTTTTTAATAACTGAGTAATACTCCATTGTGTAAATGTACCACATTTTTTTTTTTTTTGTATCCATTCCTCTGTTGAAGGACATCTGGGTTCTTTCCAGCTTCTGGCTATTATACATAAGGCTGATATGAACATAGTGGAGCATATGTCCTTGTTATATGTTGGAGCATCTTCTGGGAATATGCCCAGGAGTGGTATAGCTGGGTCCTAGGTAATGGTATGTCCAATTTTCTGAGGAACCGCCAGACAGATTTCCATAATGGTTGTACCAGTTTACAATCCCACCAACAGTGGAGGAGTGTTCCTCTTTCTTCACATCCTCAACAGTATCTACTATCACCTGAGTTTTTGATCTTAGCCATTCTGATTGTAACTATTGTGAAGGGTGTCATTTCCCTAATTTCATTCTCAGCCTGTTTATCTTTTGAGTATAGGAAGTCTACTGATTTGTTTGAGTTGATTTTATATCCAGCCACTTTACTGAAGTTGTTTATCAGGTTTAGGAGTTCTCTGGTGGAAGTTTTAGGGTCACTTAAGTATACTATCATATCATCTGCAAATAGTGAAATTTTGACTTCTTCCTTTCCTATTTTTTTCCCTTTGACTTCCTTTTGTTGTCTAATTGCCCTGGCTAGGACTTCCAGTACTATATTGAATAGATAGCGTGAGAGTGGGCAGCCTTGTCCAGTCCCTGATCTTAGTGGGATTGCTTCAAGTTTCTCTCCATTTAATTTGATGTTGGCTACTGGCTTGCTGTATATTGCTTTTACTATGTTTAGATATGGGCCTTGAATTCCTGATCTTTCCAAGACTTTTAACATGAAGGGATACTGAATTTTGTCAAATGATTTCTCAGCATCTAGTGATATGATCATGTGCTTTTTTCTTTGAGTTTGTTTATATAGTGGATTACATTGATGGATTTCCAAATATTGAACCATCCTGGCAGTCCTGGGATAAAGCCTACTTGATCATGGTGGAAGATTGTTTTGATGTGTTCTTCAATTCAGTTTGTGAGAATTTTATTGAGTATTTTTGCATCGATATTCATAAGAGAGATTGGTCTGAAGTTCTCTTTCTTTGTTGGGTCTTTGTGAGGTTTAGGTGTGAGCGTAATTGTAGCTTCATAGAACAAATTGGGTATTGTTCCTTCTGTTTCTATTCTGTGAAATAGTTTGAAGAGAATTGATATTAGGTCTTCCTTGAAGGTCTGATAGAATTCTTCACTAAAACCATCTGGTCCTGGACTTTTTTTGGTAGGGAGACTTTTAATGACTGCTTCTATTTCTTTAGGGGTTGTGGGAATGTTTAGATGGTTTATCTGCTCCTGATTTAATTTTGGTACCTGGTATCTGTCTAGAAAATTGTCCATTTCATCCAGATTTTCCAATTTTGTTGAGTATAGGCCTTTGTAGTAGGATCTGATGATTTTTTTAATTTCTTCAGTTTCTGTTGTTATGCCTCCTCTTTCAGTTCTGATTTTATTACTTTGAATACTGTCTGTGCCCTTTGGTTAGTCTGGCTAAGGGTTTATCTATCTTGTTGATTTTCTCAAAGAACAAGATCCTGGTTTTGTTGATATTTTGTATAGTTCTTTCTGTCTCTACTTGGTTGATTTTAGCCCTGAGTTTATTTCCTGCAGTCTACTCTTCTTGGGTGTATTTGCTTCTTTTTGTTCTGAAGCTTTCAGGTGTGCTGTCAAGTTGTTAGTGTATGCTCTTTCCACTTTCTTTCTGTAGGCACTTAGAGCTATGAGTTTTCCTCTTAGTACTGCTTTCATGGAGTCCCACAAGTTTTGGTATGATGTGTCCTCATTTTCATTAAATTCTAAAAAGTCTTTAATTTCTTTCTTTATTTCTTCCTTGACCAAGTCATCATCGAGTAGAGAGTTGTTCAGTTTCCACGTGAATGTAAGCTTTCCATTGTTTTTGTCATTATTAAAGACCAGCCTTAGTCCATGGTGGTCTGATAGGGTGCAAGGGATTATTTCAATATTTTTGTATCTGTTAAGGCCTGTTTTGTGACCAGTTACATGGTCTATTTTGGAGAAGGTACCATGAGGTACTGAGAAAAAGGTATATTCTTTTGTTTTAGAATGAAATGTTCTATAGATATCAGTTAAATCCATTTGGTTCATAACTTCTGTTAGTTTCATTGTGTCTCTGTTTAGTTTCTGTTCCCATGATCTGTCCATTGCTGAGAGTGGGGTGTTGAAATCCCCCACTATTATTTTGTGAGGTGCAATGTATGCTTTGAGATTTAGTAAAGTTTTTTTATGTATGTGGGTGCCCTTGCATTTGGGGCATAGATGTTCAGAATTGAGAGTTCATTTTGGTAGATTTTTCTCTTGATGTGTATGAAGTGTCCTTTCTTATCTTTTTTGATTACTTTTAGTTGAAAGTCAATTTTATTTGATATTAGAATTGCTACTCCAGCTTGTTTCTTGGGACCATTTGCTTGGAAGATTGTTTTCCATCATTTTACTCTGAGGTAGTGTCTGTCTTTTTCACTGAGGTGCATTTCTTGCATGCAGCAAAATTCTGGGTCTTGTTTATGTATCTAGTCTGATAGTCTACGTCTTTTTATTGGAGAATTGAGTCCATTGATATTAAGAAATATTAAGGAAAATGATTGATGCTTCCTGTTATTTTTGTTATTAGAGGTGGAATTATGTTTGTGTAACTATCTTCTTTTGGGGTTGTTGAAAGATTACTTCCTTGCCTTTTCTAGGTTGTAGTTTCCCTCCTTGTGTTGGAGTTTTCCATCCATTATCCTTTGAAGTGCTGGATTTGTGGGAAGATATTGTGTAAATTTGGTTTTGTCATAGAATATCTTGGTTTCTCCATCAATAGTTATTGAAAGTTTTGCTGGGTATAGTAGTCTGGGCTGGCATTTGTGTTCTCTTAGGGTCTGTATGATATCAGTCCAGGATCTTCTGGCTTTTAAAGTCTCTGGTGAGAAGACTGATGTAATTCTTATAGGTCTGCCTTTATATGTTACTTTACCATTTTCTCTTACTGCTTTTAGTATTTTTTCTTTTTTGTACATTTGAAGTTTTGATTGTTATGTGACAGCAGGTATTTCTTTTTCTGGTCTAGTCTATTTGGAGTTCTGTAGGCTTCTTGTATATTCATGGACATCTCTTTCTTTAGGTTAGGGAAGTTTTCCTCTATGATTTTGTTGAAGCTATTTACTGGCCCTTTAAGTTGGGAATCTTCACCCTCATTTATACCTATTATCCTTAGGTTTGGCCTTCTCATTGTGTCCTGAATTTCCTGGATGTTTTGGGTTAAGAGCTTTTTGCACTTTGCATTTTCTTTGACAGTTGTATCAATGTTTTCCATGGTATCTTCTGCACATGAGATTTTTCTCTTCTATCTCTTGTATTTTGTTGGTAATGCTTGGGTCTATGATTCCTGATCTCTTTCCTAGGTTTTCTACATCCAGTGTAGTCTCCCTTTGAGATTTCTTTATTGTTTCTATTTCCATTTTTAGAACCTGGATAGTTTTGTTTAATTCCTTCACCTGTTTGATTGTGTTTTCTTGCAATTCTTTAAGGGATTTTTGTGTTTCCTGTTTAAGGGCTTCTACCTGTTTACCTGTGTTCTCCTGTACTTCTTTAAGGAAGTTATTTATGTCCTTCTTAAAGTCCTCTATCATCATCATGAGAAGTGATTGTAATTTTGAATCCTGCTTTTTTTTCTGGTGTGATGGGGTGCCCAGGGCTTGCTATGGTGGGAGAACTGGGTTCTGATGATGCCAAGTAACTTTGGTGTCTGTTGCTTACATTCTTGTGCTTGCCTTTCACCATATGCTTAACTCTAGTGCTACCTGAACTCACTGTCTTTCCAGTTATCTTGCTTGTGTCAGAACTCCTCAGGGTCCAGATGTCTCTGTGATCCTGTGATCCTGTGATCCTATGATCCTGCGATCCTGAGATCCAGCTGCTCTGAGTGCAGTGTCTCCTCTAGGATGTCTCAGGATATGGTGTCCACTGCTCTGAGTGCAGTGGCTCTTGTAGAATGACTCAGGATATGGTGTCTTCACAGGAACAGACCAGTTAAGTGTCCACTGCTCTGAGTGCAGTGGCTTCTCTAGGATGTCTCAGGATATGGTGTCTTCATGGTAGCAGACCAGCTAGGTGTCTGCTCCTGCCACAAGGGTCAGTCAATCACATTATAATGGCTTATTTTTCTTTTTTAATTTTCTTCTTTGAAAGACAAGGATGTCGATGGGGAGAAAATCACAATATTTTCTATAGTTATATTTGTACCCCAAAACAATGCTCAGATATGATTTACTTTTAATATGTGTCACTGCTATTGGTCTCTGTGTTTAGTGTATGAAAATATTTGGAACAAAAAGAAATATTTAAAATAGAGTTCTTAGATTATCTTTCTGTGCTCCTAGGGCCAGAATTCTATAATACTGCAGTTGGCCTTGGTCTCAAGCTCCTTCACTAAGAAAATGATGCAGAAAGGGAGGGACTTGCAGGGTGCCACCAAAAGCTGATGATGATTGATTTAGAAAGATTTCCTTTGCAGATTTTCCTGTATTTACAGGAAGTATTGCTAAGTTCAGGCTGCCTTACTCCCTGTAACATGCTTTCAGAAAGAGAAAAAAGAGTGGCTAAGACTTTGGGCAGATATCTCCTAAGTGTTTATAACACAGGTCTATGTGGAAAGTCAAGAGTTCTGAGGCAGTAGCTTCTGCAGAAACAATAGCTATACTGTTACTCTATGTGTCTCAACATCATGAGAAGAAAAGTTCTTACCTGAATTAAGACTCATTGGTGCCTTCTCAGCTGCTGCTTTAGCTAACTCCTGAATGACACATTGGAGGGGAAGTACCTGATAAATATGTGAAGGGCCACTGAAATATCAGCATTTCCAAACAGTAGGAAACACCCCATGACCTTAAACAATGTATACAATGATGTTTCTTTTTCCCTATGAAAATGTATGTTTAGCTAGATTTTTTTCTAGAAAAACAAGGAAAGCTCAGAGTATTTAGTGATATACAAAGGAAAGAAGAGAAGGTTAAAGGGAAGAAGAAAAATTGAAATGGGAAGAGAATTATACATAGGAGCCATAGATTAAGAATAGAGCTGTAAATTCTAAGAAAATACTAGGTAATGAGTCATTGAGTAAAAGATGGCTCAGTGGGTAAAGGTGCTTGCTGCCAACCCTGTTGGTCAGGGTTTGATCCTTAGACGAGCATGGTAGATGGAGAGAACTGACTCCTTCCTGCAGGTTGTCTTCTGAGCTCCAAGTGCTTGCTGTGGTATGTATGACCCCTCCCTTCACTGAAATAAATGCTATAATATGTATGTGGGATTTTTTTATAAAGAAAGTACTGCTTCAAGAATTATGCTGAGCATTCTCCGTGTATTGTGTCACATGACACATGCAGGAACTCCTCAGGAGTCTGCAGATGAGTAAACTAGCCTTCTCAACAATCCAGACAGACTCTTATGTGCTAGTCCACGTTTGTAAAGACAGATTTTCTAAGCTAGATTTTCAACTTCAAATCCTGGGCTGTTTCTGTTTTTTTTCTTGTGGGCAGTTTCCCTGTTGACCTCTTTTTCTGTTTGAGATGCTATGGTTCTCACACTTCTAGCCTTGGCTTATAGCATAACTGTTGGGTAGAGCAAATAGTTCCATGTCTCTTCAAAACTTCGCTCAGTTTATATCATAAAGAATGTTCCCTGGGTAGAGCTGAAGGAGAGGTGATAAAGCATTAAACTCTGTGAAAACAAAGGGGGGAGAAAACAGGGAGGCAGAATGGATGAAGTGGAAACACAAACATTAAAAAAATGCCTTTTTGGAGGCAGATGTTCACAGGTCTCCACCAGTCAAAGATAGTTGTTATATCTAGGTTGGGTATTGGGTTACACTTCTGATTGAGCATTATCAAACTTATAAATCCTTTGATTAACATTTTAAAAAATTGTATAAAAGCAAAAAGGAAAGGGGGCATGGGACAGGGGTTTTCTAAGGAGGGAAAATGGGGAAAGGGGATGGCATCTTAAATGTAAATAAAATATTAAATAAAATTTTAAAAATGCCTTTTACTTTTATTTGCTATATATTTTTAAGGATCTTACACATGAATATTGTGTTGATCTTATCTTTTCCCTCCCTTGTTTCTCTCAATTCCTCCTGTGTCTCCCCTGTTCCTCAAATTCATGGCTGCTTATTCTTTAATTACTATTGTTACACACACATACACACACACATACACACACATATATGTATATATACATATATAGAGATATAAATTTATAAATACAATTTGCTGAGATCATTGAGTGTTGCCTTTATGTATTTAGGGCTGACTTCTTGGGATAACCTATCATAGAAATGGTCCCTGGAGAAGGCTGAGTTTTCTTCGGTCAACAACCATCATATCTGTATCTCTTCCAGGGTGAAGAATTCCCCCATTCATGTTGTCCTGTCAACTCATGTTGTTGTTATGCATATCATGCTTAGAAAACTTGAGATTTCCTGGCTAAAGACAACTAAGGACAATGGAAATAACCTACATTACTATTTGGCGTCTCTTGGACTCTCTTCGCCACCAATTTGAAGGAAGATTTCCAATGTCTCTCACTTTGGTTTTTGCTAGATAGCCTATGGCTCTTGTATGGGGGAGAATTATCATTCCAAGTGGTGTAACTTCATATAAACTATCCACCCATCCTCCACCAGACCTGAAGCTCAATCCTACAGCAAGTCAGGAATAAAGTCCTGGGCTCCTGTTCCTCTGCACTTAGCAGGTGATTTCTGCCGCATCAATTCAGGAGTTTTCTACTTTTACAGAATAGCTCAGTCATGAACGAAAATTAATCATGCTTGATATTTAACCAGAATTTGAGAACACTGGCTTTTAGAACACATAAAATTACTCACCACTTGAAGAAATTTGGAGCTATAAATAAAAGGAAAGGGTTTATATTAGTCAAGGATCTCTAAAGAAACAAAATAGAGAGTGAGTGAGAAAGAGAGGGGAGAGAGAGAGAAGAGAGTGAGTAGTGATGTGTAGTGATAGCTGTAGAGGGTAGAGAAATAGACATAGACACAAACAGAGAGAAGCATAGACAGCAGGACAGGGACAGACAGTGATAAAATAATATGTAGGCTAAGGCCCATGGTGTACAGTTGGCAGGATAGCAAAGCAAGAGAGCTGACAAGTACTTCTAGTCTGAGTCCAAAGAGCTGAGGACCAGGGGAAATGATGGTAGCTATTCTAGTCCGGAAGCTGGTAGGGCAAGATTGAAGGGTAGCCAGAGTTTTGTTTTTAAGTCCAATAGCTAACAAGAACAAAACAAAAAATAAAATAATAAAACTAAAATAGATAAGGCTAACACCTCAAAGCTGTGGCTGACTCCTACCAAACAGTAGTGATCCTACTCACGGGAGGCTCTGCATTTTCTAGCCTTCATCTGATTTTGTGGGACCCAATTAAATTAGTGAGAGCGATCATATTTTATATTCAATTGACTGATTCAGGTGTTGATCATCAAATTACCCCTCATAGACTTTGAGAGCTTGACTTAATATGTAGCAGAAGCAGTTCTACAGACACATATAGGTCCTAGAGGAATGATGTAATAGATACTCTAATCAGGAACATACCTGGTCTACTTTCTTAACTCTAAGTGGTCAGCATTTGAGAGCCAGTTTCGTATTCTTCAGATGTCCAAAAGGTGGTGCTCAGCGATCATTTACTATATCAGTGACTATTTTTAGTTGCCACCTTTTGTGAAGATTAATAAGTACAACAACTTTATATCAGCAGTAAAAGACAAATTGAAAATGACTGTACATGAGTCAGGAGCTACATAGTATAGAAACAAAACCAAGGCACTGAAACAATTTGGAGTTCAAACATTAACTGACATTTTTGATGCTAGCGAAGTTATTTCATCTTCAAAACTGTAGATCCTTGCCCTGTAAATGTGGAAATAAACAAGGCTCTGCTCTTCTCGCGATTATGACTTGATATATAAAATAATCAGTTTTTTTAAATAATAAGCACAAAAGCTCCGCACACAGAATTGGTCACATAGTAACATAAGCAACAGATCCAAGCCCAGTTGACATCATCATTTATAGTAGTATTTAAATTGTTAGTCTCCTTATCTGTTAGCATGGATGGTGTATGCTGCTCTTACCATATGCCCAGTAATAAATCAAAATACAAGACCTAAGATTTTAAATATAACAGAAGAAAAATGTTATGAATTGTATTCAGTAGTAAAATATTTATTAATGAATTTAAAATGTGTGGGGATAGCTTATTTTGTATTTGTAGTGTGTTTGTGCATCTTTGTGTGTGGACACATGTGTGCAGAACATACATGTGGAGGTCTAGTGTGTTTGTTCTCCCCATCCACCTTTGTTGTTTGCATTCTCTTATTTCCACCTCCCAGCTCACTGGTGGAACATTGCATTGCAGACATGGATTCTGGAAATTCAGACTCAAGTGTCCTGATGTTTGTGTGGACCCACGATGGCATCTTTTCAGCCTGTGTTGAATGAATTAAGTGAATTTTTCACTACTTTTATAAATAAAAATGCTATAGTGTACATGAGACATTTTAAATTTTTTATTTCTTGTTTATAAACCCTTTTATGGGTTGTATTGTAGTTTGGTGATTTATTTCTATTCATTACACTTTGAAGGGAAATTTATGGTGAGCATGTGAGTGGAGGTAATTTTTATTACCTAACTATGGCTATGCCTGATAATGAATTCTGAGGATGAAGACTGTTAATTTGTTGAAAAGAATGATGATCATGTTTATCTCCTAGTAACATATCTTGCAGGCTATAATTTAAATGTTTAGCTAAAATACATTTCCGCTCTTCTATTGAATTTATAAGTTAAAGAGAATACTTCTAGATGCATTTGCTGACAAAAACAATTTTACTTCATGAATTCTTCAAGAGTCTTCTTGTGTGCCCCTGGTTCCTCATCCCTCCCCCAACACTGCATTTTTGGGCAAGTGCCTACTTCAGTGCTTTAAAACACAGGAGGAACCCATCCTTTTCCAGGACACACCTGCTTAGACAGGTCTGGTCCAGGGAGGCAGTTTTCCTGATGAAGTCAATAGTGCCACAGTACAAACCTAATAAAGAGACTGACCTCTGACCTCTGTTCATCATCTCAGATCTTTTCTACTCTGGTCAGTTAGAAAAATGGCTGCCTCACTACAAGCCTTTTCAAGTGTTACCTATCAGAATGAAATTTAGGGGATATACCAATAGTAGCGACTAGATAAGAAGCTTATGGTGCAAGAATGATGCATCTATTTTGATAGATTAGGTTATTTTGCATATTCTTAAGTCTTGAGTTTGGGGGGGTTGGTGTTTGGGGGTGTATTTATTGTTTGCTTGTTTTGTTTGGGAGATTGGTATTTGTCTATGTGTCTGTTTTTATCCAGTGAAACATCTAAATGGTAGCCCTGATTTACATGTGAGTCAGTGCTGAGGATTCTTAAAATTCCCAGGTACATTATGAGCTTCCAATTGTATATGGCATTTTTCAAACACATCTGGTCACATCTGATTGTACACAGCACCGAAGGATTGTGGTTATACGAGGAAATTTGCCCTAGGGTATAATTTCAAAAGGCAAGCATGAGAAGAGTCTTCAGTAAGGGGAAACCTGGGAGTTACTTTGACATCTGTGACAGGAACAAGCAGCGGTGCTATGCTGTGCTGTGTCCATGAAGTCAGCAGGAATAAGATATTATTTTCATAAAAATCAGAACTTCGGAAAGTCTGTATCCCCTCAGGAGCTTGTTGATGTCTGTTACATTATTTTAGTTAATTAAGGTGCCTGAGGTTTCAGAGTTTATTTCTTTGAACTAGTTTAAATATAATGAGACTTTTCCCCCTGAGACGTTGGGGGAGAGAATTCTGTTTTCTATTTTCCCTTTAAGAAGCTTGTATTTTGTTCTTATGGACTTTATATGAATGTGGTTTCAAAAATATGCTGAGGTAATGAGAGAAAACAAATCCTAATGGATAAGCTCTATTAATTCACGATTAATTCTGTGCAATTTGGAAGCAGGAAAGGCAAGAGAGAAGAAATAGGCTGGGGCTCTAGGATGACCTTTAGTCTCCTGAAGCTAGTATGCATCTTCTAGGAAAAGCAGGAGGTAGAGAGGAAGATGAGGTGAGGCGGTGAAATGCTGGCCCTCAGAACAGGCTCGTGTTGAATACCACACACGATTCAATTCACACATGGGACCGCATACCTTACTAGTGTTTTGCATCCTGATAGGTTCCCGACAAGTAAGATCCAAAGAACTTTTTTTGAACATGTGACTATGTATCGCTGATTGACTCTTCCATCAAAGATGTTGTATTTAGAAGGACAATGGAAACATTTCCAGAGAGAAAAACATTACAATACAAATTTCAGTAAAGATACATGACCACACATGCCTAAGCCTCTCTTTCTCTA
The DNA here is from genome assembly GCF_011762505.2 of Arvicanthis niloticus. Lineage (NCBI taxonomy): Eukaryota > Metazoa > Chordata > Mammalia > Rodentia > Muridae > Arvicanthis > Arvicanthis niloticus. Next base: position 58,998,710 of record NC_047659.1, read on the forward strand.
AGCCAGCTCTATTTTAAGTATGTTTTTCTTCTTTTCTGGACCAGGCCTGGGGACAACAATTCTGATTGCTGCCAGTACTTCCAGGTACTGTGGAAACTGGAATATTCTTCAGGGGATAATTAAGTTCGCAGACCCAATTTGTCTGAGCCTGGATTTATATATCAACTTAAACTAATTTTATACTCATTTCCGTCACAGATGAATGCCTCTGTGCCATTCACCAGAGTCAAATTGACACCTCTGTTTCCAATTGAGCTAATGTATTGCATTAAGGTTTGCTAATATCGTTACTGCTTACTGGCAGGCTGGCGATGGCAGTAGGTTTCAATTTTATAAGAATAGAAAGGGCGGGATCCCTTTCTATATTTTCATTTGATAATCTTTACCTCTCCCATATGGTCACAAGTTCCTTCATCCTTAGCTGGAGCTTTCCTTTCTCCATTTTCTCTGTTCATTGATAGCAGAAGTCCTGGTTGTTTGATTCTCTTAAATCTAACAGGTAATAGCCAGGTGGGGTGGTAGTGGTGGTGGCTGCTGCAGCTGCACACATCTTTATACCCAGCACTCAGGAGGCAGAGGCAGGAGGATCTCTGTGAGCCCATGGCCAGCCTGGTCTACAAACCAAGTTCCAGGACAAAGCTCTGTTACACAGAGAAACCCTGTCTCAAAAAACAACAGCTCATTTGTGCAGATGTTTTTCTTTATATCAGCAGTATTTTTCCCACCTTGTACTAGGCTAAAGCCTAAGTTATTGGAGTAGCAGCATCTGTGGATAATAGAAAACAATCCCTGAGTACTGTTTTTCCCTGTAAACCCTCATTCTATACAGCACCACTGCTACGCTCGTAGCACATAGCACTTCAGCTCCATCCCGTCTCTTTTCATTTTGATTCTTCAAGTATCAGAGATGGGTTGACAGGATACTTACTGAAATCAAAGCATGATTTCCCTCCCCCCAACATTACGGAAACACTCTGGAAAAGAACTCCCCTCACCCTTCTGTAATGGCTTGCCTTTTCTCCCCTGTTATATTCAGGGACTGTATAAGTGGAGAGTTCTGTCTCCCTTTCAATTTATTTGATTCATCATTGTCATAATTGTAGGATTCAGATTTCATTAAAAAATATGTACATAAAAATACATAAAGAATTACAGACTACATGTTTATGCTACATACATGTACTGTCACAAGTATTCTATGTACGTGCCTTACGTGTATGATTGCATGGAAGAATACATACAAAAGAAACACCTGTTACTATGCTCAAGTCTCTAAGGCATTCGCAGCATTACAGAAGTTACCTAGGTATAACTCCATACTCAGAAAGGCCACTGAAGGAATCATATTCCTTCATTTCCCTTGAAGTAAGGTTTTCATAATGTTATTACTTTTATTTGCATTTTTTTGTTCTATGGCCTCAGTTGTGGCTCTGTCAAGTGTCTACGTGAGCATGTATACGTCTTTAACTCCATGTGGTGTTCAGGCCATTTATTAATGTGTCCAGTACATACATTCTTACTCATTTTAGTGGCTGTTCTTGTCAGCGTTGGTGGACAAGAGAGTGATCTTATGAATGTTCACCGCTTCTGTTTCTCTTTGTCACATAGCTAGGGTAAAATTGCTCTTTTGTGTAGTATGTGGATCTGAAATGTGGTTTGCTATTGGCTTTTATGATTTTACAATTCCTTCAATGGTCTATGAAAATCACTACTTCAAATCCTTACTAAATGAGTCATTCTCCTCTTTAATCATTTGTGCAAGCCAAGAGCGTATGAAAGTTGAAGACTATATTAACAACCATGGACTTTTTCTGTCTATGTAAAATCAAACTGTACAGATTTGAAGACTGTAAAGCAGTGCAGTAGATTGAATGGTGGTCCTACTAAAGAAATGCCTACTTGGATTTTATTCAGAAGAATCCCAAACTGAGATTCCGTGCATTATCATGGGCACCAAATCCAATGGCAAGTGATCTGTATGACATGAGAAGGGGACGGCATGCACAGAAGTCCATGTGAAAACAGAGACTGGAATTTGCAGCCTCAAGCCAAGAACATTTGGAACTCCCTAGTGAGGAAGGATTTCCTGCAAAAGCTTGCAAAGGGAATGCAGTCCTATCAACACATTCATTTTGGGTTCCTAATCTTCAGAACTATAAAAGACAAAACTTTTGCTGTTTTAAGCTACCAAGTAATAGTAATTTACCATGGTAGACTTAGAAACCAATACAGCTGATCCATGTCTGTGACCTGTAACACATCTTAGGCTGGTGATCTTATTGCAAAACAATATGATTCCTTTCTTCGTCTTCCATTCTAGTATCTGTGATAGAATAGGACAATGAACAACTGAGTATTTTATGTATTTTAAACATGCATCATTAAGTTTAAGCCAAAAATAGTGTAGAATAAAGTCGAATAGATTGTGTGTGTGTCTGTGTCTGTGTGTGTGTGTCATAAGCAAGTGCATGAGTGTGCATGTGCATGTGAAAACTAGAGGTCAACATCAGAATTCTTCCTGTATTGTTCTCTACTTTATGTTTTGAGACAAGATTTTTTCATTAAACATGGAGCCTGTTGTTTGTACTAGACTGGTTGGCCAGCAAATCCTCGGAATCATTTTTTCTCTGTCCCAACCCAGGATGGGGGTAAGAGGAAAGTGTAGCCATACCTAGCTTTTACATCAAATGCTAGAATTCCCAACCCAATTCTCATTCTTGAATACCAATCCCTGTACCCACTAAGAGATCTCTTCAGCCCACAAAGATTGTCATTCTAGGTGCCCTGTACACAGAAAAAGGTTTTTTAAAGTAGGTGTTTATTACAGAGATAAAGAAAATGCTATCAGTTTCCTATTGCTTCTGTAACAAATAGCCACATTAGTGGGTTAAAACTGCATAAATTTAGTACTTTACAGCTCAAGGGGTCAGAAGTCTGAACTGAGTCTCATTGGCTAAAATTAAGAAATTAATATTGCTGAGTTTCTCCTGATGCTTCCTAGGGAGAATTTTACCATGCCTTCCCAAGTGCTAGACGCTGTCCACATCATTGGACCTGAGACTCTATCTTGAATCAAACAGTGGCCATTTGAGATTTTCTCACATTGTGTCATTTTTACGTTGACTCTGCTTCCTTTTTTGATATTAAAAGAAACATACTTTCACAAACTCTGACGGAATGAGAATCTCCTTGTATCAAGGATACTAAATTAGCAAATTAATGTCACCTACAACCTTAATTTTCCCTTGACGTTATCTTACAAAGACTAGAATGTGGAACTCTCTGGGGGACCTTTATTCTGATGGTGTTGGTGTGCAACTCTTGTATTAATGAGCTCACTAGAACAAGTAAGCCCAAGACCACACACTCTCACAGGAAGCACACACACCCAGCTCTGCTCCCAGGATGACCTCACCACTCCTGATTCATACTCCAGGATCCCCAAAGACCTGTGGTAATGTACACATCTGCCACCTATGCTTGAAACAGCCATTCTTCCCACTAAGTACTTCCATAAAAACTGACATTGAAAATGAGTTACAATTCCAGAATGCAATTGCATATACTTTATATTACTTTTCAGAGTGTGTAATTCATTTTTTCCTGTTTGAACTAATTAATGTATTTCACTTAAAAATGGGTCCGTGGTGTGCTTTTTGACTTACCTTAATTCAGTTCTTCTCTTCAAAGAAATAGAAAACCCAAGATATTCTAGATTTAATCATTATCACTTTTATTGTTTATTACCTCTGAGGAAAGAAATAATTAGTGTACATTTTGACTAATTTTTTTCCTTTCAGATATGAAACAAAAATTAAAGGATCTTAATGGTGAATTGGTAAAACTAAGATAAAATGTCTGAAGATGAGAAAAATAAAATCATTTTTCATTTCCCCCACTGTTAAATTTTTACTATTCTTTAAGGTAGAAAGTGGACTGACTTTGGTTTTTCTAACTTTTGAAAGCACAGAAGACCTGACACATGTGAGGAGAATGTAAGTCTGAACAAGATGGGGAGTGTTCTCCCAGTGTAATCATCAGGATTTACTGAAACACAGCTGCACTTCAACAAATGACAGAACAGAAATGAATGCTCCTCTCTCCCTCCCTCCCTCCCTCCCCATGCTCTGGGGAGAGGCCATACAATAAATCTTAGCACTGGACAACTTATCCATTTAAAAGGCAAACGTTTGTAATTGCTAGAGAGCTGTTTCCTCTCACCTGTCCCTGCCACTCCCCATCACCCCAGAACTATGAATAAAAGAACATTACCAGAATTTCCCAAGGGTTTGGATTGGAGCCAAAGCGACAGTGACAGACCTTAGATGTTCAGTTACTGCTGAATGCTGGCAAACTAGTCCATGTACCAAGAACACGGTGAGAGCCAATTCTCAGTCTCCCTAATCAGACATACCTTTGGAATAATACTTTAAAATAAGTAAAATAGTTATTCACAGACTTTAAGAATAATTTGTCTTGTACAGATAGTGCTATTTTCTAATAAAGTTCCTTTTGATACACTATATTTTGTTTTAAGTGAGTCACAAATTACCTTTTGTTCTGCTGTTTAAAAAAACAATTTTTATACAATAATTCACATAGATAAGACTTTGACAAAGTCTTTTCTATACTGAGAACTATGTGGTTGCTTAGTTAGGGTTTCTATTGTTGCAATAAATCACCATGACCAAAAAAACAAGTTGGGGAGGAAAGGGTTTATTTGGCTTATACAATCACAATCCATCACTGGAGGAAGTCAGGACAGGAACTCAAGAAGGGCTGGAACCTGGAAGCAAGAGCTAATACAGAGGCTATGGAGTGTGCTGCTTACTGGCTTGCTTTCCCTGGCTTGCTTTCCCTGGCTTGCTCAGCCTGCCTTCTTATAGAACTAAGAAACACCAGCACCATCCACGAAAGGCTGGTCCTTCCCACACTGATCACTAATTGAGAAAATGCCTTACAGCTGGATCTCATGGAGACATTTCTTCAACCAAGGCTCCTTCCTCTCTGATGACTCCAGCTTGTGTCAAGTTGACATACAAAACTAGCCAATACAGTGCTTGTTGACAAGTTTTCAGTGATCAAAACTTACAACTGTTATTGCTACATTAATTAATACTTTAACTAACAAACTATAATTAGTTTTGACTTACAGAAAGTTAAGTGAGTCAGAGTTTCCACATACTGCCTTTCTCCCATTTACAAAGACTCTGATCTTTGACAGAAGGTCATATTTCTTAAAATTAATGAACCAAAACATTACATTAACTGAAATTAATTAATTTTATTAGGGTCTACTCTTATATAGCTTTATGTATTTTTGAAAACTGTAGGAAGTCCCAAAGTCACCATTACAGTAACTTATAAACTAGTTTCATTGTCCTAAATGTCCTAAATATCCCACCTTATCCCCCCCCCCCCACCTAGCTACTGTAGGTGGATCTTCCTATTCTATAGTTTTAGTCTTTTCCTGAGGTTCACATAGTTAAATTCATACAGATTGTGGCCTTTTTATACTGGCTTCTTTCACTTAGGAATTACAAGTTTCATTCGTATTTTAGTGGCGTGATAGCATGTTTTGCTATTGCTGAGAAATATTCCTTTGCCTGAATGTAACGGGCAATTTGATTGTCCATTAACTTGGGCTTTTCAGGGAGGGGTACAAGCATGTATTTGTGTGTGAGCACATGAGTGCATGTGTGTAAACTTGAAGGAAATTTCAGATGTCATTTATCCTCAGGCACAATATATCTTGTTCTTTGAGGCAGGATCCATCACTGGCCTGCAGCTTGCTGATCAGGCTGTCCATGGAGCCAAGGGGCTCTGCTTAGCTTCACCTATTTCTGTCTCACAGGCCCTGGAGATTTCAAATGATTACCAAATACAGAGATTTTGCTTATTCACTTGCTTAATTGTTTTATAAATGTATTTTACTATTTACATTTTTTATACAATGTATTTTGATAATATTTACTCTCTCCCAACTCTTAACAGATCCTCCCATCTCCAAACTCGGCTAATTTCATATTCTCTCTCTCTGTCTCTGTCTCTCTCTCTCTCTCTCTCTCTCTCTCTCTCTCTCTCTCCCCATGTGTGTGTGTGTTTAAAAATATGTATGCAGATCAAAATATGAGAATCAAAACACACAAACAGACAAAAGGCAACAAGGAAAAACAAAACAAAAAGGACATAAGAAACATAAACTCTAGTTTACATTAGTCAACTAAACTGATTTTCTCTTTTGCAGAAGGTTTCATTTGCAATTGCAATCAACTGCAGCTTCTTTGTTAGAGGTGGGACTCTGTCTACTTCTCAGTGCTGGGGTTTGGTCTGGTTTGAACCTCTGACGTCATGTGTATGTTGTCATCATGGTCCCTGTGACCTCATTTGTGCATCGATCCTATGTATCAGGATGATACTGTTTCCTTGTACCCATCCACAATCTCTGCCTCTTAAAATCTTCTTTCATGTAGATCCTTGAACCTTAAGAGGAGGTTTTGAGAAAGGTGTCCCACTTAGAGCTGAGTTCCAGGGTGTCTCATTCTCTCTACATTGCCCAGCTATGAGTCTCTATGTAAATTATCTTCTACTGCAAGAAGAAGCTTCATTGTTCATGTGAATGGAGGCTAAGCCAGTGTTGGTTAGACAATAGAACTAAGGTAACATTGACAGAACAGTAGTCCAGCTCTGTTGGATACAGCATAGACCAGCTTTCCCAGAACTGAAGTCTAAGTGGCCTGTGTTCTCTCTTACTTTGTATGCCAATTACTACGTTTTTACCAATTTTGGGGTTTACTTGATGCTTTAAATTTTTGCCTTTATTTGTTATAAACATATTGACTGTTGGGTTTCATTTATTTACTGTGAATTTTGAACACATTTTTTAAAAAGTGTGCTAATATTAACTAAAAACACTGGAATTAAATCTATCTTAAAATCTGACACTCACATGATAGCCCCATGTTCTGTTTATATTATAATTGTTAGGTGAATTCAATGTAAATAAAACGGACTTTTTATTTAAAAAAAAAGTTTATTGGAAGTGTCTGAATACAATGCTCTCACTGAAAGCTTGAACTGACTCTCTAAGGCAAATCCTTGGGTAGCATAAGACAAGCCTACCTTTGAATAATGGATATAGAAACCTGAGGGCTATTAGAATTGGGAATTTCTCAGCTCTAATTTGATCCCAAGGAGGCAAAATAAAGGAAAATAATTGAAGGTTCACACAGATAAATGTCTGTAGTCTGGGGGAAGCCATGAGATTGTGTTTGATAAACTACTCTAGAGCAACAAACTCTCTGCTGACTCAGTGATAAGTACAAAATAATTTACCCACATGCACATGTATCCAGAGAACAGTCATATATTTACATAAAATAAATGAAATAAACTACAATGAAGTCAATTAAATTTTCTGCCTTAGGAGTTATAAGTCTAAGTATACAATATGAACACAAGCAAAGTGGAGAAGTTTTGTTGGTTCTTTTCTTCATAAATGGAATTTATTTTAACTGATAGTAGCAAAACTGTGCATTAATGGGATGCCATGATGTCTATACATATATACATGTATACTGTTTGCATCAGGTTAAATTTATCTTTCCTTAGATTTATCATTTTCTTTCTGGCAAAAACTTTTAAGATTCTTTTCTTTAGCTTCTTGAGCTACACAATCCATCCCTTTTTATCTATATTGATCATATCACCAGGTAGTTTTGCTTCCCTCCAACTATAACTTAGTGCCATCAGTAAACCAGTATCTAACTCTCCTTTTCATACTTCTTGCTTCTAATAATTACCATTCTGCTTTACACTTCTCTAAGATCAATGTCTAATATCACGCACATTGACAGTCCTGTCTCTCTGTGTAAGGCGCTTTGGACCTCGCCCTGAGATGGTGCTGGTAGCTTGCTTGCTGAGGACAAACAAGTCCTTATTTGGCTATGAGGATAATGCGCAGAATGGCCCCAGTTTACGTGGGCATATGGAGAGATGCCACATGGCCGGATTGCATTGGTCCACTTGAAAGTATTTTAGCTGAGCACGGGAAGGGCTCGGGACTACTTGGAAGAAGCTGTACCAGCATCCTGATTAAACTACCTTGAGAAGGACTCAGTTGTCCGTGTCTTATTTCCAGCTGGTCTGGAATAGCGCGGAACATCTCTGGTCCAGATTACCTCTTTTGCACAATGATCTCCAGTTCCATCCATTTTATCACTCATGACAAGATGTTGAGGTTGCTATGATGGCCACATAGTAGTCCATGAAAAGATACGGTATAATTTCTTTATCTCTATTATTTAATGGGCATTTAATTTTTCCCATTTCATGCCAATGGTGAGTAGTGTCATTAAACATGGGTGAAGCTGTCTCTTCCATTTAATGGTTTCATTTCCGTCAAATACATGCCTTCTTGGTAGGCCACTGAATCATCTGATAGCTCAATTGTTTCGTTTTTAAGGAAGCTTCATACAATTTTCTATAACTACACTCATATACTTTCTCTTAACCTTAAAGGGAGGTTTTGATAAAGGTGTTCCATTTAGAGCTGAGTTCCAGGGTGTCTCGTTCTCTCTACATTGCCCAGCTGTGAGTCTCTGATTTTACTGGTTTACTGATGTTACTAAGTCACTAAGTGTGAAAGACCCATTTCTCCAGCTCCTCAGCAGCACTCGTCAAGAAGATGCTGCCCTTCTTAAGGTTTCATTGAAGATTCATTTCTCTGGTCATTAGTGGCATTAATCTTTGTTTGACCTAAATGATCTCAGTGGCTGCAGAATTCTAATTAACAAGAATCATGTCATGTTTTTTGATAGAAAGGAAAAACCACAGAAAAGATTAGGATAGTCATGGAAAGTCCTTTTCTGTACTTGTGAGTTCAAGCCTATTTCCTGCTTTCTCATTTCTCAGACTCTAGGTATGTGACTCTTCATCTGTTTGAAGTTGGGAGTTGTATAGGGGATGATATGGATCTATTTTCATTTTTCTACATGAAATCACCCTGTTTGACCAGCACCATGTGATGAAGATCTCTCTTCTCTCTAGTGTGTATTTGGGGAGGCTATGTAAAATAGCAGGTATCTACAGATATGTAGAATTAATTATGTCTGGGTCCTAAATTTTATTACATTGATCAATGTGTCTCTTTTTATACCAATTTTGTGCTGTTTTAAATACTATAGATCTGTAATATGACATGAAATCTAGGGTGGTGATCCTTCTAGTAGTTTGGGTTTTTTATTTGGTTAGTTGTTTGCTTTTTGGTTTTTTATGCTTTTCTGAGTGGTTTTATTTATTTATCTATTTATCTATTTACTTAACTCTCTCTCTCTCTCTCTCTCTCTCTGTGTGTGTGTGTGTGTGTGTGTGTGTGTGTGTGTGTGTGTGTGTGTTTATATGAATTGAAGTATGGAATTTTTTCAGTTTCTGTGAAGAATTGTGTGGGCATTTTGAAGGAGATCACATTGAATCTGTAGATTGCTTTTTGTAGAATGGCTGTTTTCATAATATTTATCTACTGATCCATGAGCATGAGATACCTTTTGTCATCTGAGGTCTTCTTCACTTTTTTCTTTAATGTGTTAATGTTTTTATCACACAACTCTATGGGAATGGTGTGAATAATAAAGCTCTGTAGAAACAGCTTTTCAATCATTGTAGAAGTTCCCTAAATTATTTACACATGTAAAAGGAATTTAAATGGAGTAATCATATAATAGGAAAGACCATGCCCCAACTAGATAACTAATGCTACTTAGAAATGATTTATATACTGTTGAAATACTGGCCAAGGGAATCCTGCAGTGCTCTTCCTCCCCCTGGCACCCCATATACACATGCCAGACAGCTCCAAGTGCCAAGATTACTCCTCATTTTCTAGTATGGTAAGCCCTATTGTTGGAGACACCACTCACTCAAACCATTGACCATGGAGAAATTGAGTTGGCATTCAACTGGATGTTTCACCCCTACTGACTAGCATTTATAATTCGAGAAGGTACTTTATGTGCTACTGGAGGAGGAAAGTAATCGACAATATCAACCATTAACAAACCCTGTGACCTACAACAGGGACATGGCTGAAAGATACTAATCCAAGAGTGGCACAAATGTTAGGAAAGTAACCCACTATGTTTAGATTGGGTTTAAGGCCCACTCCATGAGATATAGCTCATACCTGACACTGCTAAAGTGGCCAAGAATCTGAGACCATGAGATAGGTCGTAGACCCTAAGGGAAAGTACTGTTCTGTATGATTCTGCTAACAGAACAGAGCTATAAAATAAGTGCTGCTGACATATTGCTAGACCCAGAGATCGGTGTGTCATTCAACCCTCAACAAAGAGGCGTGTTTTGCAGTAAATTGGAATGAGAACAGAGATCCACAACTGGACAATGTTCAAAGAGTGAGAGACTTTGGAGCATTTGATACTAAAAGGGATGTCTTTATCAAACTCCTCTCCTCAAGGATCAGGGACATATGCAAAAAAAGGAGGCAGAAAGATTGTAAGAGCCAGAAAAATAAGTTTACTACAAGGAAAGAGCATTATTCTGGCGCAACAAAACTAATACACATGGCATACACATATGAACTCACAGGACCTGAATGGGTTCACAGCAGACAAAAATCTCAGCACAGAGAAGGCAAAGTGAGCACAGTCTCATTTCTAACCAAGAAGCTATTGGTAGTTGATACCTACTGGAAAAGAGAAAATCAGTTTTCTGCTGAGATGCCAAATCTTTTAAGTTCAGACTCCATTTTAGAGAACCTGACCTAAGTTTGAATTCAGGTGAACTAACAGGCTGGTACCTAGCATAAGTTTCCAAGTTGCCCTCCACCCCCAGCAAAACCTGAGCCTAGCTCCAGTCTCTAGGCTAATCTCCAACAAGACCAGTGTCTCCAGGTTATAGTCTCAATAAACCAGCATCTCCAGGTTATTCCCCCAACAAACCTGCATCCCCAGGTTACAAGCCCACTCCCTGCCTAACAACCACCAATGCAGACGGGAGCAGAAGTTAAGTTTATGATATGACTCCTAGCACCAGCCAATTATGTCAAAGGCCACAGTAGCTTTCCAATTAGATGCTTGCACACATACTCCCTGCTTGCTGCTTACTATAAAGATTTGCCCAGATAGACATTCAGGGTTCCTCCGCCACCAAAACTGTCCTGCATGACTGGTGCATTGGCGGGGAGTAAGCTAGCTCAAATAGAATAAAGACCCTGATGTAAGTTGCATCAGATTGGCTCCTGTCTGTTTTGGGGGGACCACTAGTATTTCCCTGGCACTACACTGCAATGGAGTGTCATCGGGCATATCAATCACACTCCAGGACAAGCACCTAGTCTAGGAGTAGCTGACAAACAAAAATAGACTCCGTGTTTTTATTGTGTGTATATTTTGTTTGTTTTAATTTGTTTTGTTTTGTTTTGTTTGGGGTTTCTGTTGTTGTTTTACTCGTTTCAATTTTTATGTTTGTTTGTTTTGAAGTTTTCATTGTTTATTTTTAAAGGGATAGAGATAGAAAGAACATAATGTTTGGTGGGTAGGGAAGTGGGTAGAATCTCTGAGGAGGTGAGAGAGGGAAAGGAATTTGATCAAAGTGTGATGAATGAAAATAATATTTTTAAATAATAAAAATTATTATCTGGAGGGAAAAAAAGAGGCAGGATCAGGTATGGTAAGAGACAGGAAAGAAGTACCAAGGGTCAGGACATTGAATAGAAATATGTAGGAGTGAGGGATGGGGAACCAGGGGGTAACTACTAGAAAGTCCCAGATGCTAGAGAAGCAAGAGGTTTCCAGGACCCAACAGGGATGATATTAGCCTAAATATCCAACACAGGGGAGAGAAAACCTGTAAAGACCATATCTAGTAGATAAGCATGGCCCTCATTTGAGAGATGGGGCCACCCACCCATCTCAAAAATTTTAACCCAGAATTGTTCCTATCTAAAGGAAATTCACAGACAAAAAATGGAGCAGAGACTGAAGGAAAGGCCATCCAGAGATGGCCGCACCTAGGGATCCATTCCACCTGCAGACACCAAACACCCACAGTATTGCTGATGCCAAGAAGTGCTTGCTGACAGGAGCCTGATATACCTGTCCCCTGAGAGGCTCTGCCAGCACCTGGCCAACATAGATGCAGATACTCACAACCAACCTTTACACTAAGCCTAGAGACCCCAATAGAAGAGTTAGGGCAAGGACTGAAGGAGCTGAAGGTAATTGCAACCCCATAGGAAGAATATTAACTAACCTGATCCCCCAGAGTTTCTAGGAACTAAACCACCAATTGTAGAGTACACATGAAGGAACCCATGGCTCCAGCTACATATGTAGCAGAGGATGGCCTTATCTGGCACCAATGGGAAGAGAGGCCCTTGGTCCTGTGGAAGCTTGATATCCCAGCATAAGGGGGCACTAGAGCAGTGAAGCAGAAATGGAGACATGGGTGGTGGAGCATCCTCATAAAAGCAAAGAAAAGGGGGGATGGAGTGGTGGGCTTGCGGAGAGGAAATTGTGAAGAAGGGCAACATTTGAAATGCAAATAAATAAAATAACCAATAAAAAAGCTATTAGCCCACTGAGTGACACAGTTTTCAAAGAAGAAAATATCACCTTAGTAGCCCCTGTGTGATAGTCACTTACCTATGATCTTTCCATTTAATATAGTCAGTATGGTAGTTAATTGGAGTTTGATCTGGAAGAGACAAATTTCCAACCAAGAAACAGACAAAAGACTTCAAAATGCTTTTCAGGGGTGTTTTAGTGACTTCAAATGTCAACCTAGAAGGAAATACCTAGAAGACATTGGGATAAAAGAAATTTTGTACAAAATGTAAGATGGAGTGTCAAACACTATCCTATGCTGAGTTACATGGTAACAGCAGTAGGCAGGGAAATGCAGTCACTAGATAGGTACTTGATGAAGTATATCTTAATTAGTATAGATAGAAGCTTAAGTATTAAGCCACATGGTTGACCAGACAATGGTGATATATTCCAGCACACAGGAGGCAGAGGCAGGTGGATCGCTGTAAGTTCAAGGCCAACCTGGTCTACAGAGAGTTCCAGGACTACACAGAAAAACTGTCTCAAAAAACAAAAACAAGCCGGGTGGTGGTAGTGCACGCCTTTAATCCCAGCACTTGGGAGGCAGAGGCAGGCAGATTTCTGAGTTCAAGGCCAGCCTGGTCTACAGAGTGAGTTCCAGGACAGCCAGGGCTATACAGAGAAACCCTGTCTCCAAAAAAAAACAAAACAAACAAACAAAAAAGCTACATGGTTATATAAGAAATTTTACCTATAGTTAATGTCAATGGTAAAAATACATGGCTGGTAAGAAATAATTACAAATTATATCTGTGAAATAGTCAGCATAGTATATTTTTTTTTCTTTTGAACCTATAATTATTTTACTCTCATGTATGTTTAAATAGCTATGAAGGTTTGGCAATTTTAATTTTCTGATAGTTATTGATTCAACATATTTATTTATTTCCAATGAGATTTCTATCACTATCAAAACATTTTGCTTCAGAAGTTAAGCCACATGCAGAGTTATTCCTAACCTGTACAGCTCACAGTTGCCTTATGCAAGAGAAAACAATATTTCCTTCCCTAGAGTGAAGACAAAATTTTTCCCTTAGTCCTATTTCTTTTTGAGCACAAGTACTGAAACTTGTTGGGAGCACCTGCTTGCACCATGATTTGAGGGATTTGAATCTTACTAATAATAATTTTTGAAAAGGTTTCCTTTAAAACATATACAAAGCACTACTCCAAGCCTCACGCCTTATAGATTTACCTGTAAGATAAGTGGATAATGAAACATAAGAATTAGCTTTGTATGTTGGAGGAATGAATTTTTAAAGGGAGGATCCTGGAAGCCGGGCTAACTTTTAAAAGCACAGAGAAGCTTTGAGCAAACTTCCCCTGAGGTAGAGGAGAGCTTGGGAACATAGAAGAAATGTGCCATTTGCCAGCCTATCATGTGGAGGCTGGAAGAGAAGTTAATTGTAGTGGAGCATGTACTGTGCACAGTGTGCTGGGGAGATACTCCTTTTAGACACTGAGATTATACTATCTGTTTCAGGGCGTTCAGGCATAGTGCTTTAGAATGATTTATGAAGACATTAGTAACTCATGGAGGATAGGACAGCCAAAGAGCCACAGAGCAAGCACCAGCACAAAGCTTGGGTGTGGGGGGAGTTTATTTCTAGGAGACACAAGCTTTGTGTCCCCATCTTCTTGAAACCTGCCTTGTAGATGACTTGCTTTTCAGTCAGGAGAGATGAGTTATTTGATACTTTATAAGAACAGAAAGTTCTCATGGGAAAAGAAAAACACTGGCCCAGTGAGTACAGGCATCCAGATAACATGATTACAGCCTAGTGTATCACTGACTGGGCCCACCCAGTTGTATTATGGAACAGTCTATCACGAATGTATACAACGGAATTAGTATTCAATAAAAGAACCATGTGTTCCTTGATTATCAAGTATATAAACAGTAGATGTTTGTCTGTGATTATTTTATTATGTGTATCTGAGTCTGTATACAGAGATCATTAGAGGAAAGATTCAATCTGGTGTAAGATATATCAGACAAAATTGTAATTAGAAATTTTATTCATTCCAGTATGCTGGCTGCAAAGCTTTAGAAAGGCTATTGGTTGTACGTACTGTACTCTGCTTTCCTGGTGCCCTGAAGTCATGTTTTCTTGCTGAACAATTATCTTCCAAGTATTGCTTTTCCTGAGTTTATGGAGAAGGTCAATTCTTTTCTCTTCAGTGAAAAGAGAAAGTAGACTATGCCTTTCTCTACTTTGTTAAATTAAGGTTAAGAGTGCAGGCTTTCATGTTGTTTTGAAAAAGGAAACTGTGGGATCTAGTTTGTTTGCATCATTTTTCTTCTTTGAATGAAAGAAACACATCAGAAGAACGAAATTTAGTCATAATGGATAGGACAATTTGTGAAAATCCATACTATTGTTTCTTAGAATATTGATGCTTTTCACCTGAATTTATACAAATAAAGCACAAGTTTGCAACTCTGTGTCATGTTTCCATGAATGAATTGACAGTAATAGTGTCACTTTGTGTTCAGTGGTGGTGGTGAACACATTAGAAGAAGATCAGTTTCCAGTAGTTTAGGAGATTATAGTCTTATAGAAAATATACATATAAACTAGAAACACAAATAAAAACACATAAAAAGTTTGCTGTTTAGAAGAGTATTATACACAGACTTTTGAGCTAGTTGCTTTTTGAGTTATTTAAAACACAACTTTTCATTTCCAAATGTTTTTTGTTATGACCCATCTTTCTTTCTTTTTAATTGGGTATTTTATTTATTTACATTTCTAATGTTATCCCCTTTCTCAGTTTTCCCTCCAGAAACCCCTTATCCCATCCTCCCTCCCCCTGCTTCTATAATGGTGCTCCCCAACCCACCCACCCACTCCTGCCTCTCTGCCCTGGCATTCCCCTACACTGGGACATTGAGCCTTCCCAGGACCAAGGGCCTCTCCTCCCACTGATGTTTGACAAGACCATCTTTCTTATTCCATTATGTTTCTCTGTCTTATTGTTCTTGGCTCCTTACACTTTTGATGCCTTAATGGCTTCAGTTTATAAAGGTCTTTCCAAGTCAGTACCACAATATGTATTTTCTTCCTTGGGGATGTTCAGTTTGTACTTCCCAGGATGCACAGCATGAATGTTGGTTCACTCTTAGTTGCTCTTGGATTCAATAGCCATTTGTTTTATATTCTGTGGCAGAGACTGGGTCATAGCTATAGATATATGGGTTAAAATTACATCAGTGGGTACTGGAGACAGCTCAGTGGTTAAGATCACTGGCACCTAGAGGAGCTGGGTTATATTCTAGACCCACATGGCAACTCACAATCATCTGTAACATCAATTTCAGGAGAGTCTGATTCCTTGTTCTGGCCTGTGAGGAAACTACACATACATGGTACAGGGCCATACTTGCAGGCAAAACACTCATTCAGATATAATACAAAAGAATCAAATCTTTAAAAAACTTATCACAGTGAACAAAAATAGAATTTTTTTCCTTAGGAAAAAACAAGTTTAGAAAGAGTGATAATGGCAACATCAGAGATAACAACTTCTATTTTGAGGCTAGGAATGTAGCTCAATGATAGGCCACTCTAAGCATTCGAGAAACTCCACCGATTCCTAGCACTGACACACAAACAAACAATCCCCACTGTATTTTGCCTTAAATACCATGGAAGTACTATGCTGCTGATACTATGCATCATTTTATTATTATGAAATTTCCTATGCAGGCATTCAATTCATCATGATTATATGTAACATACACTCTTAGTCAAAAGAAAGTTGACTGGATTTTTATATCTTCCTAGTACAAGAACTAAGGAAATTCAGTGTAATAAATTTATCAAAGTAAATTATTAACCACATAGATAACTGAAATGCCTGCTCAGAGCTAAAGCATTTTCCTCAGATCTTTACTAGTGTAAATTGATTTTATTGCTTCTTCACACTCAGGAGCCTTTCTTGGTTGTCACTCATTTCTATAGGATCCCACTCTTGGTATACAGCATCTGCAGTATAGCAGTGATGATCCATATACCTTTTTTTGTTCTGTGGAATTTGTGCTTTCTTCTAGTTAAGCATGGCACATTCAGAAGTGGCAATGCTGTTGAAAGTATATAACAATATATATCAAGGATATACAATGAGTATACTTGGAGAGTCACTAATACAAGTTTTAGTTAAAGTTAGAATAAGAGTAACTGGAAGGGGTAAAAGATAAAAGAGACAATGATGAGTCTTCAAGAAATTCTGGGGCAGGGGAAAATAAATCAAGAGATGTATCATAGGGCAAAACAAAATAGCAACACCCCCTACCACAAGTTAGAAGAAAATATTACCTTGGAAATCAAGGGACTGTGAGTTCCAAAACTTTATGCCCCATAGCAACATGAACTATGTTGGAAGCATAGAGAACTGAACAGACCGAAGGGATCAAGTGTGGACAAAGGTCCTTTGAAGCAAGGCAGTCGCTGGTGATTTGGATAACAGTGACCATCTCATATATAAAGATTAGACATGAAGACATGCAAGAAGGCTAGACTCTGAAAGCATTTTTGTTTCATTCACCTTGATGCAGTTCATGCAAGGTGATAAAAAACAGTAGCTCAACGAGAAGAGTGAAATTCTTAAGAAGGTGATTTCTGGAGCTGGGTCTCAGACAATGTAGGAGGGAATATTTGAGCACGGACAGAAAGGAGGGAAGGAAGAGAGGCTTTGTGTGCACTTAGCTGAATTTGGGTGAGATAGCAAAATGTTTAACTGAGGAAACTTCAGCTTTTATGCATCGTGTGTGACAGTGTGAATTTCCTCATCAGTAGCAAACAGATGTAGAGTGCTTCTAAGGAACCTGTTTCTGGGATTTACTTCAGGCAAATGTTTTGTTTAACATTTTTGTGAAAGGTGCACTCTTGAAAGGCAATATTCATAATTATGTCACTTAACACTGAAAAAGGGTTCAGTGATGTTAAGAGAGCTAAGGAACTTATCCATCATGTGGCTTCTGTTTTATATTTACTCTAAAAATGGTTCTTTCCAATTTTGAAAATCTAGATGGCCTCTAATCTCGTTAATCACCTCTCAAGAACTGGTGCCTGCTTCCTCCTAATAAGTTTGTATACTTAAGTGTTAGCCTGTAGCTTAGACTATTTTGTTTGTTCCTTTCTACTTCTTCTCATTGAATATTCTTATCTTGTGTCACATTTGTTTCCTTGTGATAAAACAAGAATTATTCCTCTGGATTCTGCCACTAGCTGGCAAGTAAAGATAGTTGTGGTGCATCAGGTAAGATTCCCAAATAATCAATAAAAATTTTACGTTAAACAAAGATGCTACAAAATCTTCTGTTAATAAGGTCTGCTCCAGAAAAATATTGTACTGGCTAGTTTTGTGTTAACTTGACACAAGCTGGAGTTATCACAGAGAAAGGAGCTTCAGTTGATAAAATACCTCAGGGAAGGGCCCATTGTCAGTGGTGCCATCCCTGGGCTGGTAGTCTTAGG
Source organism: Arvicanthis niloticus (assembly GCF_011762505.2). NCBI lineage: Eukaryota > Metazoa > Chordata > Mammalia > Rodentia > Muridae > Arvicanthis > Arvicanthis niloticus. Next base: position 59,016,813 of record NC_047659.1, read on the forward strand.
TTCTATAAGAAAGCAAGCTGAGCAAGTCAAGGGAAGCAAGCCAGTAAGCAGTACCCCTCCATGGTCTCTGCATCAGCTCCTGCTTCCTGGCCTGCTTGAGTTCCAGTCCTGACTTCCTTTGGTGATGAACAGCAATGTGGAAGTGTAAGCTAAATAAATTCCTTCCTCCCTAACTTGAATCGTGGTCATGATGTTTGTGCAAGAATAGAAACCCTGACTAAGACAAATATAGATATAGATCATAAATAAGTTTAATTTTAAAAAGAAGAGTTAAAAAGAGTAAAAAGGTTCTTTTGTGTTGCGGCCCGAGCTTCCCACGCTTGGGGGCCAGAAATGTTGAGAATTGCTCTACCCCACGTTTGGGGTCCAAAACGTCTCAGACCGTTCTGTCAATGTTGGGACCCGCACTGCCAAAAGCAGCTCCAGTCCACAGGTCAGGGTTCAGCAAGAGAGAGAGTGGGGATGGATGCGAAGAATGGAGACCAGGCAGAGTGTGATTCAATCCTGTTTATTCTTCAGTCTCTCTTCCTAGTCCAAATCCCAAGTCTTGAGTTCCTAGTCCCTAGTTCCTAGTCCCTAGTTCCTAGTTCTTTCCAAGCTCCCTTCCAAGTGCCTAATACTTAATAATTTTTCTTCCGAGTTCTCTAGTCCAAGTGTCTTCTTCCTCAATGCCTAATTTCTACTCCAAGTTGTACTGAACTCTTCTGTCTGCCTCTCTCCTTTTATATGTCTCACTTCTAAGCCACGCCTCTAAGTCATGCCTTTAAGTCATGCCCTTAGGCCTTGTCTCTAAATCCAATCTCTAAGTCACGCCCTTAAATCTCAGCTCTAAATCACACCTTTAAGTCTCACACACCCAAGGGAAGATCCTGGGTATCTAAAACACGATGTTATCAGAGTGTGCTCAGCTGTTGTAGGCTAATGTAATCAAATCTCTTGTCAGGGATCAAGATGGCTGCAAGGGTGATAGCTGCCTTCTGTTGGCTCCCCACATTTTTGTAATCATTCTTATTAACCAAGAAAGAAATAGACTCATATATTTGTTAGAGGAAATGTAGGTAATGTTAAAGCTAAAAGCAAATTTAAAATTTTATTTAGCCTGGTTTAGGAAATTGGAAATTATCAGTAGCATACAGGACATGAAAATATTTTTGTTCTTTTGAACATAAAGAATTCTTCAAGTAAAATTATGTAAGAGACCAAGAAGTAAATATGACCTTTTATCAAGAAAAAATAACATGAAACCTTAACAAAACAACCCTTAAAAAAATTCAACTACACATTACAATATTTAAAATCCCACTTCCTATAAAGCAGTTCTTCAGAAGCTGTTCACATTGCACTTAGGAGTCTAAAGTCACATACACACACCCACCCCCAAAGGGCAGCTCCTGTCATTGCCTCAGTTCCTGCTGACCAACATTTTCCTTTGCTCTGTGAATTTGAAAACTCTGGAAGCATTGTAACAATGGAAGTATGCAGAATCTGGGTTGTGATGGACTCTTGACTTCTATCCCAAAAATCCAGATAGTTAAAATGAAGATAGTAAGTGATGACCACACCCAATTTATACATCCACAATGAAATCCCTACAACTAACATTGAAGGAACAGGGTAGAAAGACTTCAATAGCAAGAGTTCCAGAAATTTTGGTGGGACAAAATGTCTTCCAGACATGATAGCTATGGTAAAACTGTGAAATCACAACAATGTATTTGTCTGAACCAGGTTTCATAATGACTACAAAATTTCATATGCCAACATGGATGGGGAATTTTATAAGACCTCATGACAAGATGAGAGTTCCAGTCAATGATAGCTGAGGAAGACTGAATCGCTTTTCTCCAAGGTCAAGATCTTTGTTAGTCTGATTCAATACAGAGCGGTAAACTGTAAACAAACACACAGGAGAACAACACCAAATGTACATAGTAGGTAGCATGTATAAATAACAGTAAAAACTATAGAAAGATAATTTGAGAGAGAGTGGATGGACACAGGAAGAATTGGAAAGAAGAGAGAGTAGAAATGATGTAAATACAATATGCATGTATGAAATACTCAAAATAATTAAAGAACATAAAAAAATAAAAAAGAATCATCCCACCATAAATATTATGAACAACAGATTATGTTCCTTTGTACTCTCAAAATGAATATGATAACTAACATGTGTCATCAAGTAATATTAATAAAACATTAATATTTCTTTTTTGATAAAAACAAAATAATGTAAAGTAGAACGCCATAGGATTTTAGTCAAGCAGAACACTAGTTGAGTAATTTTAAATCAGACCTTATGCACATCTCCTAGACCTTCAAGAGAACACATGTTTTAATGTTCCCAGTTGGAAGAACAGGTACCTATTTTTGGTTTTAGTTTTAGTTTTAGTTTTATTGTCACCATGGACATTGGATCTGGGGCTGAAACTAAAGTAGAACTCAACCCTCGCTTTCATTGTTTGAGAAACTCATACATGCATATCCATTCCCCACTCCCTATCCTTCAATGTCAGTTCCTCTAGCTTCTCCTGACACTTTTCTCTCCAAACTCCATGAGTTCTTCCAAGAATCAAAATGCATTTGAAGTTCTCATCCTTCCAAAAGCTACATGAAGTCTTTCAGCCAGGCTCTAAAGCACCACTCTGTGTAAGCACCTCATCTTGGTGAAACGTCTTACTACTTCACAATTACTTGTATTCTCTACCTTTTCACGACTTACTACTTGAATTTGGCTTCATTTAACATTTTTAACATTAAAACCAAAGTTTGATTGTTTAAAGTGCCTTTCTTTTTCATTTTACCCTCTTTGAGCTCTTAGGATACATTATACTTAGCTTTGGGATATCAGCATGAAGTAGTTTATACTAAGTCCTTAATATGTATGACTCCTTTGAAAATCTGTTCATTCTTAACATCGTCTTTCTAAATGAAGGGAGAACAAAGAGTAGTAGTGAATCTGAGACAATGACCTAGGTAGATTATTTCTGAATGAGGGAATTCAAGTGGATGACAGCAAATGTGAAAGAAAGAAACAGCATAGAAATAAATTTAAGATGGTATGTTCCAAGGCAATAACCCCAGCATACATGCGCTAGTGGAAACAGAACAGTTTCTAATCTTCCTCTCGATTTTTACCATTCTAAAATAAATTGCAAAGGTGAAAAAAAAAACTACAATATCACAGTTTATTGTTTTTCAAAATAAAGTTTCTTTTCTCTGGATGACATAAGATCCCACGGTAACTAAAGTCCCCTACTCACTTCTTCACTACCATCTTTCTATGTTCAACTCAAAAAAGTGTTACCCAGAAATCTGGGTGGTCTGCAATTTTTCGCAACAGTTTCAAACTGACCTACTTTCACAGGAATGGGTGTGACCACTTAAACACACCCAAATTTGACTCATCCAGTCCTCTTTCTTATATTTCCCACTTTTTCAAAAATATTGATTAACCGAGTTCACAGACAAAACTAATGTATCATATAAATTTAGTAAAGGATGGCCATGATGTAATTAGAAATGTAGTAGCTAAATTCCATTTCCATTGTTTTAACATAAAATGATAGAGCCAAATCCCAATATATATGGTATTTTGTCCTCTTGTTTTGTCAGATAAAGAGCAAGTTACAGGTTAGAATTACTTGGGATGAACAAGATCCACAATTAATATGGAGGACAAAGATCAGAAAAGCTTTCTGCTTATTGGATATAGCACTGAGTACATATCTAAAAACCATGACTCATAGATCTCATCCAAATTTAGAATTTTCTTTTAAAAACTTGATATCTCGTTCAAGATTTCATGCCACTTTCTCAAGTCAACTCAAACTTTGGGACAAAGGGAATCAAATGAGAGGAAACATTAAGTCCTTTTTAAAAAGACCTATTTCTCACAGTTGTTGTAGAGGAATGGTATGCATATCTTCCCTTCTGTGACTGAGATATCTGTGTGCATATTTGTAGAAGCCTGAGATGGATATTGAGCTTCTTACTTTTTAACATAGGGTTCCTCTCATTGAACATAGAACTTGCCATTTTGGCTAGGCTGGTTGACCTGCAAGTCCTACCTCCACTTCCATTGCTGGGGTTACAGATGTGAAGTACCATGATGGACTTTTTGTCTGAATTTGGTTTTCCTGGACTTTAAGGATACACTTCTCTCCTACCAGTTGTCCTTCTTTCTCCCTCCAGTTACAAGTAGAGGTGCCTAATTGCCTTATAGAGAAAAATACAATTCCTTTGATCATATCTAAAGACAAAAAGAAAATACATGATCATGTAAAGAAAACCGATATTGAAACAACCAACCTAGACTATTTCATGGACAACATTTTTGATATATATTAGAAACAATACGATGGCATCCTTCTTTGCGAGCTTAGTCTCTTGCCTCTCTTGCATATCCTAGTCTATTTACAGTCACCTGAACCAAATAACACCCATAGCTTACTCTTATGTCATGCAAGTATGTGATTGATGACTGATTATTGATTAGAGATTGGAGAAAAAAACAAAATTATTTCACTTCAACTTTCCCTATGGGGTCTGAAGCATAAGCAGATAATTAAGAGTATGAGGCTTTAGCACATGTGTGACGCCTTCCAGCATCAGTGGGAGTAGAAGCCAGATGTCCTGCTGAGAGTCACTAATTTGCTTATAAAATGGAGAGTGCTAATAGTCCTCTGAGAAGCAGGGAGAATCACAGCTCTCCAGCAGCTCAGCTCTCACTTGGTAACAATGGTTTCTTCATTCCTACATAAAAGCTATTCTCCTCGCCCCCTTTTCTTTCCTGGTATAGCTGAAGCCACTTGGATACACTGGCAGACTGAAAATTTGGTATCTGGAGAGTAGGAAACATTAACATAGATCGCCACCTTGGATTTGTGCTTTAACCTAATTAGATTGAGATGTAGTGATTGGCTCTTTGCTAGTGGAAAGCTGGATACAGAGAATCACAGGTATGCAGTGGAAAAGCCATCATTCGAGTTACTTTCCATGACCTGGTATGAAATGCCTTGTGAAACAAGCCAAGGAGAAGGAGCCTGTTGCACCTATCACAGATGACTAGAACATGGGTAAGTAGAATATTTTGATCACTCTAAAGTGTTTTTTCACACAGTAATTCTTCAGAACTTATTTTGATGTTTCACATATGTACACACACATAAATATGTATATAAAATTTCCTTTTTAAACTATGTACTACACTCATATAATCCTCAGTGGGTTATCTGTAAGTTTTCCCATTCAACAACTTTCCCAAGGATAAAAGTTCATTTAGCAGAGAAAGAGACTTTATGCTGCATTTTCTTGAGTGACTCCAGGCCTGTGTGTGTTCACTGAGGAGACGTCAACGGGCAAGTGGGAGTGCGCTAATGCACGTACACTGTTTTCAGCAGAACTCATCTCTCTGAGGAATTGTGAACTACGAGAAACCAGATGAGTCAATTACTCAACCCACTCCTTTTATAGACAAGGGGATTATTATGAACAGCCTGAAAATGATTACAAATTTACAGTGTAAGGAAATGATATTTATCTAATATAGCTAATAAAATACTTCCTATGATTTGGTTGGTATATGACTTCACCTCATATAAGTTCAGTATTTTTAAATGATGTATCATCTGACATGCTATTCCCTCAACTTCAGCCATTATGTCTGCATATTATATTATATTATATTATATTATACGACACTTTAACCACTTGTAAGTAAAAGCATATGAGCAACACAAAAATAAAGCAAATCCAAGTAACTATTGTAGTTTGGTGAATCCAGTTGTTGATGACAATCCCTTCCCTTTAAATATCAAATGTAAGAATTTAAAGCAAAAAAAAAAAATAGAATTTCAGTGATGTATAAAGTAAAGGTAGTTGGTGTTTGTTAGCAGTATTCACTGGTCCTATTAAAGTCAGTATGGGGCTCTGAGTAGAGAAATCTCTTTTTCCCAGATGGCTTCTATAGTTTAGTCAGCATTAAAGACCAATGCTATAAAATGTGTGTGTGCATTGAATTATGAACTTGCCAAAAATGTTAGCAAACAGTAAGATGCTCCCTATCTCCCTGGACCTACTATGTCCCTTCATCTTAGGAGCCCTAACTATATTTTGGGAAAACAGCATCATTAGCCCTTAAATATTTATCCTCTATATAATCCTGTCTGTGAGGCATTAGCAAGTAATTTAAATATTTAGAATTAAATACGCAAACCCATAAAAATAAAGCATATGAAAAAAACATATCCAAGAGTAGACCACGGCTATTAAACTACATGGCAAATGGTTACTACACAAACTTCTGCATACATAACAAACATTGCATGTACATACCCACTAGGTCTGTACCATAGGTGAGTATTTTCTAAACACTTCAAATATATGACAAGATCCTGCTTCCAGAAATAGTAGAATCACTGATTGAATTGACATCTCACCGTCCATAACCAAAAAAAATCCAGAAAAAGTGAAAGAAAAAGCATTTTTAAGAATTTTTTAACAAAAAATATTAAATGAAAAACTAAAGTAAGTGAATGGTATATAGCCCAGAAGTGTGAGTTTTCTACTAGTGGTACCTTCTGCACACAATCCTGAAGTTGAAGCCCAACAGGACTGTGGTTATCTTAGTGTTAAATTGCTGTGATGGTACAATATGACCAAGGCAACAATTACAAGGAAGCATTTCATTGGAGGCTTGCTTACAGTTTCAGAAGGTTGGTCCATGATCATCACGGCAGGAAGCAGACCTACATGGTGCTGGAGTAGCTGAGAGCTTTACATTCTAATATGCAAGCAGCAAGCAAAAAGAAAGACACTGATGTGGGCTTTTTGAAACCCTAAAATCCACTCCCAGGGACCCAGCTCTCTGCAACCAAACCAGTGTCCTAATCCATCTTAGAGTCCACCAACTGGTAGCCAAGTATTGAAATATATGAGCCTGAGAGGCTATTCTCATTCAAACCACTTCAGTAGCTGTTCTCCTGAGTAGAGGAAATAAATATTAGGCAATTGTGGCTACTAAAGTGCCTGGACTTTGTAGGATAACAGACGAAAAAAAAATGTTTTTGTGGAAAAACAGCAGGAGTCTGAAAATAAGAAGTCAGGATAGTGTCATTTCTTTCACTACTTTCAAATGCACAGAAAAAGTTTATCTGAATGTTTTTCTATCTATTCATCATTGTGATATTTCTGAAAGCAGGCCTGGACAATGGTTCAGCAGTTAAGAGCCCTTCCTTCTTTCCCATAGGACCCTGGTTCAGTCCTAGCACTTACATCAGGAGACTCACTATCACACTTACCTCCAGTTCAGAGGAATCCAGCACCATCTCTGGCCTCTGCTGGTACTGGACACATGTGCTGTACGTCTGTACAATCAGGAACACCCATAAAAATTTACAAATAAATCTTAAAAATATTTCAGAAAAATAATCTTCTGGATTTAGAATGTATAAAACATCATATTCCTCATTCTTATCTTTTTTGGGGTGGACTACAAAGCATTTTTCTAAAAAACAGATGCTCAGAATAAAAAAAAAAAAAACTGGAGTTATTCTGAATTCAAAGATGATGAGATAGATACGCAACACCAGAACTCAGACGTTTCTTGGAAACATATCTATGACATAGATGTAAGTACCATATATTTAAGTGGCCTTGAAACATTTGTTAAGGGATATTGTAAGAATAATGTCATTACAATATCCATCACCAAGCTTTTATAAGATAGATTCTCAAACCAAGACTAATTTCTAAAGTTTCTAACTAAAACAATTATTATTTTTAACTTATCTGACATTTACATTATGATTTTCTGTGTTTGTATTTTTAAGAAACTGCTTCAAGCACACAGAAAGATAAAAGAAAAACTAAAATGAATCAAATAGTGGAATGGTTAAGAACAAGACCTTGGGAGCAGAGTGCATGTGCAGCTTCCAAACCAATCTGACTTTTTGCTGTTGTGTGAGGCAGAGTAAATTGGCTTGAAACTTGATTTGTAGCCTAGGCTAGACTGCACGTTATGGTTTCAGCCCCTGGAGTGCTAGAAGTTTAATCACATTGCTCTATGCCCAGGGCATTTGCTATGATATTTAGGATGGCTTACGTCCCTGCCAGAGTTTGTTATTTAAAAAAGCAAAAAGAATAATTTGTTGTTTTCATCAAGAATATTAGAATGACAGAAAAATATTTAAATGATGTATGTGATTTCCATGACTACAGGTTATAAGTTTTTCTGTACAGTATTTAATGTTTTCAAATCTTTATGTTTGGCTCTATTTACTTTCAGATTTGTGTTTCATTTTTAAGTATTAAAAACAAATTTATCTCTCCTATTTTGTTTATTTTGCCCATTCTCACAGGTGATAAACAAAGTTTGGATTTTCATTATTCACATGACTATTTTGATTCTTATATACTCATGAACCATAATTTATGTATATGATTATTAAATTTTCCATATCTTGTGTTTAATTAATTAGAATGCAAAATTTTCAAACTGAGTGATATTTAGTTAGTTAGTTAGTTAGTTAGTTGTTAGTTAGTATTCAGATATATTTATTATTCAGTGCTGGGATGAATCCAGGCCTTTGTGCATAGTAGGTTAATGCTCTGCCACAGAGATTCAAACTATGTATTATTTAAATTTCTTTAAACACAAAAGAAGTACACAGCTGTGTTGGTTAGATTTTTTGTAAACTTGGCACAAACTAGAGTTATTGTAAAAGAGAGAATTTCAATTGAGAAAATGCCTGCCTCCATCAGACTAGCCTGCAGGCAAGCCTCTGAAGCATTTTCTTGCTTGACTATTGAAGTGGGCATGGCTAGCTCCCTGTGGGCAGTGCCATACCTGGGATAGTGGTCCTGGGGTATAAGAAAGTAGGCTGAGTAGGTGAGGACATGCAAATAAGTAAGCAGCATTTCTCCATGGCTTCTGCATCACTTGCTGCCTCTAGATAAATGGGAAGCCAACTGACTTCTCCTCCTCATAGGATAGAAATTTAAGCTGAAAAGAACCCTTTTTGACCATGGTCTTTGGCCACAGTCTTTATCACATCACCAGAAACCTAAGACAATGATCATGCTGATCCAGAGTACCAGAACTTAGGGTTAGGTGTCACATAAAAGATCAATTATATAGGGCTAGGGGAGTTAGCTCAGTTAGTCACCAGTAGCAGGCTCACACCCTAGGTTCAATCCCAACACCACGCATACACACAAATACACAAATACAAATATTTTGCTGATGTTGTATCTTTTATCCATTATAATGTGTTCCATAGTTGTAAAAACTATAAACAAAAAGATATTATGTTTTTTTTTTCTGGATCTGAGGACAGAATCCCTCAACCTTGAGCTTTCTAGACTGCTGCTCTACCTCTGAACTAAATCCCCAACCCAGGCAAAAGGGTTGTAACTGATCCATGACTTAATAAACTATCAAACATTTGAAAAATTCTTAAAGCTGTGGTACTTTTGTAAGTTTTTGCAACAATACAGTCAAATTCCGTGCAGCTGAAAAGGGATCTTGGCGTTAGATAATTGTATAAAGAATAAAAAACCAAAAATGGGATATCGCAACCTGAAACAAACAGAGAAATAAAGTGCTATAAATACTCTTAAACACCAGAGGAGAGTGGAGAGGAAAGAGCCATCTCTGCATACTTCAGGTGGACCATGCAGAGACAGGTCCTAGCACACTGAGCTTCTGTCTCTCGCACTGCTCAAGGATGCAGAAGAGAGTATGACAGGATAAGAAAAACATCGCCTGGATGGCACATCAGTTGAACTTGATGGACCCCGGGAGCTTCCTCATTCTCTCCCAAGAATGTGCTTCTGTGTCCATTCATCAAAGGCGGTGCAATGGCGTTTCATCAGAGCCGAATCATAGTTTCAAGTGGAGCTCTCATTGAGCCTGTTATGAATAGTTGTTTTCATAAGGCACACATGATTCAGTGCTTCTGCTTCCAAGGTGATCTTATGTAACTCGCTTGAATTTCATTCACTCTGCCCAGGCATCCAGATGAAATATGGGATCATATACGCCCGGAAAGAGTTAGCTAATGAGGTCTTAGGAATCTAACAGGGATGCCTCCCTGCTAAGCTGCCAATAAAGACTTGTCTTTCTTAGTTAAACCCTTTGTGTTAAGTTATTTTGTAGAATAATTTAGAATTACAAAATAACTTTGCCTCCTTCCATCTTTCTCTCTTAGCCTTCTCATTTTACTGTTATTTTTTAAACTATTTTTTTTCTTACAGGAACATTCTAGGAAGTTCAAGCAGATTAAAAACAAAGACAAAAACAAAACAGTAACAACAACAAAGCCAGCAGATCCTTTGAGCCATTTCTTTGGGTATAATTTAGTCTAAAGACAGAGGGTTTGGAAAAGAAGAAAATGAATTACGTGTTGCTTATGGAAAGGAATAAATCGCATACAGGCAAAACTGAATAATTAAAGTCAATCCAGGCAGGTGGGACGAGTGCCTTTAAGCACTCGCTCGGGAGGCCAAGGCAGGTGGGTCTCTGTGAATTCCAGGCCAGCCTGGTCTACAGAGCTAGTTCCAGGACAGCCAGGGCTACACAAAGAAGGCTACAACCTGAATTGAAAATCCTAGGGAAAAAAGTAGGAAAAAAAAAAGCTGTTTTTTTAAAGAATTAAAGAATCAAAGGTGGTAATTGGCAATATATACCGATAAGAAAAAACAAACCATTTTGGCTGTTATAAGCGATGTTGGGAACAATGGGAGAGTGGAATAGGAACAGAGAGGAACCCAGACTCCTTAAATCCACATCTCAGCAGGTAAAGGAGAGTGTGGGGATTTTGAACTGAGACACTTGTCTGTTGTATTGTGTAGATTTCAATTTCCTTTTGAGTTTTTTATGTATTTGGAAAAGTTTTTCTTTTCTTATTAGAAATGAATGTTTTTCATACAATATATTCTGGTCACAGCCTCCCCTCCCCCACAACATCTGAGATTTTCCTCACACTTCCTCCCAGCAGAATTCACATCCTTTCTGTCTCTGGTTATAAAACAAACAGCCATGCAGGATAATAATAAAATAAAACAAAAACAAACAAATTGGAATAGGACAAACAAAACAGAAGAAAAAAGGCCAGAGGAAAATCACGAAATACAAATGTAAACACAGAGACACAAATGTAGGTGCAGGGACAGAGGCACAGGAATCCTGCCAAAAAACGCAAAACTGGAAGTCATAATATATGCACAAAGGACCTGCTAGGTAAAGGATACAGAACTCAAAGGATACCATTGAGTTCATTTTGTGTTGGCCATCTACTGCCAGGGGTACTCTTAAAGAGTGGTTCACATCCCCAGTGAGATGCTGCTAGAGAGAACTGATTGTTCATTTGCAAGTGCTTAACAATTGGATATGGCTTCTGGGTCAGGGATGGGACTTGTGTCTTCTTCTCTCAGCACTGGAACCCTGACTAATACAGACCCAAGCAGGTCATGTGCATGTTGCCACAGATTCTGAGTTCATATGTGTATTGGCCCTGCTGTGTTTAGAGAGCCTTATTTCCTAGTGCCCTCTATCTACCAGGCTTTCACACTCTTTCTGCCTCCTCTCCCACAGGGTTCCTTGTACCCTGAAGGGAGGGATTTGATGGAGACATTCTGTTTTGTACTGAGTGTTTCTAGGTCTCTCACTCTCTGTATATTGTTTTAGTCGTGGGTCTCTGGATTTGTTCTCATCTACTGTAGGAGGAAACTTCTCTGATGATGACTGAGCAAACACTCATCTAGGAGTATAGCAGATTGTCCTTAAGAGTCACCTATGGTTGTGTTCCTTTAGCAGAACAGTAGTATTTCTTTTTCCTCCAGGTCTTTGGCCTATCTGGTTTCCAGTTCTTGGCTACCAGAACAGTGTCAGGGATGTGTTCTGTCTCAGGTAGTGGGTCTTAAATTCAATCATATATTGGCTGGTGACTCTCAGAAGATTTGGGCCACTATTGCAGTAGCACCTCTTGCCCCAAGTTATCATTGTAGACCAAAGAGGTTGTGAATGCATTGGTATTTCCCATTCTCCTGTGGTAGCATGCAGAGTACCTTCCAGAACCATCAGCACTAGTCAGTAGGGGTGAAGGGTCTACGTAGATAGGTACCAGCTCAACGTCCCCATGTTCATTTTAACTCTTGACTTTTTAAACATCACAAAAATAACTATTATTACTTGTGGGCAGAAATATGAATCATAGAGGTAATAGAAACTGGAGAAGAGTCAATCCCATAGAGATCCTGAAACTTTATTGGTTTCTGCATGGTTAAAGCTATAATGAAATAAATGTTAATATTTGTTAAAGAGCCATCTCTATGGCTCCACTGGTAAAAGTGCTTGCTGCCAACCCTGACGACCTGAGTTCCGTCCTTGGGATTCACACAGAGCAAGGAGAACTGATGCACATAAGCTCTCCTGACTTCTGCATTCATGCCGTGGTGTGCATTCAAGCACACACATGCACAAACACACTCCAACAACAACAAAACCATAATAGCTGTGGGTCAGAAGAGGGCAGCAAAGTGTAGGTCAGGCGAGAGAACTGGACTTAAAGTAGTGTGCCTGACAGACAGCTCTGCAGGGTGGGTGCAGCACTTAGTAGGAGTTTTAAGATGCTCATCGGTTGTCTACGTCTTAGTGACAACAGCCAATATGGCAAAAACAAGGAATATACAAGTGATAATGTGTTCTCATTATCTCATAACTAGAATCAACCTAAGGGAATATTATCTACTAGAAAAAAAAATAGCTAAAATTTCTCTTAGATATCCTGGCCAAGAAAAGCACAAGGAAATCAAACTGGTAAGAGGCCAAGCCACAAAGACTGGCTCCTAGAAAACAAAGGCCAGGGACAAGTCCAGGGTAGGAAAGGAGCAGCAGGGCCAGAACTAGATGAAAGATTGAGTCTAGAGACACCACAACTTTTGACAAAAAGGTGTGAGGTTAATTCTGATACAGTCATAGCCTTTCTCCTGGTTAACGGTGGCTGTGTTTATATGACTCTGAGACCTCACATGGCTAAAGGAAGCTCTTGTCGGGAAGAAACTTTTGACATCTCTTTACTGTCCAAGGTCATAAGTTTAGAAATTTGAGAATGATCTCAGTGTTCTCTATTCCTCATCCTTCTCACTATTGGTCCCTTTACATTTTAAAATATATCCATCTTTGTCCCCCTAAGACTTTGCATCATACTTTTGGTTCATGTCTCCTCTTAACAAACATGAACTGCCTGCGTGTAGGTTTAGGACAGTACAGTAGGCTGCCAACAACAGTTTTGTTGAACGCGCTGTAAGTTCTCACTCCACAGAGGTGGAATGTATCTACGCTCTGCCATAGATCACAATTCTGTGCTTCTGTCGACTATGACTAAAATAGTTGTTTCAAACAAATGAATACAAATCTTTCTCTCTTGAAGTGGTAGAAGTTTATTCTGAGCTGGGGTCTCACTCATTCTTAGCTGATAGAGATACATACAGGTTCCTGCTATCTCCTGACCGGTCCAAAATCAGCAGCGGATAGAACTAAACATTTCTGCCACCTCCACACACTTATGTAAGGTCACACTTGTAAAGCCACGGTCAAAATAACACTTCAGGTATTTATTTCCCTCCTCCCTCTGTTATTGTGATGCTCTGTACATGGAAAATTTCTGCCAAGTGAAAATCTTTTCTTTTTCACTTGTAAAAATGTTTTTTCCTCAACCCACAAATCGATTATACATTGTGTGGGGCCTACAAACAAATTGGGTTAATTAACTTTATTAACTTTATTAACTTTATTATCTGAGTCACAATCTATGCTTTCTAACTATTAGTAATGTGTTTGTATTTTCCCGACTTAAATTTAATTGCTGCATAATCTATCATAAAAAAACATGTCAACAACTTATTGGTATAAAAACAGAAAGTTTTTAATTACTGAAGATAGGCTGTATATAATTCACAGTTAATTTGACTTGATATAACAAAACCCATATGTCATATCACATTTGAAAGGCTTGAGAAATATTGTGTTAGCTAATTAACTACCAAATACAGACTTTTAAAATCAATTGTCTGGCCTCATATCTGTATTTCAAAAGCCCACTTTAAAACGGGATAGTGTATTAGGTTCCTATGAGAAATCTGTCTTACTGCATTTGTGGCTTTTATTTTTAAGGTTCTGAGATTATTTTTAAAAATATGCACTATGTACCAAAATTTGTTTCTGATATTCTCATTTTAACCAAATCGTCTAGAAATGAACTGGAAAACAATCATGCATTTAAAGTTTTCAAATCAAAACAAAAATAAAATTTTATTTTCAAAAAGTATTTTCAAGTTTAATAACAATTCACTTTTCAATTCTTACAATTTAATTAGTAAATTAAGGATGTATGTGTATATGGATATGTGCATGTCTCCTATGTGTATGTATATATGCATATTCTATATGTTATTTGCACTTTCTACTTCTAGTGGTTAAATATTGAAAAAAAATCTAACTATGGTGAAAATATTTTAAACTCAATTCCTATGCTTTTCTAAATGTAGTATTTTAAAATTCAAAGCATGTTTATCATTAAATGGGAGTTAGTGCATTAGTACTGAGGAAAATAAAATATTCTTCCCATAAACAAAGTTCATAGCATTTTTAATTGTTTTTATTAGCAATAAAGAGAAGATCTACAGACATTCGAAACAGATACGTCATAAACTACAATCAGTATCACTTTTGGAGTATTGACTTGGTAAGAGTTCTTTGTCTCTGTTTTTAAAGGCAGTCCTTTAGAATATGCATCTGGACTTCAGCACCCCATTTAGAGAAGACACAAACAAACCAGGACCACTGTGTGCGCTCACTTCTGTGGCCCAAGTCCAAAAGCAGCAGGAGTCTCCATCTGCTTGCAAGCTGCCTGGGACTATGATTCACAAAGTTGTTTCCTTTGGTAAAGGCACAGCTAACCTCTGCAGAGCAGTTTCTATGCTGATCAGAAAGAAAAATAAGGATACTATAGTAAGTGTACTAACTCTTTTATTTGCTCAAAGGCAAATAAAAGTTAATTTATAAATGTTTGAAGAATAATTAAAAACTTAATTTAAAATGAAAGCAGAATATTCATGTGACAAAACAAATTACATTTAGTAAACTCATCAATCGGTGAGAGCTTTGTAGACAAATAGTGAGCACGCACACACACACACACACACACACACACACACTTCCTGTTCACAGTGGAAATATCACCCTTGTATTCAGTACCCAGTTTTATCCCATTGTTTTTGAAGACCAGGATGTGATTCACTGTAAAAATAGCTTTCTCCAGTATAAAGTGTCTGAACAAAAATAGTTTGTTGTTGTAGTATTCAGGAAAGTCTAAAAAGTGGTGTGTGCACATGTGTGTGTGTGCGTGTGTGTGTGTGCATGTGTGTTTGCGTGTGTGTGTGTATGTATGTGTGTGTGCGTGTGTGTGTGCATGTGTGTTTGCCCATGAGTGTGTGTGTGTATGTGTGTATGTATGTGTGTGTATATGCGCGTGTGTATGTGTGTGTGTATGTGCATATGTGTGTATGTGCGTGTGTGTGTACTCAGCAGCCCCATAGCATCCCTAAACTAACACAGTACAACTGTGTACTTTGCATTGAAGAAAAGTATAACATAGAGATGTCAAGAACATGTAAAAATATTGATTCTTAGATACAATGGCTTTCCAAATTGACAAATCTTTTCTGTGATAACTGGACACATTTCCTCATGCATATAATTCACTTTAGTGTTAATGTTTTTAGTAAACCTAAAAGTTCATTTCTTCTTTTATTTATTAACATTACATATTTTAGGTGAACCTACAATCTAGACTAAAATCACTTAAAATAAAATAAAATAGAGTAAAATAAAATAAAAACTAACACTCTGGAATTAAACAAAACAAACAAACAGAAGAAAAAGAACTCAGGAGAAGGCACAAAAATCAGAGACCTACTTATCTGCACACTCGGGATCCCATAAAATCACTAAAACTGGAAAGTATAATATACACACAAAGGACAATCTTCCTGTCTCCTCTTCCATGGGTTCCCTGAGCCCCGAGGAGAGGAGTTAATGGACAAATCCTATTTAGATCTCAATGTTTCTAGGTCTAGAGAGGATTTAAAAAAAAAAAAAAAACAGACAGAGATAAAATACTTGTGAGCACCTGCTTTTAGGTGGGTTTTTTATTTACTTGCTTTGCTTTCTATGTTACACTGTGCCTAGTCTGATATGACAGGAACAGTTTTTATTTAATTTTTTTTCCCTTTTTTCCCCTGAGTTTAACAGTAGAGGCAATGGAAAGTGTTTTTGGTGTTAGGAAAAATATGCATGTAGTGAGGATCCAAAGCAAAACAAACAAACAAACAAACAAAACAAAACTTCCCATGTCATACCAGCAGCCGTAAGCTACCAGAAGCTGGTCCTCAGCAGAGCCAGTAAGAACATCCCAATTCCAAGAGCTAGCGCTGTAACAGCTAGTATCTTCCCATACTGACCTTTGAAGTGGGCTGTGTTTAGTTTACTTCAGAGTCGACTCAGAGGAAAAGAGGCCCATGTAACAATCTGAAAGCAGCGAGTTGTTCTATGAGTTACAATTGAGTCTAGAATATACAGACGATTTCAACAAGCCAAGCTTTTGGATTAAACACTTAACTCCTTAAATCAGATCAGTTCAGACCTTTCCAATCCTGGCAGTTCCACCCCTCTGCAGGGGATTTTTCTCTCATTTGTTCCCATCCAATGTATCAATGTTTAAAAACAGGAAGCAGCTATTAGTGGTGGGACAAACGATGCTATTTATTAGAACTGAGAGATTTCCTTGCCATCCTATCTTTTCAAATGGTGATGAATATTCATTAAGCTAGAATATCACTGGCCAGCTGCAAATCTTTGCAAGGTGCCTTAGCTCTCTCCAAACCCAAAGGAAACAAAATCAATCCTCTGTTTATGGGCATCATAAAGAATGAAGAGAGAAACTAGCAAAGGCATTCCCAGGAAGAAAACAAGTGCCCCACCTCACAAATCTTAAAGGAAAAAGCACAATTAAAAAAAATCACTGGTTTTCTGAACTGTTTAAAAAAAAAACCAAAAACCTTAAAGTGTTGAGGTAAAATATCTAAATATTATACTAATCTCCAATTTGATCTCTTTTTAGTTGTAGATGGAAATCTAGATACGTGCTAAAAGTTGGAAATAAGCAAGTGTTTGAAAGATTGCCGAGGCATGACATGTGTTCTAGCTTATGGTTAGTCTGTAAATTGTGTGTAGGAAAAATCCTTCATTTTTCCTGAGACATTAAAAAGAATATTAACTGAGAGTTTCCCAGGAGAAAAGCAGCTGTATCCTGAAAACCTAACTTTCCTTCAGCGACTTTCTCCATGTCCTGGACCCTTGGCTTGTTCTCAGACTCTCTGCTTTCTGCTCTTGTTATACAACGACAAACAAACAGGCAAGAAACAAAGACATTTATTTTTCCACAGAACATTTATTCTGTCACCTTTAACAAGGACTGGGAAATCATGATATAAAATAAATGTCATAAATTTTTAAATGTTCCACCTCAGACATTTAAAGGAGTTAAATTGGAAATTTTTGATTTTCGACTTGTCTCCTGTTGTCTTAGGATAACAAAGGGTGGGACTCTCCAATGGCTGCACTAAGCCTTCACTCCATTTGCCCTCTTGTTAACTATAAAACTGTAGATAAAGGCTAAAGGATGGAGGGAACAGAGGTTACATGAGTAACATTTGTTCTCAGTGATGGAGATTTAGAAAAATCTTAAGATTTTCTTTCCCCTGAGAAATTAAAGAAAAATATTACCTACTTAAAAAGTGTGTTTTAATAAATCATCAATTTATCCCAAAGATTAAGACTTTTTTCAACATAGGCTCCTTGTAGGTATGAAACATAAATTTGCCAAAATGAAACAAAAAGCACACACACACACACAAAGAAAAGAAAAAAAAACCAGGGAGATCATTTGGTGTTGGCCAGCTACTCCTGAGAAAGCTGTGACATCTGGCTGATAAACCCTAGAACACTCCATTGGAGAAAACTGACCGCTTGCCTTTTTCTTTTTTTTTTTCTTTCTTTCTTTCTTTCTTTCTTTCTTTCTTTCTTTCTTTTTTCTTTTCTTTCTTTCTTTCTTTGTTTTTTTTGTTTGTTTTGTTTTGGTTTTGGTTTTTCTTTTGTTGTTTCTGTTTTTTGAGACAGGGTTTCTCTGTGTAGCCCTGGCTGTCCTGGAACTCACTCTGTGGACCAGGCTGGCCTCAAACTCAGAAATTTGCCTGCCTCTGCCTCCCAAATGCTAGGATTAAAGGTGTGCACCACCACTACCCGGCATCCTTTTCTTTTTTAACATAATATTTTTATTCATTATTTAGGAATTTCCCATAATGCACTTCAATTACCCTTACTTTCTAAGTCTTCACAGATCCCTATGGCCTACCCTCTCATGAAAACATTTTTTAAAAATTCCAATCTGTGTTGTCTCTCTAGTCAAACTCCCAGGGGCCAGCACCTAAAAGAAAAGTGAATCTTTTCCCACCCACCCACACTCCCGCCAGTAGCCATCTATTGTGGTGAGCTACACTTCAGTATCCTTATCACAGCTTTTAGAAGCTTTTAGTTGACTTCAAGAGCTTCCTGTCTAGGTTGTTACGTTTAGGAATGGAAAGGGAGAGGTTATCACTGAAGCCTTCTATGTTGTAGTCTTCAATAACATTGCAGAAGAAGCTTACTTTATAGTCAGCAGGACCTCAGATCATGGACTTCTACATGGTATCTGGCAAGTGCACAGATCAGGACATCCAAATGCCTCCAGTACATCCACATGGTCTTTGGTGGTAACATAGGTCATGGCTATCAGCATGACCTCCAGCTGCAGCAGGACTACAGATTCAGATGGTCCCCGGAAAGAACATGGACCATGGAGTTCTGCATGGCCTTTCATGGTAACATGGGCCATGCAGTCTACAAATACAGCATCAGGACCATGGACCTAAACATGGCGTCAGGGGAGCACAGGCACAGCTATCAACACAGCCTCATTCTTGCACCTCCATGCGACATGGCTCTGACACTAGTTCAAGCCTTGGACATTGACATGTCCAAGCTGTCTCTGTTCCTCCATCCTTCCCACCTCTCCATTGAAAATTCATTTATTACAGTGGCTAGTACATTACCCAGCTTTTTTTTCCCAAACAGCACTACATGCAAATACTAATTGCTACAAGTCGTTGGTATAGTTCAAACCTCTGGTCTCTGAAGCACCATAATTACCAGACCATTGTTGAGACTTCTTCCATTACAGTCATGCTTTAGGTTTTGATCTTCGGGAGCAAAGAAGTGCTCCTGAATCTGGTTCTGAGGCACCAGCTCCTCCTCCTAGTCCACCCAGCTTGTAGATAGAGTAGATGTTGGGGCTGACCGACTGGAAGCAAGTTGGTCAGGCAGGCTCTTCCAGGTGAATGCCCTGAAGTAACAGGCACAGTTGTCATTTTTCAGTTCTGGATTTACTCTAGTCTTACTGGGTTTTGGTTGGTTGGTTGGTTTGGTTTTCATTTTTCTCTGTTTCTTTGTGTTTTTGGTTTGAGAGAGAGGGAGGGAGGGAGAAGAGAACCAGGAGGAAGAGGGAAGGAGAAGGAGGGAGAGAGGGAGGGAGGGAGAGAGGAAGAGAGAAGGAGATAAAGTGACACAGAGAAGGATGTAAAGGAAAGGGGGAAGGGAGAGAGGGAAGGAGGGAGAGAGAGAGAGAGAGAGAGAGTGAGAGAGCCTATTGAAATGGTGGGGGTAGGGAAGTAGAAAGTTGGGAAGAGTTGGAAGAAGGGGAAAGCATGATCAAAATATATTTTAGCTCACAGCTAAAATTAGAATACTATACTTTCTTTAATTTATTTATCATGTGCCAAGGTGAGTAAAAGAAAAGGTGCCATGTAAATTTGTTTACTTTTCATTTTATGTACATGGGAACTTCACCTGCGTGTATGTTTGTGCACCGCCCACATGCCTGATGCCTGCAGATCAAGAAGAGGGAATTAGATCCTCTAGAAATGAGGTTAAGGATGGCTATGAGCCATCCTGTGGGTACTGGGAATAAATTCAGGTCCTCTGGAAGAGCAACCAGTGCTCTAAACCACTGAGCCATCTCTCCAGCCCTGGCAGTACACTTTAATGCATTTTAGAAACTGAAAACATCAGAGAACTTTAGTTTTAATTCTGTGAAGTGATGATAGGAACTTGCCAGTGATGCTGAACTCAGAGAGATTGAATGGATTTCCGTGTGGTGTTTTGTCTGGCTCTTGTACTTTGTTAACTACAGATAAAAATCCAAATGCTGTCTCTCACATTTTTATTCTGCCAGTATGTATTTATACCAAGCAACCTTGTAAGAATTGAAAACTTCTTAGTGTTGTTCAAAATGTTATGTAATTATACAAGGAATGAACATCAGCTGGCCAAAATCTATGAAATTTTATGATACTTAAGCATAAACCATACCTCGTCACTTTTAGGATATTTTTAAACATCCAAGAATAGTTCATTTATCCTCATTTTCAGGAATTACAGTTCTTGACACAATAACAAGTAAGTGAAGATTACCTTCACCCCCTTTCATATTTGTCTGATATTCATATGTAGGTTGGATCTCACGCACTTCAAATGTCTAAAATTAGGCATTCTTTCAGTCTCTTAAGATTGCAGTGCTAAGGAATACAATCTCCATGACTGTGTAGAATCTTCCTACAGTTCTATCTAGTTGAGAATTCAGAGACTGGAAGATCGAAGAACCTGAAGTTCTTCTAGATCAACACTGCAGGCTGTCTTAGAAATATTTTAAAAGGAGGCAAAATAAAACAAGTCCAATCAAACAAAAATTCCAGAAAATAATAGTATCTATGTTTTTAATATAACAGCTCTTTGTTTTCATGTTTTCAAATTCTCTTATTTTCCTTATATCCCCAAAATTACACAAAACGTGTGTATAAGACTGTAAGTACATCTCATGTAAGTCTATAAATACATGTCAAATTTTGTAAACTTCAACCAGAAATGTAAGTCCTTGCTGTTTTTAAATTTCTGATATTTTCTTTTACATGGTGAACGTTTTTCTAGCCCACATCTAGGTAAGCTACTAAAAACCATGGTGGGTGCGGTGAGTCGGCTTTTGATTTGCTCACTATCAGAAGGCCTGACTCTGGACACAGGGTCCAGAGATGCAGTACAGCTCTATTGCACTATCATTATTCTTAACAAATATAACTTCTGAAAACTGCCTAATTACACTATATTCTTTTAACTACTGCCACACTGCATGTTTAAGACTGTCTTGCCACACTGCATGTTAAAGACTGTCTTGCCACACTGCATGTTTAAGGCTGTCTTGACACACTGCATGTTAAAGGCTGTCTTGACACACTGCATGTTAAAGGCTGTCTTGACACACTGCATGTTAAAGGCTGTCTTGACACACTGCATGTTAAAGGCTATCTTGCCACGCTGGTCAATGTTGTGGTGCATAGGCATCACAACTAGAGAGAAATATTGTTTTCCTCTTTTGACCGTTTGACAGCATCTTCTAATACTATGAAAGCTAGCTTACAAGAAGAAAGCTTTTGTTAGATACAGCTTGAATCTCTCAAATCCAAAGTGTGCAGTGCCTTAAGCAATAGTAGCTTACCTTCAATTATATAGTTGATACCTTCAATGGCATCAGCAATTACATATATTGTTTGGGAAGTCATCTGGTCTATCCTAACAAACAATTTGAATGATGGTTTTTTATGCCAACTACTGGGAGTTTTGTTGGATAGTCTATACCTCTTTTAAGTGAGCATTGGCAGCCTGAGTGGCCTAAGACATACACAAGCACCCACACACAAATACACCCACACCTGCGAATACATGTGTATATACATATGTGTATACACACACACACACATATGTCTGTACGACAATTAAATCAAAGAAAAAGAGGCTATCATTTTAGAGAAAGTGGGAGTATAAGAGAGGAGTTGGAAAATGGAAACAGAGGGGTTAGAGGGAAGAAAGAGAAGAGAGAGGTGATGAAATAAGATTTGAATTATAATTTTTTAAATTGTGAATAAAAAAAGTAATTTCTATTTTGCCACTAAAGCAGAACAGCCTCTTGGCTTTTACTAAGGTTGAACATCTTAGTGGTTCCGCTGGGTCACAGCTGAGACAAATACTAACTCTGCTTTTTTCTAGAGTCACGAACTTGGGTAAGTTACAAACAATCTGTGAATCTCAGTTTTCTCATTTGCAAGATAGAAGCATGATTCTTATCTACAAATATGTTGTGAAGACTTAAAAAATACAACTTTAGAAATCTTATTATTCTATCTGGACTATAAGTAACTCTACATGAGTGGAATTAAGGTTCTCATTGCTTCCTGACTTTGATCATGTACTTGACATTGTGTGACCACGTTTTTCTTCATGCTCTTAAACGACTGCTCCTCTTCCAAGTCAAGTCAGATGCAGATACATGATTGCAGAGACATGGCTATCACAGGTGCACTGTAAATATGTACACATGTATGTATTATTTCTAAAGGAGAATTAACAAGTCATCCTTTGTGACTGTTATCGATGCTCAAACTTCAACCATCTGTTTTCCTTTAACTGTTCTCTGACTGTCCCTTTCCTCATATGACTTCAACCATCTTCTTTCCAGGCCCTTGGGCATGAAACTCTATTCTTTCTCATCGCCTCCCTTTCTCAGTCTTTTCATAATCAAAATCTTGCAAAATAATCTCTTGAAGGAAAATTGATTTCATTTGTCTTCTCTTATCTGTCCTATTGTAGCTGAATCCCTGGTGAGAGCATTAGTCACATTGTCCAAGGTTTTTTTCCCACCCATCAACTGAAACAAAAATCTCTTCCACTCAAATCTCCAGATTCCCATATATTTGAAATTTGAAAGTCATTGTTGAGAGCCTCCAGTTTTTCAGCTTCCCTCTCATCCTTCTCTACAGCACTGCACAGTCTCCTTTTGAAGCCGGTCTTTATAAATTCAATAATCTTAAGTAGTATCTAGATTATTAACCATTTACACTAGTAATAGCATATACTGTAGTCTAAATTATACCCTTGAATTAGCATATTTTGAAATAAAGTGATACAAAAATCAATCTGTTTTTTGGAAAATCCAAAGCACGTAATCATTATCACATTAGTTCAGCATGTCTCAGACACTGCTAACTAGCTTGTGTACGTAGATTCATAATGATATAACCATCATAGTGTTCACGCACAACAACATCACACTATTTTAATACACAAAAAAATACCACATATAGACCAGGAAGGATATTTTCTAGCTGCAGATGTGTTTGTTTAACTTGCTGAACAAATAGTGGCCGGGAAAGCACAATTCACTCTGTGATTTCTTTAAAGTTGGGAGTAATTCCAATTTGATGAAACAAGAAACTGAGGGAGGGGAGGGGTTGGGAAATGTATTTGCTCTTGGCTCCATCTTCAATGCTGATCTTAATTTTTACCCTAACAAAACTACAAACTTGTGACGTTCAAAGTTGGACTGAGTTCACACACTTAGTAAAAGGTAATTATAACTATTGTCACCAAGCCAATATAACAACATGCCAATTGTGACTAGCCAAGAAGCCTGGAAGTCAAAAACTGCCTTATATTTATTTATTCTTTCATGTTGGCTGTTTATCAGGAAGTAACTTTAGTAAAAAGAAGCTGCAATTAATTTATTAAATAAACTCACAAAACCCTGGTACATGGGGCTCCATTAAAAAGCTACACCTTCACAAAATTTGTCTGTAAGTGTTCATTATGTTTGACTTGACTATTACTATTTCTAATGATTTGTGAAAATTAAGATCATGATGACAAGAGTGAGTTTGATACATAATTTCTTGGTGTTTTTAAACAGTATTTCACTCTGTCCAGTATCTTACAGGATGTATATGTGAATGTATATGTACTTGTGAGTGTGTGTAATTTTAAACTTACCATATCTAAGGCTCAGTGTTGTTTTCTAATGTTGGCATATCTGGTACTCAGAAGCAACTATAGCCAGGTCAGCCCTGGTGAGTTGAAGTCTGCATTGTCAAGCTCATGAACAATTCCCATCTCTACCACTATGGCCACATTGTTTATAGGCCCATTGGACTGACAGGAATGATTGTGGAAAGAGGCTGACTGTCCACACTGATCATCCTATCTACTTGATTATTAACGCCTCCTCAATTGAAGTCACCTTTTGATGAGCATTTACACGGGACACAAGTATTTTAGCATCCTTCTACCATTTGACGAAGTTTATCCACATACTTCTTCCCCAAATATCTTTCTCACCAATTATCCAATTATCTGCTTTTCAAGTCCCTGAACATCACTACAGTCCTTTAGTCAGTGAACAATTACATTTCTGGTCATTTCTCTTTCCAAACAAAATGCATGGCCAAGTGTACTGCTGTAAGTTTTGCCCACTGTGAAGACTTCACCAGTGTCTTTCAGGATTGTCCCAGAAAAAAACTGGAATGCTGAATCTGTCCACTTCTTGGTGATGCCTGCATAACATACAAAACCATAACTAAACTAGCCATAGTTTTCACATGGAAGCATGAGTTGAATAAACCCTTTCCTCCTCAACTTGCTTCTTGGCCATGATGTTTGTGCAGGAATAGAAGCCCTGACTAAGAAAAGTTGGTACCAGGAGTAGGGTATTCCTGTAACAACCTGACCATGTTTTGGGGAGGACTGTGGAAGGACTTTGGAACATTGAGCTAGAAGAGACATTGGGATGTTAAGGTCTCTGTGAGATATTCTGTAGGGGCTTGGAAGATAACATTGAGAACAGTGCAGAAGATGGAGGCCTGGCTTGTGAATTTTCAGAGGGAAGATTAAAGACTCTTATCGGGGCTGTTGCTGTTTTGATTGTGAAGATTCTGTGGTTTTGGTTATCTGGTGCTGAAGAGTCCGCTGTGAATAACAAGATACCAGAACTACTAAATTGAAACCTTTGCATTACTGGGATTGATGCTGGTTAGTTGGAGCTAAGAAATTAGGGGTGATTAAGAAGAGACCAGCATCACTGCAGTGAAATCTTCTGGCAAGTGTTTTCTGAGAGCGCAGAGGCTGTGCTCCAGAGATAACCAAAGTTGTACTTTATGCTGTGGCTGGACTTGGTAATGTGTAACAGTCACCCAGATAGTACTAGTTTTGAAGGCATGAAGGGATCATAGACAGCTGCTAAGGCTTGGCACTGTGAGAGGCCTCAGAAGGCCACTGGTGAAGATGCACCCTCAGTTGCAATTGATGGACCAAGACTGAAGGGGTTATACAAAGGAATTGAGGCTTGGCACCATGAAGAGAGTCTATGAGAGGCTATTGGTGAAGCCTAGTTGCAATGGAAGACAGCAGTGTTTTAGAGATGCCAGTACCATGAGATGACCACCAAGAACAACAACAACAGTGGAGTACAGGCAGCTGGAGCCTAGAAGACAAGGTGTGTGCTACAAAGGGCAGGGCTGGAGAAATGACCCAAGCCCTTGGAGGAGCCCAGAAGATTGTGAGTTTGATTTTGCTTTTGATTGTGACTGTGCCCAGACAGTTTTCCCCGTTGAAGGAAGAAAGTATTTTAGTGGAGCCCACGGTTAAAAGACTTTTAATTGTAAAAAGGCTTTGAATTTTAAAAAGGATTGGATATTTTAAAGGGATTGAAATTTTAATATGTAAGAATTTGCAAAGACTGTGGGACTTTTAAAGTTATTTAGATCTTGGGGATGAATAAGAAAGTAAGGGTTGAGGCTTAATAATGATGTGTTTGTATACCAAGTTGACAAGGGGTCAATTGTGCTGGCTGGTTTCATGTCAACTTGACACAAGCTGGAGTTATCACAGAGAAAGGAACTTGAGTTGAGAAAATGGCTCCATGAGATCCAGCTGTAAGGCATTTTCTCAAGTAGTGATTAAGGGTGGGAGAGCCCCTTTGTGGGTGGTTTCATCCCTGGGCTGGTAGTCTTGAGTTCTATAAGAAAACAAACTAAACAAGCCAGGGGAAGCAAGCCAGTAAGTAACATCCCTCCATGGCTTCTGCATCAGCCCCTGCTTCCTGACCTGCTTGAGTTACAGTCCTAATTTTGGTGATGAACAGCAAAGTGGAAGTGTAAGCTGGATAAACCCTTTCCTCCTCAACTTGCTTCTTGGTCATGATGTGTGTGCAGGAATAGAAACCTTGACTAAGACAATAGTAGATAGAGCCTTGCTCCAAAATCCCAAAGGTGTCTCCTGTGGTTCACCTATAGGGACCTGCCAAAGGCTCCAAACAGCATTTCTGTCTACCACTGACTTCTCAAGTATCATCATATCTGTTAAATCATATGGTCCAAGTGGTAGAACAGCCTGATCAGCAGCATGGACCTGTTGAAGATACTTCTGTTTCAGGCCCCACACAAAGCTACCAGATTTCCAAATCACTTGGTATATGTCAAAGTACAGTTTTACTTGAGGAAAAACTGAAAAAATATATTGTTCATCTTGCCAAGTGAAAGCAAATTGCTTCTGATAGTCTTTATGGGTGGGTACCAAGAAAAAAGGCATTTGCTGGATGAATAGCTACATAGTATGTACCACATATGTTAATCTTCTCAAGTAAGGACACCACATCTGGTACAGCAGCTATAATCAGAGTCTCTACTTAATTGAGTTGTCGTTATCCATGATCCATTGTCTTCTGCACTGACCAGAGAGTAGGGTTAAAAGGTTATGTGGTAAGAACTACCACCCCTGCATCTTTCAAATCCTTGACAGCTACTAATTTCTACAGTTCTTCCAGGGAGGCGATACTGTTTTTGAGTCACACTTTTACTTGACAGGGGCTATTTCTAAAGGCTTCCATTTAGCCTTTCTAACCATAATAGCCCTCATTCTATAGGTCAAGAACCTATGGGAGAAATCTGTGTGTGTGTGTGTGTGTGTGTGTGTGTGTGTGTGTGTGTGTGTGTGTGTATAATGATGTATACATATATATGGGTAGGGTGTGACTTATACATTCTGGAACTGCGGGAATAACTATAGAATAAATTTAATGACTCATTGGACATACTCTGAGTCAGACTTCAGCCAGAACTCTATGAATCACGGGGCCTCTATAAGCCCCAATTTTAACTGGGGTTTAACAGTTTTTTTGTGATCGCCCAGGATCAGTATCAATTCAAAACCAGTACTAATAGACCTGAAAATTCTGATTGTTTCCTTTCCTCCAGTGTATAGTTACCCTTGTAAAAGGCCATAGGTCCTTCTGGGAAGGACTAGAGAAAGACTAATAGTAGAAATTTTTTAGCTATTTTATCAAGGTTCTTCCTCACTAGAACCAAGCCATCTCTTCCTGCATCAGATCTGGATCAGCAAACTGGCTCAAGTATGGAAATTGGTTTGTGAGAGAAGGTTCCCTTTTGCCACAATTCAATGTAGCCTTCCTTTTACTTGTTTGAGTTTTCCAGTTATATAGATCAAACAAAAATGTAGTGGAGTTCTTATCTATTTCATGCCTGGAAACACCATGATTGATCAGCCAGTACCAAAGGTCCACATAAGTCATGTCACCAGAAATTCAGTTTGCCTGTGCTGATCGATATGGATCGGGCCATTATGGCCATTGCTTTGTCTATACTGCCTATTACAATAACTATGTTCATTCACCTTGCCTTTGGCAATTCAGTGCTCCTGCCATCTGGCTCCTGACACCTCAGGGACCAATGGAACCCACTGCATTTAATTCATCCAACTGAGCAGCAGTCTTTCCAACCCTAAGGCCTAGCACAGGGAAACGCTTTCCAAATGTGCTGGTGCCCCTCTCACCATCTTGCATCTTATAGGATTGATGAAGGGCATGTCTTCTGGGTTTTCCCAGAGTGGAAGAGTAAGTTTTACACAGTGTATGCACTATAGCATTGTAATCTCACTGAGCCTTTAAAAGATCCTTCATCAACACTAAGCCAAGAAATGCCAGTCATCAACAACTCCTGCTCAGTAGGCTATCTTTTGAAAAAAACATGCAGACAAGAATTTGACACTTTTTTTTAAACTACGCAAGCTTTCATATATTAGACTTAAAATCTCCAGTCAGGGAGCCCATATAAATAAACTCAACCTAATCTAGTTTCATGTTCTTTCCACCATTATCCTACACTCTTTTTTCCAACTTCTTTTTTTAATTATTTTATTTGTTTACATTTCAAATGTTGTCCTGCTTCCCAGTCCTCTCTCCACGAACCCCCCACCACCACCACATTGCCCCTTTCCTTTGCTTCTAAGAAGGTGATCTCCTACCCACCCACCCACTCTACCCTCACCCCTCTAACTTCCCCCTTCTCTAGGGCATCAAGCCTCCACAGGACCAAGGGCCTCCCCTCCCACTGAGGCCAGATAAGGCAGTCCTCTGCTATATATGTAGCAGAAGCCACTAACTGGCCCATGTGTGCTCTTTGGTTGGTGGCTTAGTCCCTGGAAGCTCTGAGGTGTATGGTTAGTTGATACTGTTAGTTGATTCCTATGGGGTTGCAATCCCCTTAGGCTTCTCACATCCTTCCTGTAACTCTTCTATTGTGGTCCCTTGGTTGGCTAGGAGTATCTGCATCTGTCTTAGGTTCTGGCAGAGCCTCTCAAAGAACCGCCAAGCCAGGCTCCTGTCTGCAAACACATCTTGGCATCTGCAATAGTGTCAGGGTTTGGTGTCTGCACATAGGATAGATCTCAAGGTAGGGCAGTCTCTGGGTGGCCTTTCCTTCAGTCTCTGCTCCATTTTGTGTCCCTGCATTTCCTTTAGACAGGAACAATTCTGGGTTAAAACTTATGACATGGGTGGTTGGCCATGTCTATCTACTGGAAGTAGTCTCTTCAGGCTCTATCTCCAAACTGTTGGGCATTTGGGCTAATGTAATCCCCACTGGGTTCAGGGAGGCTCTCGAATCCCTGGTGTCTAGGACTTTCTATTGGTCACCCCCCCCCCCCAGTTCCCCACCCCCACTGCTACAAATTTCTACTCATTCTCCTGGCCCTTCGGGCTTCTCTTCTGTCTTTCCCCATACCTGATCCTGCCCCTATTTCTGCCCCCTCCCCTCTCTCACCCAGGTGCCTGCCTCCCTCTGCCTCACGTGATTATTTTGTTCCCCCCTTCTAAGTAGGATTAAAGCACCCACATTTTGGCCTTCCTTCCTTAAGCTTCATATAGTCTGTGAGTTGTATCATGGATATTTTGACAATTTTGGCTAATATTCACTTATCAGTGAGTACATTCCATGTATGTCCTTTGGAGTCTGAGTTATTTCACTCAGGATGATATTTTCTAGTTTCATCTATTTGCCTGCAAAATTGGTGAAGTACTCATTTTTGATAGCTGAGTAGCATTCCACTATGTACATGTACTCTGTTTTCTGTATCCATTCTTCCACTGAGGAACATCTGGGTAGTTTACAGCTTCTGGTTATTATGACTAAGGCTTCAATAAACATAGTAGAGTACATGCCTTTGAGCCTTTGGGGGATATAATGCCCAGGAGTAGTATAGCTGGGTCATCAGGTAGAACTACTTACAATTTTCTGAGGAACCACCAGATGAATTTCCAAAGTGGTTGTACCAGCACTCACCAACAATGCAATCTCACCAGCAATGGAGGAGTGTTCCTTTCTGTCCACGTCCTTGCCAGCATCTGTTGTTGCCTAAGTTTTTGATCTTGCCCATTCTGATTGGTTAAGATGGACTCTCTGGGTCACTTTTATTTGCATTTCCCTGTTGACTGAAGATGCTGAGCATTTCTTTAGGTGCTTCTCAGCCATTTGAGATTCCTCAGTTGAAAATTCTCTGTTTAGCTCTGTACCCATTTTTTTAATTGGGTTATTTGGATTTCTGGAATCTAACTTTTAGAGTTCTTTGTATATTTTGGATATTAGCCCTCTATCAGATGTAGTGAAGATCTTTTCCTAATCTGTAGGTTGCCATTTTGTCCTATTGGCAGTGTCCTTTGCTTTACAGAAGGTTTTCAGTTTCATGAGGTCCCATTTATCAATTGTTGATCTTAGAGCATGAGCCATTGGTGTTCTGTCCAGAAAATTTTTCCCTGTGTCAATGTTTTCAAGGCTGTTTCCCACTATCTATTAGATTCAGTGTATCTGATTTTATGTGGAGGTCCTTGATCCACTTGGACTTGAGCTTTGTACAAGGAGTTAAAAATGAATCAATTTGCATTCTTCAACATGCAGACCACCAGTTAGACCACCACCATTTATTGAAAATGTTCTTTTTTCCACTGTGTGATTTTGGCTTCCTTGTCAAAGATCAAGTGATCATAGGTGTGTGGATATATTTCTAGATTTTCAGTTGTGTTCCATTGATCTACCTGTCTCTCTCTGTACCAATACCATGCAGTTTTTAATCACTATTGCATTGTTGTACAGCTTGAGGTCAGGGGCGGTGATTCCCCCCAGAAGTTCTTCTATTGTTGAAAATTGCTTTGACT
The DNA here is from genome assembly GCF_011762505.2 of Arvicanthis niloticus. Taxonomy (NCBI): domain Eukaryota; kingdom Metazoa; phylum Chordata; class Mammalia; order Rodentia; family Muridae; genus Arvicanthis; species Arvicanthis niloticus. The sequence goes on from NC_047659.1 coordinate 59,047,352, forward strand.
CTTGAGTTTTTTGTTATTCCATATGAAGTTGAGAATTGCTCTTTCTATCTCTGTGAAGAACTGGGTTGGAATTTTAATGTGGATTGCATTGAATCTGTAGATTTGTTTTAGTAAGATGGCCATTTTTACTGTTACTCCTACCTATCCATGAGCATGAGAGATCTTTCCATCTTCTGAGTTCTTCAATTTCTTTCTTCAGGGACTTACATGAAGTTCTTTTTATATAGATCTTTCACTTGCTTGGTTAGAATTACACCAATATATTTTATATTATTTGTGATTATTGCAAAGAGTGTTGTTTCCCAAATTTCTTCCTCAACCTGTTTACCCTTTGTGTAGAAGACTACTCATTTGTTTGAAATAATTTTTATGCCCAGTCACTTTGCTGAAGTTGTTTATCAGCTGTAGGAGTTCTCTGGTAGAATTTTTGGGGCCCCTTATGTATACTATCATATTATCTGAAAATAGTAATACTTTTGTTTTTTCTTTGCCAATTTGTATGCCCTTGATCTCTTTTTGTTGTCTTATTGTTCTAGCTAAAACTTCGAGTACTATATTGAATAGCTAGGAGGAGAGTAAGCAGCCTTCTGTTATTTTAGTGGGATTGCTTCAAGTTTCTGTCCATTTAATTTGATATTGACTGTTGGTTTGCTATATATTGCTTTTATTATGTTTACATATAGGCCATGAATTCCTGATCTCTCTAAGACTTTTAACATGAAGGGGTGTTGTATTTTGTCAAAGGCTTTTTCAGCCTTTGAAATGAGATAACCAGGTGGTTTTTTTTCCCTTTGAGTTTGTTTATATAGTGGATTACATTGTTTGATTTCTGTATAGTGAACCATCTCTGCATCCCTGGGATGAAACCTACTTAATTATGGTAAATGATCATTTTGATATGCTCTTGGATTCAGTTTGTGAAATTTTTATTGAGTATTTTTGCATTGATATTCATAAGGGAAATTGGTCCGAAGATCTCTTTCTTTGTTGGATCTTTGTGTGGCTTAGGTATCAGCGTAACTGTGGCTTCATAGAACAAATTAGGTAGTGTTCCTTCTGTTTCTCTTTTGTGGAGTAGTTTGAGGAGTATCCTAGGTCTTTTTTGAAGGTCTGGTAGAATTCTGCACTAAATCTATCTGGCCCTGGGCTTTTTTTGGTTGGGAGACTTTAAATGACTGTTTCTATTTCCTTGGGGGTTATGAGATTATTTAGATAGTTTACCTTATCCTGATTTAACTTTGGTTAACTTCTGGTATCTGTCTAGAAAATCATCCATTTCATCTAGATTTTCCAGTTTTGTTGAGTATTGTAGTAGGATCTGATTTTTTTTTTAATTTCCTCAGTTTCAGTGTTATATCTCCCTTTTCATTTCTGACTTTGTTAATTTGGATACTGTCTCTGTGCCCTTTAGTTAGTTTGGCTAAGGGTTTATCTATCTTGTTGCTTTTCTCAAAGAACCAGCTCTTAGTTTTGCTGATTCTTTGTATAGTTCTTTTTGTTTCTAATTGGTTGATTCCAGCCCTGAATCTGACTTTTACCTGTTGTCTACTCCTCTTAGGTGTGTTTGCTTCTTCTTGTTCTAGAGCTTTCAAATATGCTGTTAAACTGCTAGTGTAGAATCTGATTTCTTTATGAAAGCATTCAGTGCTATGAATTTTCCTCTTAGCACCACTTTCATTGTGTCTCATAAATTTGAGTATGTTGTACCTTCATTTTCATTAAATTTTAGAAATTCTTTAATTTCTTTCTTTGTTTTTTCCCTAATCAAGTTATCTTTGAGTAGAGAATTGTTCTACTTCTGTGAGATGTGGGCTTTCTGTTGTTTTTGTTGTTATTGAAGATTAGCCTTGGTGATCTGACAGAATGGTCAATTTTGGAGAAGGTAATGTGAAGTGCTGAGAATAAGGTGTATTCTTTTGTTTTAGGGTGAAATGTTCTGAATATATATTTTTAAATCCATTTGTTCCATAGCCTCTATTAGTTTTACTGTGTCTCAGTTTAGTTTCTGTTTCAATGACCTGTTCATTAGTGAGAGTGGGGTGTTGAATTCTTCCACTATTATTATGTGGGGTTCGATGTGGTTTTTGAGCTTTAGTAACTTTTGTTTTGTTTTGTTTTTTTGTTTTACAAATGTAGGTGCTCTTGTATTTGAGGCATAGATGTTCAGAACTGAGAGTTCATCTTGGTGGATTTTTTTTTTTTTTTGATGAGTATAAAGTGTCCTTCCCCATCTCCTTTGATAACTTTTGGTTGAAAAGTCTAATTTATTGGATATTAGAATGGCTACTCCAGCTTGTTTCTTGGGATCATTTGCTTGGAAATTTTTTTTCCAGCCTTTTATCTGAGATAGTGTCTGTCTTTGTCACTGAGGTGTGCTTCCTATATGCAACAAAATGCTCCATCCTGTTTATGTATCCAGTCTGTTTGCCTAAGTCTTTTTATTGGGGAATTGAGTCCATTGATATTGAGAGATATTAAAGACCAATGATTGTTTTCTTCCTGTTATTTTTGTTGTTAGAGGTGGAATTGTGTTTATGTGGTTCTCTTCTTTTGGGTTTGTTGTGAGAAGATTAATTTCTTGGTTTTTCTTGGGTGTAGTTTTCTATCTTGTATTGGAGGTTTCATTCTAGTAGCCTCTATAGGGCTGGATTAGCGGAAAGATAATGTTTAAATTTGGTTTGTCAAGGACTATCTTGTTTTGTGCATCTATGGTGATTGAGAATTTTGCTGGGTAGAGTAGCCACTTGGCTCTTTTCCCTTACCACTTTTAATAGTCTTTATTTGCTCTGTGTATTTAATGTTTTGATTATTAAGTGATGGGAAGATTTTCTTTTCTGGACCAATCTATTTGGTGTTTTATAAGCTTCTTGTATGTTTATGGCCATCTCTTTCTTTAGATTAAGAAATTTTTCTTCTATGATTTTGTTGAAGATGTTTTCTGGCCCTTTTAATTGGGAATCTTCACTTTCCTCTATTCCTATTATTCTTAAGTTTGGTCTTTTCATTGTATCCTGAATTTCCTGGATATTTTGGGTTAGGAGCTTTTTGCACTTTGTCTTTTCTTTGACTGTTGTGTCAGTATCTGTTGTGTGAAATACTAAAAAAGCACCCACACTACTGCTGGCAAGGCACCAGGTGGACAAGCCAGCCTGTTCTCAGCCCAGCAGACAGGCCGATCGACAGGTTCTCGGCCCGATTAACACTCTGATTCAGAGCTCTGAAATATCTCTCTCCTCCCTGAGACTGGCTGCCACCAAATCTGATCCACACTCCCAAATTTCCATAGTTAGCTGGGGTGCACTTCTCACAACCTCACACTCTGCTGTCAGACCTTTCTCTGGAACCCAGTTGAGTTGCTGTGTGAAGGAAAACATCACACAATCTTAGTCTAGAATCAACAGGTAACACAATTGCTGGGCACAGAAACTAGCATCCTCATTTTGTAAGCTATTCTAAATTATACATCCTCCAGGGATGGATCCCAGCAGATTCGCAACCTAAATCAGAAGCCTCAGGCTACTTACATTGTGCCTGGTGCTCTCTCCCGTCCAAAAGGAAGTTTTGTTCTCCTACCTCCCCTCTTCCTTTCTCTGACCTGGATGTCCCACCTCCTTCTTGCCCAGTAATTGGTCTCTTGAAATCTTTATTCATTAGGGGAAGCTTCTGCCAAGTATCTTCTATGATATCTTTAACACCTGAGATTCTCTCTTCTTTCTATCTCTTATATTCTTGGTGATGCTTGCATCTGTAACTCCTGATCTCTTTCCTAAGTTTTCCATTTCCAGGGTTGCCTCCACTTGTGAATTCATTATTATTTCAATTTTCTTTTTTAGGTACTGAATAGTTTTTTTCAATTCCTTCACCTGTTGTATTTTTCTATATTTGATTGTATTTTTCTATATTTCTTTAAGGGGGTTATTTGTGTCCTCTGTAAAGTCCTCTATCATTTTCATAATATGGGATTTTAAGTCAGAATCTTGCTTTTCAGATGTGTTAGGGTATCTAGACCTTACTGTATTAGGAGAACTGATGGTGCCAAGTGGCATTGGTTTCTGTTACTTATGTTCTTGTGCTTGCCTTTTACCATCTTGTTATCTCTGGTGTTAACTGGCCTTGTTGTGTTTGACTGAAGCCTGGTCCTCCTTGTAGGCAGGTAGAACTCTGTGAACTGTGTTAGAGGAGGCCTTCTGGTAGGCAAACAGTGCTGTCTCTGGTTAGGGGAGCTTCCAGTGTCCTTATTTAGGGCAAGCTTCCTGTAACCATGGTTACAGCAGACCTCTTGGGAGTCAGGCTCTCTCTGGGTGAGGGATAGGGACGGGAGGTACTCCAAGCAGAGTAGCAGACCAGATAGAAGATGTGTTTCCAGCAGAGCAGATAGATCCTGTGTCCACTGGGCTCTGTGGGGGTCCCAGCTAGGGCAGATATTGGGCTGGGGGTTCTCATCTGTGAGCTTGGTTATGACATAGCTCCTGGAAGACAGGCTGTCTCTGGGTGTGGGAGGCTCTCACACTCATAAGATCTATTCCCACACATATTCCTTAGATTTCTGTTTAAATGAATTAGAAAACCCATTCATCTTTTTAGTAGTGGAGTGTACCTCTTTATGAGTTACATTCTCTATCTTCCCTCTATAAGCCTTATTATCCTTAAATCTGGTTCTAGGTCTAGAGACAACTATTCATGGGCTCTGACGGAAATCATTTATTGTCTTGCCTAGCGTTTTCTTTAGAGAAAATCACTGATGGTTTAGCAGGCAAAGACAAATTTATTTCCTCAGTCAAAAGTGGAAAAAACAATATTTCAGGATTTGAGATATTATTGCGTGTTCTGAAAGTGAAGAGACTACCTCTGGTGAGATAAACTCTTAAAAATCTGAGGTTTCAAAGTTCTAAGCTTCACTACAACACTCCCACACATCTCCATTCCAAATTATAGGATCCCATTTTTTTTTTTTTTTACCAATAAATGTCCTTTAACTGACAGTACCCTCTGAGGCTGAGACTTGAGTTTTCACTGTAATTCAGTCAACCTTATAATGAAGGTTTTGGGTTGATTCTCCTCAACTTGAGTTCTTTGACTGATGAAGAAAAGATTCTCTTCCAAGGAACACTTAGGTATCTTTAGACTGTTCATGCATGTCTGAAGACAGATAATTTTATTACTGAATTTATTCTTATCCTTTGTCAGTTTATTCAGAGATGCTAGGAACAACCAAACAGCACCATCATTTTCTTTATTTTCCCACAAATTGTCAAAAGGGTTTTTTTTGTTGTTGTTTTGTTTTTTGTTTGTTTGTTCGTTTGTTTGTTTTTCGACACAGGGTTTCTCTGTGTAGTCCTGGCTGTCCTGGAACTCACTCTGTAGACCAGGCTGGCCTCAAACTCAGAAATCCCCCTGCCTCTGCCTCCCAAGTGCTGGGATTAAAGGCATGTGCCACCACCGCCTGGCCTTTGTCAAAAGTTTTATATACGGAGACACCAGATTCATTGCCCCTCACAATTGATGAAACAAGACAACCAAATGCACTTGTCTCCTTAAATATGTAAAAATAGTTTCGATCATGGGCTTTCAGTACTCTCCAAACTTCCAGGAGAAACAGTAACTGGAGAGGCTTCAGTAACTTGTAGATGTGGGCAAGTTGGAAAACCTATTCCAGATACTTTAAAAATACATCCTCATACTTCTGTTGCTCTAAAACCACTTGTGCTTCTGATACTAAAGTCTGAATTAGTCAGGGTTCTTTCTAGAGGAACAAAATTTGTGTGTGTGTGTGTGTGTGTGTGTGTGTGTGTGTGTGTGTGTGTGTGTCTGTGTGTGTTTATAGGCTCTGATCCAACTAATTCAACAATGGCAGAACTGGAGAAGAGGGTGATGAGGAATAGCCTGATCTGAGTAGTCTGGGCTGCCTCCTAAAGCCATGGCGATATTGCTGCTGCTGCTGCTGCTGCTGCTGCTGCTGCTGCTGCTGCTGCTGCTGCTGCTGCTGCTGCTGGCTATGTCCAGACCCATGGCCCTGCAGCAGCAGGGATCTGTGTCCATTTCTGTGGTCCATGTCACCACCAAAGGCGATGAGAACATCCCAGGTCTGAGCTGCCTCCTGGGGCCATGTTGATATCCACGGGCTGTGCACAGCCAGCCCTGCCCCTTGACTAGGCAGCGTGGGAGAGCTTGGATATTTGGATAGAAGAAAGGGAAGAGAGAAACATTGGAATGACATTATAATATAAAAAATAAATAAAAAGAAATGAGTACAATTATAAGAGCAAAGAGTGTTCTAAGAGATAGAAATGAAATTATTAAGAAATAAACACAATGACATGGAAGCAAAACTTCTGAGAAAAAAATGAGAGGATAAAATATGTCCTTATGAAGAAATAGCACCAGAAATGCATAAATTGTGCATAAGTAAATGTATTGATTTAATATAAAAATATAATTTATTAGAATATGAAAAGTCTGCAAACAGATTTTCATTGTAAATTTTTCTACTGTAACCAACTTGCTTAAAATATTGAATCTAAACTCATTTGTTTTTCCATCATTCAGTCAGTAATATTTATTAGGACTCGGCACTTTTTTTTTTTTTTTTTTTGTCTCTGGGTCTTGCAATAATGACCATGATATTCTGAGTCTTAAACACTGCAGCAGAAGGTTAAAAAAATAAATGATATTTCTGTGAACATAGTCTCAAATTTAGGTCTGTTAATAACACAGCAACAATATCAAAATTGCACATACCAATCTCTTTATTAACTAATTATTATATTTAAATTTGTTTACTCTTAATTCATAACTCTGCATGGCAGGTATTGTAATTTCATTTTACTTATTTGCAACTTTAAAAATTAACATGAATGTCTGAGAGTTTTATGACTTTAGTTGGAAAAATAATAGACTGTAGTTGTTGGATTTTTGTATTGATTGTAACTGAATATGTCATTTATTTTTAAAAAACTGATAGTTAAAATATGTAGTGAATGTCTGTATGTCTAACTTGAAAGTTTTAATATTCACTTACTCAATTTGTATTCTATCCAGACATTTTAAGTAACGATGTCTGGCTGATGATAATTTATATGATTATGGAAAACAAACCAGAGATGCTTGGGGTAAATTTTCAATGAAGTTCATTTCAAATATAAATATTTAGTAACTGTTTTAATAAAGAACAGGCTGTTTTATGTCTTTGATTCATTACATGAGGATGTGAACCAATAAGTGGTAGATGCTAAATAATGAACTGCATGCTCTATAGAATACAGTTCTTAGAAGACTGAGGTGTAAGACCTTAATCTAAGCTGCACAGCATCCACAGAATGAAGTACTTGCTGTATAAAATAGATGTAGCCTTCTTTCAATGTGGCATACCTGATAGTATGAAATTGCCACGTTTGTGCTGTAAGCTAAGAATTCTCAAGAGTGAGTAAAGGAATAGATGCATGCCAGTCTTGCACACTCCATCTTGAACTGCTCTTTCCAAGATTACCAACACTCTCTGCATCTGCAGGCTTGCAGACTTTAACAACTGAACTTTAAACTCGCCTTGCATTCTAAAGCCTGACTGCATTTTTCTACCCCGGAGATCATCATTTTCTGTCAACTTTCCTGATTTTTTTTTCAGCCATCCTTGAATTCAAATTATTTACCACATGACCATGATCACTTTCTCAAAGCCCTCAAGTACTATTATCCCCTATAGTACCTACCTCCAAATGGCCCTAGACAATCTCTCAAGTTAATGGCCTCATCCGCCATATTTTCTCTGAATAAGCAATGTGCAGTGACTTTGTTGGAGAAAGACAAATGTCTAAACAGAACATTTTCGTTTCCCAAATGGTGTTCCACTGTCCCTCTCCGTTCAGTATTTAGTAGATACATCATCTGCAATAAGAAAAAGAGGTGAACAAAAAGATTCTTAAGATCTGACCTTTAATAAAGGTCATCTTGTGTCTGTTTGACCTGTCCTCTTTTTCTACTGCCTTAGTTTAGTTCTGTTCAATCCATCGTGTGAATCATTGTTTCTCCTTGGCCATGAGCCTCTTGCCACACTGATAGTCTCTCCTACTCAGGATCCTGGCAAACTGAACAGCCCATGATGCTTCCTGCATCTTCTGAAAATCTCCATCCTTTTTTTCTGTCCATTAAATTTTGTCTTTCCCATTGATACCATACACCCGGATAGCAACTGATTCTCGAAAAAGTCCTTCAATATAGGCTTGCTCCCAGAAGCTGTTACTTGGAAAGTAGACTTCAGGCAGTCGTCTGTGTTATGCAAACCTGTGATTCCTCCAGGACTACCTATGATTTTTTTTAAGCTTTGTTAAAAAATTTGTATACATCTACCGCTCCAATGAATGAAGACTTTTTCCATTCCTGCTAGATACACTGAGATTTCTTTTATCCAAAACTGAAAATAATCACTTTAAAAAGTGAATCTCAAGGACAGGAAAGTGGAAGAAATGTGTGATAACTAAACGAGGCACTAGTAAGGTTGATTTCCGAGCTTTACAATCCTTTTCTGCACTTTCATGTAAAACAGAAGAACATCAAAAGAACAAACTGATTATGTGTTATCATTTACTGTTTGGTCCCTAGTACCTTTACTATTTGGTCCCAAGGATTCGTGAAAGGGGGAAAGATGACAACCTCCTATCAATAATTTCCAGATGCTTTTTTCCCTTTGCTGAACTAGAATAAATATTGGAATGCCTTAGAGAGCTTGGATGTTAATTTTTAAAGCTTTAATTTATTTTGACACAAGGAAAACTAAAACATTAGCATCAGGCTGAACTGTACTTCAGTCATCCCCTACTTCTGTTGTTGTCCCTTAAGAAATGCATGAACAGCTGGGCAGTGGTGGCGCACGCCTTTAGTCCCAGCACTTGGGAGGCAGATGCAGGTGGATTTCTGAATTCAAGGCTAGCCTGGTCTACAGAGTGAGTTCCAGGACAGCCAGGACTACACAGAGAAACCCTGTCTCGAAAAACAAAAAAACAAACAAACAAAAAAAAGCATGAACAAATAAAAATAACAAGTTTAACAATGAGATGGTGTAGGCATTATCCTTTGAGAAATCAAAGGGGCTTTGTAGTCAAGATTCTTACATTCTACATGTCTATACTTAAATTTGGTCAGACCACTAAATTCTCTAAACCCATTTGATTGTTGATTTTTATATTTATTTGGCAATGTAGCTACACACTGACCTCTAGCAGACGCCTAGTATTCTAGGAATATATTTTGATTAGTCAATTTTCCCTTCACCTAATATTTGTTAGTGTGTTTTCCCATATTTTTCATATTTTAGGGCTTTCTATATTCAGTCAAATATCCTCCTTTTGAGACGTGGTCTTACACAGCATTGGTTGGACTTAAACTTGTGAACCTCCTGCTTCTGCTTCCAGAGTGGATGAGTTATAGATATGCACCAACACACTTGGCTTTTTTTTTCTTTCATAAAATAGGCTCTTAAGTTTAAATGGCATGGCTACATTAAAAGGTACGCACTAATCCATAAGAGTGGAATGATGCTAGAATTCCCAGCAGGATGTGGAATTCGAGAACTTAAGTAGAGAATAACACGTGTAGTGATTCCCTGACTCACTAATTATTTTTACTTTTACCTTCATGGTTTGTTTCTTCCATTTTCCTAGGAAGACTGATAATTTTGAAATTTAATCCATTAACATTCAGAATTATAATTCAGGAGCTAATGCTAATTACAAATCCATAATCACTGGGGGGAAAAGCTGTAATTACGACAAGAGTCTATCACCACATGACTTTCTCCAATCCTTTGGGCTGAAATAGGTATGTCCAAGAGGCAAAGAAAGATTCATCAAATTTGGAGGAGAACTAACTGAATCGTGGGAAAACATCAGATTTTAAATTGAATATAGATGTAAAGACATGTTCACTGTTCATCAGTTTACATTAATATTTCAATAATGGAACTCAAGATCTGTCAATCTTAGCAAGATTTCTACAAAGTGTGTCTGGTAGGAATAAGAGACTAGAATGAATATCTGATGTCATAATGGATCACCCCTTAGTCAGACGTGAGACTTCACATGTATGGTACACTTAGAGAAAGTAACTCATTCACCTTTCGTTGATTCCTTGAATATGATATCCTAACTTTTATATTTCTGTCCTGCATCAATATAAATTATGATACATTGATTTATCCTTGACAATGTTGCTGCTATTTCCAGTGTTATCATCATAAGGAACCAGCCTTTTAAGTCAGGGGCCTTTCTGTAAGTATCTCAGCCTCTTTAGAAAACAAGCAATTTTAGCATGTGTGGGTGTGAATGAAACTTTGCTGCCTTGGCCCTTGTGAGCATGACAGTAATTAAACAGCCTCGGGCCTTGGTGCTAAGAGACGCTAACCCTTTTTGAGCAATGCTGTTGCAGTCACTTCCAAGATGTTGTGCCTGGATCAGGAATATTAGTGGCATCTGAGAACTTTCTAACTTTAAGGTCTCATTCACCTAGACTGACAGAATTAGTCCATCTCCTACAAGCTGTACAGGTGAGTCTGGCGCATGTTTCTGTTAGCAAACAGAACTGAGGTTCTACTGTTTTCTTGTCTTGATCCCTCCTATTTGGCAGTATGGATAAGCCTAGGTGCATTACATTTTTATATGACCAAAATAGGAAATAAATAACATTGAAATACTAAGAACAGATTTGTGATACAATGCCATTTCTGTTCCTCTGTAACCCAGTTAATGTGTGGACCAGCTTAATGACTGCCATTGTTTTGAAATGCTGATGATCAAAAGTTATTCTAGAAGGACATTTGTGATCACTCTGGGATGACAGCCACGTCTGTGGTTTGTACAAATGACAAATTAACCAATACTGGTACAACTGTAGTTTATTAGTTTATGACCATATTCACAATGGGAAGGAGTCCTAAATTTTAGCCAATAAAGGAGAACAATTGTTTGATTTTTCTTTGCATCCAAGTTTATGGAATCTTCTATTTCAATCCACTGGTCTGTAGGGAGTGGGGGAGCCCTCTCAAGAAACATGTAAAAGATGCCTTCTTTCTTGCAATCTGATAAATGTGGTTCACATGGTTCTATGATACAACAGAAAAGACGGGATGTGAATCCCGTGTTTTCTGGAAGATATAGAATTAACTCTCCTCCCCCATGCTTGGAGCACCTACGACAGTTGCAGCCTAGCTGACACAACACTTCCCTGGAAATCACAAGCAGTCCAGTAGAGTTCAAAGTTCTATTCATTTCAGCTTTAAATCTCTTTCTATGTGCTTCGCACATCCTGGCTTGTTGACTTACACATTCGTCAACACCTCAGAACCTCTCAGAAAGGACGCATTTCAGGACATTCCTTTTTGTTGTAACAACCAACCCCCATTTGAGGAAATGCATATTTGAGGATCACAAAAACAAGTCAAGGTCATTGTGCAGTTCCAACCATGACTTCCACTCTGCTCCATTTTCTGGTTCTATGCACTGACCTTGCTGGCTATAGCTCCAGAGAGGCAAGGAGCCAAACAGATCTGGCAGCCATGTGTGATGGCTGAATGGTGGTATCAGATGAATGAACAGGACAGAAAAAAGTTTCTTTCACTCTCAGTTACTGACAGACTCTCCAAACAGGAAATAACAGAGTAGAAAGGGGCGAACTACTTTCAATACAAAAACAAAGAGACAATAGACAGTGAGGAAAAGGAAATGCCTATACTTTGTGACTGTACAGTAATTGTTTGTGGCTTTGTATAGTAATTGTTTGTTTGTTCCTCCCCCACTTTTGTCAATTTATTCTCCCAGAAGCTATTTTAAAACCATGTGAGTTTTTTTTCTTCCAGATCTCTGTTTTTTTCGGGTACTTTCTTCAAAATTCTGGATAAGGCAGTAAGAAGTGCTTTGTGGAGCTTTATTATGTTTCTTCTATTTTATCTCTTTTCTGTAGCAATTAGAACCTGAAATGGGCATTAACTAATAATTAACTAACTTAATAATTTGGTAACAGTGTAACATGAACTAAAACTTTCAAAAGCTCAATATGAGTTACCTCTTAGGAGTTGCATTCCTCTACAGATTCAAATATAGTTTTGCTAGATAAGAGAACTAAAACAGCTATTTATTGAATACGTACTATGTCTAAAGCTCTCATCAAATAGAACAGGCAGTATAAGCCAAGAAAGAAGGTAACACAAGGTGCGGATCTAGGAAAGCTGAATGAGCATTTGAATGACCCAGTAGTCAGGGTACCAGAAACTGACTATGATCAGGTGAACAGAAACCACACTGTGCTAGAGAGACCCCATGGCACCTTTTAAGAGTTTTCAAAATCAATTCTAGCAGGAATCAATTCATCTGTTTATGTTACATAGGATGCTGAGAGCTTTCCATCTGGTTCTGCTGTAGGAGGCAAACAGGTGAACAGATGGACAGTTCTAGAAAGATGGAAGTCAACATGATCTGTCTGCTGTGTAACAAACCCAACTGCACTTTGATAGGAGGAGGAAGAGGAGTTCAATTTATGTCTGCTTTTGTAAGTCGCATGTGATAACCCACCTCTGGACAGTAGGATGAAGGCAGAGAGGGGAAGGTCTGAAACAGGAGAGTGCAGGATTCTTGCACTTTGGGTAAGGCAAATCTTCTGGGTGAGTTTTTTAAAAAGACATATAAACTTTGGTATTTAATTTAAAGCTTAAGAATAAAACATGTACTTATTGTTTTAAAGTAAAAAAAGAATCTGAAATGATCGTTGAATAAGCAATGTAACTAGACTTTAGGGTACGACTGTGGAAAAGGCTCATGATTTCTGCAGGGAATCTTGTAACTTTATTTAACAAGTCACAAAGAATTAGATACTTTAAAGACTTCAACCGGTTTCAAAAGATTCATAGGTATACTATTTGAATATACTATTTGAATATACTATTTGAAGCATGAAAAATAGTGAGATAGTAGCAAGCTTGATATTATCAGTAAGAATTTTGACATTTGACCTGTTGAAAACAACATGTGTGAAGTTTGATATATGATATATATTAAAGTCATGGAAAACTATGGCTTAAATAAAAGATTGTTTAACTATTTAATATTCTTTTCAACTTGGGAAAAGAAAAGATTAGTAGAAGTTATAGGAGTGCTTATGCTTTATAAAAACCAAGGTCCAGTTATCTTACATGTACTAAGGCTGTTCCTTAGGATTGATATCTCAGGCAAGAGTAAATATAAGCCTAGTTATTTTATTATTATTATTATTATTATTATTATTATTATTATTATTATTATTTAATCTTTTTTACAGTCCAGTCACTATCCACTTTCCAAAACAGCCTCTGACTGTTCCTCATCCTATTCCTCTCCCCCCACTGTTTCCCCTATTCCTTCCCTGTCTCCAAGATGTCCCCAACCCCAATTCCCACCCCACCAGACCTCCCTACTCCCTGAGGCCTCAAATCTCTGCAGGGTTAGGTGAATCTTCTCTCACTGAGGACAGACAGGCAGTCCTTTGCTGTGTATGTATCAGAGGCCGCACATCAGCTGGTGTATGCTGCCTGGTTAGAGGCTCAGTGTCTGAGAGATCTGGGGCAGGAAGGAGGGTGGGGGTGGGGTGGTCCGGGTTAGTTGAGACTATAAGCCTAGCTATTTAAAAGATGTAAAGTATATAAATAACTCTACAAGGCAATTCAATAAGTTCCTATTTTCTCATCTTCAAATAATTTTAACATCTTAGAAAATTAGTTTCAAATTTAGAATTTTAAGAAAAAAAGAACAAAGGCCACTGGGTTGGAGTATTTGGAATCCCAGTGGTCTAGGATAGGCTTGCAGTTCACGCTTAAGCTCTAGGGAGACGTGTTTCCTTGATTCTGATCACTTTTCATCACAGGAAGAAACACCAAGTCAAAGCAATGCCAGAGTTGAGAACAGTAATGCAGAAACAAAAGGCAGACCCTCTCACCATTTTCTCTTCCCAGGGATGCTAGAACTCCAAATGCTGACCGGGAATTGATGCCAGGGCTGAAAAGAAAGCACATCTGAATCCTTAAACAAGCTAAAGTATTACGGTTATGAATTTGAGGAATACGTGTTAATTACAAAACACAAACTGCAATCTACAAAACTGCCCTGGGCATATAGACGTGGATCATCAAGCACTGTATTTTGTAATTAAAAATAAAATAAGAACAACAATAGTAGTAATGGTAACAGCAAAATGCATAATGGAAAAAAACAAAAGTGAAGGAAAGCAAAGGAAAGGGGACTCTCTGGGTCTTTGGGCTACCATGAATCCTTTGTTCGCTGGGTATATTTTCCTTCTGTAGCCTGGACGTCCAACCAGAAGCATGCAGCTCTTGGAGCTCTGCAGACGGAGGCTCAGGGCCACGCATGAACAAGTGGTGTGCACGTGCCACATGGGACAGAATGAGACAAAAGTAACTATGCCTCGCTGTTGGTTCTGTTTTCATCCTCTGCTTCTCCAAGCCATAAGCTGAGGTAAATGTTTACAAGACTTTTGGACACTAGCACGTTAATTTTGTTCCAAGGGAGGGGTTGTTTCTGGGTCAACTGAGGGATTTTGAAATGGTCTCCAGTTGGAACACAAGCCATTTCATTTTGTAATTAAGAGAGATGAAACCGGATTTAATTCAACAACTTTTCAAATAACTGCATCTGCTTCTATGAACCGTGTTGTACATTCACTTGTGGAGTTTGAGTTGTAGTTTTCATAAATTCAAAACAAAGCAGTATTGTGCAAAGACGGTCGTGCTCACAAGGAGCCCCTATTCGCTGCCGTGGGAGTGCACTGCCGTGGCACAGAACTGTGAAAATCAGTATAGAGTATTCTCAAAACTTTAAATATAGAATATCCATGTGACCCAGCCATACCATTCTTGATAAACAGCCAAACGGCCCTATACCTTATCAGAAGCACTTATGTATCTATGTTTCTGATGACATTATTTATAATAGCAAGGAAATAGCCTAGTTGCCCTTTAATAGGTAAGTGGAAAAAGAAAGTGAGGGGTATACACACAACTCAATTTTATCCTGCTATAAGGAAACATGAAATAATGAAGTCAGATTGACAGACCTGGAAATGACTGAATGGAGGCTGATAGATCTGGAAAGTAGAACATTGAGTTGGTAACCAAAACTCAGAGAGCAAAAATCACATATTCTTTACGCACAAATCTTAGCTTATGGTGTCTACATCTATGTGTATAAATAGGGGTGAGTGTGGATAAAGACTAAGAAACTAATACGGTATGGAGAGGAAAAAATGAAGTGTCCAGGAAGGGGACAAGAACACACTTGCCACATGAAAGCGCAAAGGAGGCTATGGAAGATGGGAGGGCACAGCGGGTGGATGGGGGGGTACAGAAGGTGGACAGGAGGGCACAGAAAGTGGACAGGAGGGCACAGCGGGTGGATAGGAGGGCACTGGTGGGCAAGAGGGCACATGGGGTGGACAGAAGGGCATAGAAAGTGGACAAGAGGGCACAAAGAGTGGACAGGAAGGCACAGAGGGTGGACAAGAGGGCACAGAGAGTAGATGGGAGGGCACAGAGTGGACGGGATGGCGCAGTGGGTGGATAAGAGGGCACAGAAGGTGAACAGGAGGGCACAGAGGGTGGATGGGAGGGCACAGCAGGTGGGTGGGCAGGAATGTGCATAAGACTATGGGAGAGGAGAATCAACAAAAACAAATTTTTATTTGAAAATTAAGCCCACCACTGTGTATGATACTTAAATTTTTAATTAAAAATAGTTGAAAGACATTAGACTGTCAAATACCCATGTAAACAGTAATTATGTCTGGAGAAAATGTCTCATACTGTAGTATTCCCTGTGTGTTTTAGGAACAATAAGTATATGCTTAGAATACCTGGTAGACTTAAATTTATTCTATTATGTAATAACGCAATTTCAACTACAACAGTGTTAACTTCAATTTATGTGTGTATTAGCATTTGTTATTAGGCATCACACTAAGCGTTTTGTTTGGTTTGATTGTTGTTTTTGTTTTACAAATGTTTAACTTTAGAGGTAGTAGTTTCAAAATGCATTGAGCATTATGTTGACCTGCCTAGTTTAATAGCCATATTAAACCTTTATGGCTAAATAGCTCAAAATACTACAAAGATATTTTTGTTTTTGCATTTTTCCTAAATGTTGTAAGCATGCTTCCGGTCTAGGGGCAAGCACTGAACAGATCCCAGACGGCAGCTCTGCCCCCAATCACATAGAACCCAGAGAAAACAGGGCTCCCAGGAGCTGTAACCCATGCAGGATCTTAGGTAAGTGGACAGTAACGCCCGCCCCAAACAGGGAATAACTGGGACCCACAAGGACACAGGAAGTCACTCCTGGCTCGGAGCACTGGTTCCTTCTGGTCTGGGTCCAAGCACTAAGCAGATCTTGGGCAGCAGCTCTGCCCCCATTCTCTAAGAACCCAGAGGAAGCAGGGCTCCCAGGTGCTCTAACAAGGACAGTATCTTGTCTGCGCCTGAGCACTGAGCAGATTTTGGGCCCCAGCTCTTACCCAGTAGTTATACCCACCCCACACAGTTCTGATGTAACTAAGATAATAGAAAAGACAAGCTCCAGTCAGAGACAGGGCAGGTAGCACTAAGGAGATCCAGATGGCAAAAGACAAGCGCAAGATCATAAGCATCAGCAACCCCGGGTACTTGACATCATTAGAACCTAGTTCTCACACACTAGAAAGTCCTCAATTCCCTGTAGTACTAGGAAAGCAAGATTTAGACTTAAAATACCTTCGAATGATGATGATAGAGGACTTTAAGAAGGACATAATAACACTCTCAAAGAATTTGAGTAGAACACAGGTAAACAGGTAGAAGCCCTTAATAAAGTGGAAACACAAAACTCCCTTAAAGAATTACAAGAGAACACAACCAAACAGGTGAAGGAATTGAAGAAAACCATCCAAGACATAAAAAATGGAAGTAGAAACAATCAGAAAATCACAAAGGGAGACTACCCTGGAGATAGAAAACCTAGGAAAGAATCAGGAGTCATAGACACAAGCATCACCAACAGAATACAAGAGATAGAAGAGAGAATCTGGGGTGCAGAAGATACCATAGAAAATATTGACACAATTGTCAAAGAAAACGAAAATGCAAAAAGTTCTTAACACAAAATATCCAGGAAATCCAGGATACAATGAGAAGACCAAATCTAAGGATAATAGGTATAGATGAGAGTGAAGATTCCCAACTTAAAGGGCCAATAAATATCTTCAACAAAATTATAGAAGAAAACTTCCCTAATATAAAGAACGAGATAAACATACAAGAAGCCTATACAACGCCAAATAGACTAGACCAGAAAAGAAATACCTCCCATTACATAATAATCAAAACACCAAGTGCACAAAACAAAGAAAGAATATTAAATGCAGCAAGGGAAAAAGGCCAAGTAACATATAAAGGCAGACCTATCAGAATTACACCAGTCTTCTCACCAGATACTATAAAAGCTACAAGATACTGGACAAATGTCATAAATCTAAGAGAACACAAATGCCAGCCCAGGCTACTATACCCAGCAAAACTCTCAATTACCATAGATGGAGAAACCAAGATATTCCACGACAAAACCAAATTTACACAATATCTTTCCACAAACCCAGCATTACAAAGGATAATAGCAGGAAAGCTCCAATACAAGGAGGAAAATTATACCCTAGAATGAGCAAGAAAGTAATCCCCTTCCAACAAATTCAAAAGAAGATAGCCACACAAAGATAATTTCACCTCTAAAAACAAAAATAACAGGAAGCAACAATCATTGTTCCTTAATATCTCTTAACATCAATGGACTCAATTCCTAATTAAAAGACATAGACTAATGGACTGGATACATAAACAGGACCCAGCATTTTACTGCGTACTGGAAACCACCTGAGTGACAAAGACAGACTCTAAGAGTAAAAGGCTGGAAAACAATTTTTCAAGCAAATGGTCCTAAGAAACAAGCCGGAGTAGCCATTCTAAAATCTCCAGCCCGAGAACACAAAAGGAGGGACTCGTGGCTCCACCTATATAGGTAGTTGAGGGTGGCCTTGCCAGGCATCAGTGGAAGTGGAGGGTCTTGGTACCTGAAAGTTTGGATTCCCTAGTGTTGGGGAATTGCAAGAGCAGGGAGGCGGGAATGAGAAGGTGGTGGGAGCACACCCTCATAGTAATTGGAGGAGGGGAGATGGGGTAAGGGGTTAGGCATCAGTGGAAGTAGAGGGCCTAGGTGCCCGAAAGTTTGCATTCCCTGATGTTGGGAAATTTGAGAGCAGGAAGGCGAAAATGGGAGGATGGTGGGAGCACACCCTCACAGAAACTCCCAGAATTATATAGATTAGACATGACAGAGGCAGGCCTCCAGAAGACTAAATTCCAGAATTCAAACAAACAATTATCTTGATACTAAAATTTGTTTTGAGAATTGTATATTGCAGATATCTTCTCATCAAGCAAGCTGAGCAGACCTGCTCGAGCCTCTGATGTCCTGGAATTCCAGCTGGATGCAGTGAAGACACAGTATCAGAGGCTTGTCAATTTACTCTTCCCCCAACCCCTCTTCTAATATCTCAACACCCATAATCAGCTTGAAGAAGTTAATGAAGAGTCGGTGCCCCTATTCCCTGGGCGTGGGTACTGAGGTGGTTAATATTGGGCTGTCTTTCGAGGGAAAAATAGTGGCTTTGTTGGAACAGAGAGGATTAGCTAGGATTTATTGCATAGCCATAACCTACTGGTAGAAATACGCATAATTGTTATTAAGATGAAGTTATAACTTCTTAAATGGTACAAAATTTACTTTGATTTCAAATTTAAGGTTTTAATTGGTATGAGCTTTTTATTGATATAAAAGTGAGATGAATATTGTTACTCTCATAGGCACTGTGCCTATATAACACATTTAGGAATACAAGGCTTACACCCAGTCCTTCTTTAACTTTTTTAACTGATTTGAGATGGTTAGACTGTGAGGTAAGGGCCTATAGCAAATTCAGGGCTTTGAGTTTATTGTTAAGGTGTTTTCTATATTTTATTTAGAAATAGCTGAGAAGAGTTAACAGACAACAGTCCAGATTACTTTACATGGACAGTTGGTTTTCAAAATATCAGAAATCCACAGAATTGACATTACAAACATTTCTGTATTAATGTTCATTTTGATTAGAGACCTGTCTGCTCCTGACAGCTTCCTGTCTTGGATTCTAAGAAGAAATTGAGCATCTCTGGAGTTATTCCAGTTGTGGGGAGACAGCCACTAGGCAAGAATTGCCTCTTTCCATTTACAGACAAATTACTGTCCAGAAAATGACACACCTGCAGAATAGTCGACTGATTATATCTGCCAAGGCAGAGTAATCAGCCCTTAATAATTCTGCATCACTAGGTCTGTCAGATGATCCTGGGCCAGAAGGCTGAAGATCAGATGCTCCAACGTTCTGTAGTATAGGGACTGTCCAGGTGTTCAGCAGTCTCTATAAATTGACTAAGTTTTAGTGCTTTGTGCTTCCCATAATTTCAGTTAACTCAGTCATTCTGGATTTCTGATGGGGTTGAAAACTTATAGTCTCATAGCCAATCCTGGCTATTTACTTTGAGAGAGAAAAGATCTGAGTAGATGGTTTTCAGCTGACATTAATTCTAAAGCCAAGAAAAAAAGCCAGGTTCAGAACTAAGTCTTTTAGTTAGGAGAGATGACAGAGATTCTACCTAGTCAACAAAATGATGGACTGGGTATTAGGTCTATCTTGCACCTTACTGACATAAATTGGTATAGTTATGCTCTAACTGTATTTTGAGAGAAAAGTTTTATTTTAACAGGAAGGGTGATATGTAGGAGGAGCTAAGGTGGGAGGAGTACAGAGAGGAAGAGGAAGAGTAATGAGAGGAGAAGAAGGAGAGGAGGAGCTAGATGATGAGAGAGAAAAAAGGGGGGGGGACAGACATGGAGGCGGATGTTCACATGTCTCCGCCAGTCAAAGATAGTTGATATATCTAGGTTGGGTATTGGGTTACACTTCTGATTGATATTGAGCATTACCAAACTTATAAAGCCTTTGGTTAACA
This sequence comes from Arvicanthis niloticus, assembly GCF_011762505.2. Lineage (NCBI taxonomy): Eukaryota > Metazoa > Chordata > Mammalia > Rodentia > Muridae > Arvicanthis > Arvicanthis niloticus. Next base: position 59,067,450 of record NC_047659.1, read on the forward strand.
TTTTAAAAAATTGTATAAAGGCCAAAAGGAGAAGGGGGCATGGGATAGGGGTTTTCTAGGGAGGGGAAATGGGGAAAGGGGATGGTATCTGAAATGTAAATAAAATATCCAATAAAAAATAAATTTAAAAAAATGTTGTAAGCATTTTCTCTTATGTAAGAATTTTGCTATTTTTAACTCTATATTAAATATTAGCATGTTATTTTAATGTCATCCTATCTCTTCTGAGTGTATAGTCTAATTGTATTTATATTTAGTCTTTTGCTTAATTATTATCATAAATCATATTTGATTGCTTTTGGTTGGTTGGATAGGGGTTTCTCTGTGTAACAACCCTGGCTATCCTGGAACTCTCTCTGTAGACCAGGCTGGCCTCGAACTCACAGAGATCCACTTGCCTATGCCTCCTGAGTGCTGGGATTACAGGTATGTGCCATCACGCTGGGCTTTTAATTACCACTCTTAAACACAATATTTTGTATGTTCACTCAGTGTTTTTATATTCTAAAGCATATGTGGTATTTTAAATTCTCTTCTGAACAATTATGACTTATTACTGGTTCCATCGTTCATTAAATAAAATCTTTGACACATTTAAATTTTTATTTGTCTGAGGTTTTGGCCATGTTTTTCTTTTCAAAAATCTTTATGTATTTTTATTCCTTCTACTTCTGGTATTTAACACAAAGCTACTCCTTGGAATATACTGCAGAAAAGAGGAAAATTCCCTAAAAATGTCCCTGTTTGAGAGGATCTTTCCTTTTCTTGTGGTATAAGACTTTGTTTATGTTAGCATTTTAGCACAGAAAACAAAGTCATATCTTGTTAAGTTAATTTATTAAATTCACTTACTAGTTTATTGAAGTCTTTAAAAAGAGAAATAAAGACATCATCATTTGTTTTGCAAAGTATTTCTTTAATTGCTACAAGAATTTTGTGAGAAATTCAATTGTTCTGTACTCCAGGGAAGGTAAGTGAAAATGAATGTTAACTTACAACTTTAATACTTTCATAAAACCTAAATAGAGATTTTAAGTCGATACAACATGAATTCTTTTAAATGACTAGAACATCTTGAATGTGTTTTACCGATGTTTCTATGAGCAAGTTAAAACACAAAGGAAATTAAAATAGATTCACATTAAAATATCTAAACAGTAAGTATAACACTGTGACTACTACTAAACTCTACATAGTTTGTCATATTTGAACAAACACTTAACTCCAGGATGGATGATTTAGCAACAAAAAAAAAATACAAAGTCATTTCTACAAATGTCAGCTATGACTCTAACAAATAATTATAGAAAAATGATAGATGCAACTTTTAAAAGCTAAAATTCCCCCAAGTTAGTTTTTAGGCACCAGAGAAGTTTTCTTTCAAAAAATTTAGGTTTTTTTCCTACAAGAAATATAGAAATATTTTAATTGGCACGTCAGCTTTAAGGAAATCTAACTTCAAAAATATTATTACAAAACTAATACTGACTAATCTCAGACTGCTATGGCTGAGGATGACACCACAGTAGATATTGGCAGTGAAGAAATTTCAGCTATGCTTGATATAATAAAAGAATAGTAAAATTTAAAATTATAATACCTTTTAAAGATTTTCTCTGGTAATTCAGCATTCTGTACTTTCATTTAATGTTAATACTTGACAGTTTATTTGGAAGAATGCAGAATTACATGAACACTGTCAGTTAAGATATGAATCTATACCTTGAAATAATAAATAGCTAAAGTTTAAATGTATTAAAAGGAAAGTTTGTACAGTTTAGGCAGTTGAAAGTTCAGAACGGCCTGAGGTTTGTTGTTTTTTTTTTTAATGATGGTTTGCACAAAATCCACAAAGTTGAAAGTAACTTAGTAACACCTTTGCCTATATAGATAAATTACAAATATGTTTTCTAGAACATCTAATACGTCAATGCTTGATAATTTGAATTATTTTCCTTGACAGTTTCAAACAATACTATCTATTGTAGCTTAAGACACAATGAGTGAGGACTGAGTCATTCCTTTCATCCACTGTAAGCTGATGGGCACACTTCAAAAACCATGGATTTGTGTGACTGTCCCCAAACTGACTTTTACTAACTGAAGTCAATCTTGCTCTTCAGAAAGTCCAGACAAAGCAATATTAGAAAAATTAAATCCATTTAAACTGTCACTTTAACTCACAAGCAAACCTTTCTTCTGTCTTATCCTCAATGTATGCTAAATTTGAGTCTTCCCATAGCTTGTATTACCACCCACAGTAGTCTACTGAAATACTGAAACAGTGTATATTATATAGAGAAAATTCCTCTGTGGTTCATAAAAAATTAGCCTGGGTCTTTTTCAAAAGCACATATCTTCATTTAGTAAAAGTCAGTAAAGCTATATTTTGGTGAATTAAAGTCCATAAATGTAGCAGACTAGCATTTCTTACAGTAGCTGTTCATAATTTCTGAATTTAAATGAGTCATCATCAAATTGAAAGAAGCAATAAGTCAGCACACCAAAGATAACGTGCTTATAAAATTATGGCTTTGAATTTTAAAATAAATATTTCATATCCTATCATTGATATTTCTGGGGTTTGTTTTCAGTTCTCAAACTTCTGATGCTTGTATCTGTTTGTCCTTAATATATTTACGAACTATAGAATTCGCAACTCTATTTTACTATAAAATAAATCAGCCCAGACACAGTATCAGATACTAAGTTGCATATAATGTTGCATTGTCTATCTGCTTTAAAATGGTTACCCAGGTTGTGTTTTGAATGGAAACAATAAAATAAAATGACAGAGTACTTACAGTTTCATTTGTACAACAACCTCCTCTCTCTCTCTCTCTCTCTCTCTCTCTCTCTCTCTCTCTCTCTCTCTCTCTCTCTCTCTCTCTCTCTCAGATTCCCAAGATAAAAAGAAATTCTTCATTGATTCCCTTCATGTAAAATGGTTGATCACTTATCTACACAGTAGAAATACAAAGGCTAAAGTTTCTATTTACAGGTTCAGGAAAACTGATTTCCTCCTACTCCTAAAGTAAGATTGAGAAAGAGAGAGAGAGAGACAGAGAGAGAGAGAGAGAGAGAAGCAGTTGGCAAAATGTTTGTAGCTTCTACCAGTATGTCTCCCTAGTGATTCAGAATGGATATGCCACAGAATACAACAATATGTAGCAGCAACTGAGAAGCCCATGGGAATTCTGCTCAGTTGCTTAAAGAAAGGAACATGAGATGACAGAGATAATGAACTTTGTCTAGTCTACAGGAGAAGTTATAAAGAGGGTTAAAGTGTTTCTGGACAAACTATTCACTACCACCAAATTACAAAAGGACGAGGAGTTTTATAACAAAAACCAAACTTTCCTTTCATGTCTGTAAGACTGAGCGAGGTATCCTCAGAGAAGAGCAGAGATCTGGTCAGTGTGGGCATGAGTGTGCACAGGCATCCATCTGTGAGAGCATGCAGTGTTGTGCATGTTCCAGACCATGTCAACTCCCAAGAGTTGACTGTGCTTCTTTTCTTTCCATTTCCACATTCAGTGATGTCAGGTTGGTAAGTTGACATCAGCTATGGTAGGAGTATTTACTGCCCAACAACATAAATTGAGGCTTTTCTCGCCCATAGAGAGAGGGTTGTTAAACATTTATCCATACACTTCCCATTTCACTTGAGGGCTTTCTTCATGGTATTCAAGAAATCCATTTGCTGGCTATCCAATCTTCTGGCTATAAAATCATAGGTTCAAGTGACACAAAACAGGTATGATTTCTGTATTTTCACATCACTAGATCATACATTTTTTCTGGTTTTAAGGCAACATTTTCAATGTCCTGGATGCTTTTTCCATTTAAGTGTTCAGTGGGGCAGTCATGGCTATACCCTTGCACGTCACTGATCGTTGACACTGTGTAGGATGCACTTCGGAGAGCATCAGAGTGGGAAAAGCCATTTCCAAATTGGATTTTATACTGGTTCCAATTTCTTCTTAGAATTGCTTGAACCTATAGATCAACAATAAACAGAAACAGCAAGAACAGCCCATTAGTTGAGATGAAAATATTCTATTTGAGGCATCAAACTCAAAATGTTTGGCAGAAAAGCTTTTATTCTTTAAAGTAAGAAGAAAACCAAAATGGTCCTGATCTATAATTTTAGTTACTCATGAAACTGAGGCAGGAATACTGCAAGGTCAACACCTGTCTGCATGCTAGTATTGAGGAAGCTCAGACCTGCCTAAATATCTTACTAGTATCTTGTATCAAAACAAAAAGTAAAGGAGAGAGAGACAGAGAGAAAGAGAGACAGAGAGAGAGAGAGAGAGAGAGAGAGAGAGAGAGAGAGAGAGAGAGAGAGAGAATGAATTAGCTCCTGGTAGATTGTTCACTTAGTACTTGTGATGCCTTAAATTCTATTTCCTATACTGTTCTCATGAGAGTTGGGCATATCCTATCTTTGAATCTTTCTGTTAAATCTTTCTCTGATTTAACACTTTGTCTATCCCTCAATTAGATGTTACTTTAAAACATGGCTGCTTTCTTCTATAAACTAATCTTACCTGTATTGTTTGGGATTAAAGGCATTTACAAAGGCTTGTCTGCATTCCAGCCAGATCACAGAGACCTAGAAGGTTTTTGGATGTGGTTCCTTGCCAAAGCAGTCATTTTGCTGGATTAAAATTCCTCTGACCTGTAGCTTTCTTTCTTAAAACAAATGTGAAGTTTAATGCCTTCTTCCTGACTAAAATTACAGATTTGACTAGTTGTGTCAAATACAATGATTTTTTATTTTGATTGAGTTAGGACACTAGAAAGATGTCCTTCATGCTGAGTCTTTAAACACAAATAAAAATAGTCACCTCAGTCTTAGATGCCAACATCTTTATACTAATAGTCTGATACCTGAATGCAACCTGAGTAGAGGGTGGCCAGTTTTAGGTCATAAAACATTTGCCCCATTCCTGTGGTGTAATATATTCTTGCCTAAATGTTTGTTGTTTAGATAGATTTTCCCAAACTGTCATCTGATACTTTGGCCAGTTCTTATGCCCGTTCCCAAAAGGAATCTAAGAATTTAAAAAAAAAATCCAAGCAATTCATATACTCTTAACATCCTCAGATATTAAGAATATATAATTAACTTTTTGTTCAAAATATTCATGTAACGTCCATATTAAATATTTTATAAGATCTGTCTTGTTTCTTTTCTTGTGCCTTCTCCAAACATTCTACAAACAATAATGATTTATTATTAAGGAGACCACAGTTTGGGGGGTACTTTTAAGTATCTTACATGCTAAAACTTAAGATAAAAACAAAGTTTTCCTGTCTTATTTCATGTTTTAGTATTAAAGGAAAAGGAATGAAATGGTCAAAAATAGAGCCATCCATTTTTTAAATGTAATTCAAAATTAATTAATAAAATGTCTATTTAATTTTTCAGTAATTCAAACACTATATAAGCAAAATGCTAGAAACTCAGTTACATAATATGTTATTAAGAAGTTCAGCAGCTTTTGGACCATTTCTTTGTATTTGGTAGCAAAAGCTAATATATATTCATAATAGTACTGTAGAAATAAAGGAATTATAGGATAATATATGTATTTATCTTGCACAAAATTACTATTTGATTCTCTCATGGTTTTATTAATTTTAAACCAACAAAGAAGGTATTTAAAATAAAGTAATATACTAATATTTACGTATGTAATGTGTTCAAACATGTAAGCAAATGATAACTGCATTAGCTCTGTGGGGTCCCAGCAGGCCAGTGGTTTTACATGGTATGTTTAAGTAAATATTCAGAGATCTTAACAAAAAAAAAAATACTTTTGAACAATTATGTAACTCTTTTGGGTGAGAATTATTTTATTCTCATTTATTATAAATGCTAGACTAGTTAGAAACTGGAACTACATAGCTTCAAGTTGAATGGGAGTAGGATTATCTTCCCATAAAATATTCTAGACTAATGTTAAGAGATGTCAACAAGATACCCATCTTTAGGCCCTTGGATTGATAGACAGTTCTAAAAGAAAAGCTAGCCAAATCCCAGGAAATCAAAATAAGTATGAACTGTTAGATGTTTGTTCTTGAAGAATCTGTGATTATGATCACAAACTTCTTTCTTCTTAGTGAATAAATCATCAGAGAAATAATGAAAAGACAATGTCCTGAAGTGTGGGCTATTATTTACCAAAGTTAAAAAAATGAACCTAATTAAAGACAAGATCATGCTTGTTTTATGACAAGATCATGATTATTTAACAGAGTGTTAAATTAGACATTTAAATAGGAAAAATGAAAAATATGGGTATTATTAAAGATATGAATATGGTTTCATTGGGTTATGTAAGAGCTTTATGCAGGCAGCTAAATCAAATGCTTAGCATGGTATATGCTCATTAGCATGTGATAAGGATAAATAATAACACTCCTTAATCTAAATCAACTTTTAAGAGTATGATATAACTATAAACTAAATACAAAGAAAAATATTTAGTTTTCTTTACAGAATATGAGTTAAGGCTTCTCAACATTTTTTTTTTGTTTAGTTGATAAAAAAATATGTACAGTGCATTGTTGATGCATATGTCCTTCTGATGACCATAGCCCCTTCTTTGGGTTACCATTGCATATTTTTATTTGAGTGGAATGGGGCTGAGAGGAAAGTGGCCTGACCACTTGTGAACCTACAGTTAACTAGCAAGAAATGCTAAGAGGAAGATAGATGTTTGCTAAAATTCAGCAGAGGGTCAAATGCAAGCGCAGTTATTAGGCAAAAGCAAGTCACTTGACCTAATATGAAGGACAAGAAGGAAACTAAAACCAAGCAAAGCATTTTAACAAAAACATGACATAGTTGGAACCACACAAATTGAATCTGGCAGCTTTTCTTTGTGTTACAAGAGTGGGAAAAACCAAGAGGCAAAGAGACAGAAAAGGAGAGATTACAGCATTTCTTAAGATTTGGGCTGAGGCATGCTCAAATCGACAGTCTCCCGAGCAGAAGGAAAAGGGAGAGATATTAAAGATGTTGGGATGAACTGAGGATTTGGCAACAACAGAGTTCAAAGGTTTTCTTGTTATTAAATTTTTACAATGCCAAAAATTTTCTCAATTTAAGGCATGGCAGAAGAACAAGGTACTGTGTCTCTTTTGTTTACACAGATAAAGGACAACAGAAGTGTAAGGCATTAACTTCAATACTCCCTGGATACTGTTTCTGAAGGAAAGTGCCAATTTAAAATTTAGCTTGCAGTGTGATTAATGTTCCCATTTCTACATGGTTTTTTCATTAAAACAATGAGCTATTTGATCAACACAGCGATGAAGTGATACTATACTCAGGATGTGGTGAGGTTGGGGCATTGTATGAAAACTTTGAATTTACCTTTTCAACAAAAGTATAAATAACTTGCTTTTATTTCCCTTTTATAAGGCAAATACACTTTCCTTGGTTCCAAGTCTTTCCTAAAATACAAATGTTAGGAAGAAAGAAGCATCCCCAGGATTTTAAAAGTCCTACTATGTTCATTCCCCACCCCCTCCTACCCTAATTCACCTACTGCAACACCTAGTTTACTAGTGACTATGACTTAAATATTTAAAAAAACACACTAATCTGTTTCTATAGATACGAAGACATCTTCCATATTTCATGCATGCTTTTTGACATGTGTTCATATCGCTCATCAATATCTAATTGTTATAGCCAACATTAGCAACATAAAGGATTGCCTAAGTCAGCGCATCTGTATGCATATGTAATAAAGGTTGTATGAGTTTCCTTGTCAACACAAATGATTTATCTGTACCCTCTTATTTCATTCTCTGTCTAAAAGTGTCATCAACTCGAGGAAAATAGTCACTCTCATGTATAATGTAGAATCATGGAGACACCATTAAGTTACAACTCAATAGTTTCATTTGACAGTACAGTCTTCTATCCCACTGTTATACAGTGCTATAGATAAATGTAATGTAATAGCTATAGGTTTGATTACATATACTTTAATTTTTACTCTAAACAATTTGTTTGCTTATTGTTTAGAAAGAGAAAAAAAGTAGAATTTACTTAGACCAAGAAAAAGTAATTTGTAGTTTCTTATGAGACATGTAATTTCCAGTGATTTATTTTATAGGAAATATTCACATAAATTGTGCCAGCTGGCCCATGTGTTCCCTATCTGAGGTTTCCTGATGAGTTTCTCAGTTACACAGGGTCCATGTCTCACTGAGTTGCTGTCTAGATTTCTATGCTGTGCTCAATTGTGCTAGCACCCTTTAGATGAAAACTGGCCAAGTAGATCAGGAACAAATAAAAAGCAAAGTCAATGACACTCAGACAACTGAGTAGTAACAGTATCCATATGACTAGGCGTATCCACCCAGTTAGACTACTGAAGCCTCTCGAGTAGAAAGTCCTTAGGCAGAAACCTAGAAATCTCCAATAACGCATTCCCATGCTGATTGTGAGAGTTCTAGCCTAACTTTCCTAACTTACTGTTTTACTTTAGTTTGTTTTAATCTTTTTGTATCTATAATAAAGCCTTTCAAAAGAGCATATAGTTGAGCCTATTGAAAAAGAGAACAGAGATAATGAACAGATTCTGTTTCTTGTGACAGGACATGTTCTAGGAAGATAAAGATTGCCCAGCCATGTTCCCAGAGCAACATCCAGACTTTGTACATTCTAATGGTAGGTCAAGGGGCTAACTGAATAGATGCTATTCATTGGAATATTTTGAAGTAAGACTGATTTTTCCCTACCATGCAACTCTGTTACCCACATTTTTGAGATGATATTTGTGCCTAAAAAAGTAATTTTATTTAATTTTTCTGTGATAAAATTGGTTGTTTTGGGGGGAAGCTTATAACTTCACTTTGCTTCAAAAGGAAATTGTATAAAAAAAAATAGTAAAATCAATAGACATACCTCTCCATTAAAGAAGCAGAAAATTGTAGACACCAGAAGACCCTGTTTTAAAAAAAATAAAATTATCTGAGTCTACTTTTTATTATATCCCTTATTATTTAAAACAATTCTTTAATTTAAAATATTTTGATCATATTCTTTCCCTCTCCCAAGTTCTTCCAGATCCTCTCTCCCTCCTTACCCTTTCAACTTTAAGTCCTTTCTCAAAAAAAAAACAAAAACAAACAAAAAACCAAAACATCATCAACCCCTCAAAACAAGGAGACAAAATAAAACCATGCCCCCCCAAAAGAAAACAAAAACCACAAAATTGTAACCAAATAAAACCACACCTACACCTACACATACATGCACATGTGCACACACACTGTCGAGTCCATTATATATTGGTCATCTACTTCTGAACATGATGCTGGTCCTGGAGTAATTGATATATTGTCACGCCATTGAAGAAAACTCATTTTCCCTCTCTCAGCAGGTATCAGTTGACAGTTCAGTTACTAACCTTTACCCTGGTGACTAGGTTTTCTTTTTATTTATTCATTCATTCATTTAAAATATAATAAGATAAAACAAAAACAATCACATCGAAGTTGGACAAGATGAACCAACAGAAGGAAAAGAGCCCAAGTGAAGGCACGAGAATCAGAAAAGCTTCATGTTTTTATAATCCACTGTTATACAAGTAGTCAAGAGTAAAACCAAACCTACTTGTAAACTCAATACAAAACTTGAAGGCAGTCACGCCTTACCTGATAGTGCATCAGAATGTGCATGACATAGTCATACACCTCCTCAGCAACCTTTCCTTCAGGACGCCATGGAAAAAGCACAAATTCAATGCCAAGCAGTGGTACCAGGATGAGAGTAGCCCTTACGGCTTTCATGTAGAGATTGGATTCCGCTTGGTGTGTAACTTTCAACTTGGTGATGAGAACACGTACAATATTTAATAGGAAAAAGAGATTTACCTAAAAAGAAAATAAAAGACTGTCTGAAAATCTGTTTTTGTTTAATATTAAGAAGGCTATGAGAGCCAGGCAGTGGTAGGACAAGCCTTTAATCCCAGCACTCGGGAGGCAGAGGCAGGTGGATCTGTATGAAGTTGAGGCCAGTCTGATCTATTGAGTGAGTTCCAAGACAGTCAAGGCTACACAGAAAAACCCTGTTTCAAAAACATACATAGATGGATGGATAGAGAGATAGAGAGATAGAGAGATAGAGAGATAGAGAGATAGAGAGATAGATAGATAGACAAATTTTTTAAAAAAGAAAGAAGTCTATGAGAACTCCAGTTTTATAAAACTTAAACTATTTCATATATAAGAACTAAAGGCACATTTTTTAAATATTAATTTGTGTATATTTATAAAATAATGCATAAATTTTATACATAATTATATATAGATATATAAATATATCTATATATAATATCTCAATATACATAAAATACACAAATTTTAGTGAAATTAATTTTTATAAAAATAAAATTATGTTAAAATTATTGTGGAACATATTCAGTTAGGAAATATTTGAGTCATTTTAAGCTCATTTTGTACATAATATTTTAAGATTTGTCTATTGTTCCAATTCAAGGTCATAAACACTTTTACCAAAGTGTGCATGCGTGTGCGTGCGTGCACGTGTGTGTGTGTGTGTGTGTGTGTGTGTGTGTGTGTGTGTGTGTGTGTAACAATGAAAGCCAGAGGAAGATGTCAGACACAGAGAGCTGGAATTATAGGCAGTCATGAGCTGCCTAACACACAGGCTGGGAACTGAACTCTGGTCCTCTGGAAGAGTAGCAAGTCTTCTTAACTGCTGAGTCATTTCTCCAGCCTCAACAAATGTTAACTTTTAAAGAATCACCTCTTCATGAGTGAAATATACAATGCACTCTCCAAGGGTATATTGTGCCAAAATAGTTATTTTTACATATTTGTTCTGTTTTTCTTTTTGTAATAATCTTAATAGACTCTTTCTATATGAACATTTCTCATAGCAAGTACCTGAAATAGTACTGTAATTTCTCTTTATGCTTGTGGATAAAGAGCTTACACGACTGGGCCAGCTGATATTCAAACTAGACTAGACCAAAGAATCTTTGGCTTCCCATACAACTTCTATAAATAACTCTCTGTAACTACAATTTACTATTTATTGTGCCATAGCAACTTTCCCCAAGAGATAGCATTGTCTTTGAAGGGTTTCACAGAACTCTGAAAATGGAATTTGACTCAGCAATTAAGAATGTGTCTTATGAATACATTAATTTCCATTTGTCTACACCCTGCCATCCTTTTCATCCACTTTCTCTTTCTTCAAACTCTATTTCCTCTTCTTTTATACTGACTATTTTAGGTTTTTTCTTCACCTGTTCCTGTGATAATATACTCTGACAAAGTAATGTAAGAGTTTATTTTAGCACATAGCCCAACGGATAGTCTATGTAAAGACGGCATCTACCAAGGTAGCAGGAATCTGAAGCAGTTGGCCTCATTCTATATTCAGTCAGGAATCAGCAGCATGGAATGCATACTAGTGCTGACCTTACTCAGGAGAACCTGGCTATGAAATGGTCTTGTCCATGATTAAACTGTATCTTCCCACATCAATCAAGGTAATTGAGAAAAATCACCTATAAGCATGCCCAGAGGCCTTTTGTGTGACTCTAGATCCTGACAAGATGACAGCTAACACTAACCACTATATTGACCTAAATACAAACTAAATTTTGCCCATTTCCTATGAACAATTCATTTTTTCCAGAAATGTCACATTGGGCAAACTGTTGATTTGTTTCCTTTTTCTGGGATCTTTGACTTCTATAACATCTGTTCTTTGTTGATGTTTAAACAACAAACATCTTAATAAATTCAAATAATGGAAGTCCATCTCCCATCAAGGGAAAAAATGAATAAATAACATATGTCATGAAAATAATTAAGCACAAAATCAGTCCACTGCTAAAAGAATTCCATGTAACACAGGCTTTAAACATAATATAGCTAACCAGACTCCTGATGAGAACACATTCGTGAGAACACACTGACAGACAGACATTGGAGTGCAATGCACACAGACATAGAGAAAGCCATCTGACAGGTGGAACATGAACAGTGACACAAGCCAGCATGCTGGTTCTATTTCTAACCCTCTAAAGAGAGTTCCTTCTAACATATAGATGGAGTTTCTTAAAAAAAAAAAAAAATTACTACCACTTCCTGGAAAAGTTGGATGGCTTTTTGTTCACTTATGAATGACCTTTTATCCATTTATAAGTTATAGATATGAATTATATTACAAAGTATTTAAACATCCTAATACACAAAAACACTAATTAATAAATGGTAGAAATGTGGCAGCTTAGATCTATCTTCCATGAAAGAACAGTTAAATACAGAGCTATTCGTTAAAGCCATTATTCTGGCTTAAAACATGAAGCTAGAACTGAAGAGGAAGCTAATGTTTATGTAAGCTTCTCTATATATATAGCTGGGGCAGGGTGAACTGGAATCTATGCACTATGCAGTTTCCCACATCAGTATTATTTTAAGCAGAATTAGAAGAATACTTTAAATTTTGGATGAACCCCATCTGAATATCCTCTGACTTAAAACAGACCTGATTAACAGATTTCTGTTTTCTTTTTAACTTATGTGTTTGGCAATTTTGTAACATGACTACTCATTCACATCATTCCCCAACTCTCCTCTTCCCCCCTGAAACTTCTTTCAGGTAAACCCCCATCCTCACACCCTCTCAAATCTATGGCCTCTTTTTATTTAATTATTACTGTTATATGTATGCATATATTTAGGCACACATATAAATATCTAAATACACCAACTTAGTTGGTTTAGTGTTGCTCATGTGTGTATAGATATATACCGGATTGAGTACTTGGTTAGTCAATAATGGTTGGTGTTTATCCCTGGGAAAGATGAAGAGTCACAGATAATGAATGCCTGCTGAGAAACCTCTTGTTGCTATGATAGCCATGATGTTCAATAGCTGGTAGATATCACAAGATATATTCATATTACCAAAGTGCCCAGGATCATAGAAGAAAGAAGAACAAACCAGTACAGAGACTACAAGGACACTATTGGAAGACGTTCACACAAGGATGGCCAGTAATTTCTTACTTAAGTCCTCAAGTGACCTAAACATCTCCTAGGTCTCAAATTAAATGCATCATCTCTCAGCCATATCTGAAAGTACTGTATTTTCACCAATGCCTACTAGGAGGATGGGGTGTGAAGGAGGAAGTGGGGAAGAGTGGATTTTGCCAGCTGCAAAATACCACTCTTAGGATTTCTCATGCTCTGTGGAAAAAAACACTAATTTGTATTAATTTCTTGCTCATTGAAGTTACATAATGAAAGCACTAAACGTGACGTTTGTTGTCTTCTAACTGAAAAGGACAAGACATAAGATTGGCCAGGCACCTTAGGGGCAAGGACCCCAGTATGCACAATTTCATTCTCATCCTTGACCAAAGCAGGGAATATTCTTAGATTCCTGGTTAAGAATACCAGAAAGGAGCTCTAGTTTCTTAATTCTTTCTAAAAGACCATCCCTGACTCCAGACTATACATAATGCTGTGACCCAAAATCCAAATAAATTACAAATAAATTAGTCCAGACACCAGTTTCTTCTGATGAACAGCTTTGGAATTGCATGTTTAGATTTTCATTGTGAAAATGGACTGTGTGTATTCCTCAATTTCAACATATTTCCTAAATGATTTTAGGGTCTCTTAATTTAGGAATATTGTATTCTTGGAGGCCACTGAGGCTGGGGACTAGGGCTCTCTTAAGGCTTATTAAGGAGAACTATTTCTTCCAGGACAGAAGAACTCTCTCTCTCTCTCTCTCTCTCTCTCTCTCTCTCTCTCTCTCTCTCTCTCTCTCTCTCTCTCTCTCTTTCTCTCTCTCTCTCTCTCAAAATGAAGACATGACATACATTAAGAGCTAGTCTAGCTGGATATGTCAGTCACCTGGGTACATACCACCCCTTGAGAACACTGATTCATCTTAAGCCATGCTAATAAATAAATAAATAAATAAATAATCTACTTATTCTTTCCAAAAACCCCTCGTGCACACGCTTGCAGAGCTTCTTTATGTAAGATGAGGAGAAAACCTGCATTTCCGAGTTACTCAGAGGAGTGTAAATTTTCCTGTTTGTGCTTTCTACTTCTTTCCCTCAAAGCTTAGCACACTTTCATGATGCCCTAGGTTTTCTCATGCTTTCTCTGAAGCTCGCACCCTTCTTCTTCCACATGGCTGTTTACAAATGGCATGGCACATCCTTCCTTCAGCCTCCTCTCTTCCCTCCAGCTGGGAAGATTTACAGCTTATCTGCCCTATTGTTTTTCTCTTAAACTGTAATAACATTGTCCTTTATTTTGTTTTGTTTTTGTTTTGTTAGTGTCTTTTCCTATATTTGAGTTAGGAGACTAAGAACCCAAAAGAGGAATTACAAACTTTCTAATAACACAACCACATTCAAAGATGCCCAGTTGCTACACTCATATAAAATGGTGATTGTTGTAATTACAGAATACATAAGAGATACTTTTTCAAAACAAAGTTGTTTCTTCACTGGCCCGTTACTCTTGCATAGGTGCGTTGCAGTTTCTTACTAGAGCAATCCTGTGTTCTGCTCCTTGTGCAGAAGGCAGCACCCATGGTGTCAGGAGTCAGACTCTGACACTCTGACATTTACTGTATTTGGCTAGGAAGAGGAACTAAGAAATCAGAGACAGGAAGAGAGAAAAGTCTGAGCATTTGTTTCTGCTTCTTCTTCCCCTCTGCCTGGCTGTGACTTGAGCACCAACTGTTTTCCACTAGCGAAAGCCAGGGGAGCTTCTGCTGCATTGCTCTTAGCAGTTGTCTAACTCTGTTCTAACCGTTTTGACCTCACTTTAAGTTCAGCTACAAAAGCAGCTTCTCACCCTTGGTCTCCGATGCTTTGCCACCTCTTGCAAATTAGCAATTTACCTTTCCTGTGCAAATGTAACACCTTTACTGAACCTGATTCAATGAAGCAGCGCAACAACCCTGAGTGAGGTTGGAGAGGAGATTCAGGAAATCAGAGCAACAGTGAGAAGCTGAGAGTTTTAGTTACATACCAGTAAAGCAGCACAGATCGGACCATGGATAATGTAGAGGAGATGAGTGTCTGAGCTGATCCAGCAACTAGGGGATAAAGTGAAGATATTTGAAAGATTTTCATTTCACTTAGTTCTAATGGGAGTCACAAATGGAAAATGTCTTACTTGTCATTGTAATACAAGCTTCTGGCAATGGCGTGGATGCAGGCAGGAACCAGGGGGAACCCTACAAATAAAGCAAAACCAAATGAATGGGTCATTTTCCTTATTGAAAGGGATTTTCAAAGAAGAAAAATCAAAAAGAGAAACAAAAAGAAAAGAAAGAAGAGATAACTTAGTAGCCAAAACTAACTATGCCTATGCTTACTGTGTAATTGCATATGTACAGTCAAGAGGTAAGTGTGACCAAACTACCAAGTGTGAATATCACATATCATTTTGGATCAGTAAGATTCCAGAGATTAATCCATTCTGTGCTGCCTAAGTCACAATCCTTGGCAGAATTTTTTAATTCATATAATTTCCGTGGGATGAAATTGACTAATATTTAATGTCAAATGTTGGGAAATATTGAGACTGATAATTATTTCTATGGTAGAAGACAGATTCACAGTAAGCCATTTTCTGAAGAAAAAAAAGAAAAATATGTTCCTTATACCAAGATTTCTGCATGCAATGAGGCTTTTAAATAAGATCTTGAAAGAACTGAAGTGAAGACATGTTTCATAGAGACAATCAGAATGCACTGACAATACAATATGTATACGTATCTACATAGTTCTTAAATCTATTGCAATATCTACAGCTTCATTTGATGGATAATAAAGAAATTAAATTTCTGTTTTATCCCTGGAAGTCAGTTCTACTAAATTCATTTACTATGTATCATATTCACATACACCAATCCAATGACCTTAAGAAACACAGAGTATTTTTCATAGCTTGTTTTGCGAGTTACACTATGCCAAGACAGTGTAAAAAGAAGTAGATTTTTTTTTCATACTTATGTTCAATTATTGACACCCCAAATTTTGACCATAAGATGACAGTTTAAGGAGATCTCAACAGGGCTGGATATGACAACACACATCTCCAATTCCAGTTCTCGGGAGGAAGATGTAGACAAATCTCTGTGATTTCAAACCTTTCTGATCTACATAGCAAGTTCTAAGCCAAAAAGACCCTGTCTCAAAAGCAAAAAAGAAAAGAAAGAAAAGCAAGAGAGAAAGAATGAGAGGGGGATCTCATAGAGGTGTTTTGTTTTGTTTTGTTTGTTTTGTTTTGTTTTGTTTTGTTTTGTTTTGTTTTGTTTTGTTGGAACTTCAAAGCTATTTAACACCATGTCTTCATTTTACACATGAAAAGAAGAGAGGACATTCAGAAGAGTCCAGAGACTAGATCCTTAATTTGTAAACTTAATTCTTTTGCTCTAGTCACTATACATTCATCTAGAATGAGCTTGTCATTGGAATATCAAAATATAAAAACACTAACACATTATTAATCAAAATGAGACTAGAGAAACCGTGAGCTTGTGACACTTTGCATATTTCAATATATGGCAATAAGGAAAGAATGATTGGTAATAAGTTGTGTGGCCTACAAGCAAAAAACCTTCTTAATCAGATAAATAAGCAGGTAATGACAATGGCACCTACCCCAGCCAAGAAAATAATACCACATCAAGTGCTGCTTCTCCGCAAACACAGCCACCACAATGAGTGTGTGCAGGTAAATGCCTTCACAGAGCATCCAAAAGTAGTTACAGCCCATCAGGTAAAGATGAATGAACTGAAACACTTTGCAGCTCACCTGTGAGGGGGAACAGTGGTTTCTTAGTTTAGGAAATCCACATAGGAAGCAAGTCATCTAGTTTATTTCAGAAACCATGGGATTTTCTTGTCCCACATACAAAAACGTGCACACTAGGGAATCTGGGTTACACAGTGTTCTTTTGAACACTCATCCCACGATGTTTCTAAAGTTATTAACTATGTGCTCTCTTAGTTCATAAGAATCATGTGATATTCCAAACAAAAAAAATTTCCCTCTGCTTACTGGGTATCTGTTTTTCTAATGAGTTCAAATTATTATTTATATTTATTTAGATTAAATATAAACAGTAGATACATACACCAGCGTACATCAGTTTTGATTCTGGTTTTCTGTCAGAAAAACTTTGGTAGTCTTATCAGTACTTAATTAAACATGTATTAATCCTTAGTAAGTTTTGTATCCCTCACCCCACAAGCATAAATAAATAAAATTTACTAAGTAATTCTCCAATGAACCTATGTATTGGAGAAAAAAATATACCTCAGAAAAAAATATTTCTGTGGAGGGCACTGTTAACATAATCGGAAAATACTTTTTTCCAAATAGTAAATTCACTATACTTTAATGTATACTTTGTCTATTAGATATATATCCTTGTGTTTCTGGTTACATAAGAGTCAGAAACTTGCTGTGTGTCTGTTTCAGCAAAACAGATTCTCCAAGAAAAATTCATTCTTAAATGGCAGAATGCCAGCCCGTGTTTCATAGTGCTAATTATATTCTGGCCTGTTTCCTCCCTCGATGACTTTAGAGAGAAGAACAAGCAAGATCAAACCACCAGGAAGCACATGTGCAAACAATGAGAGAAACTTTAGAACTTTGTAAATTACCCTGGAAATATGCATAAAGCACATACAAACGTGTTATTTATTAACCCATTTGGTGGAAATCCCTTTCCTTCTCTGATTTCAGTAACTAGATAACATAATTCAGAAAACACAACTTGTTCTCAAGAACACACACAAACACACCACACACATACACACACACACACACACACACACCCCACATCCATATCCAAAACTGAAGGTCTTGCCACAATGTCAAAGTAGCTGATTCTAAAAGTGTGAAGATTTCTTTTATATATACATATATTTGAATCCAAGTATAGTTTACATCATGGATAATTTATATACATATAAATTTTAACATATATTTTTAAACTATGGCTTACAGGAAGAAAAATGTATTGGTGCTTCTTGAAGCAATGATTGGTAGAACACTAACTTTATGTTAATGGAGTTTAACATTACTGTACATACATAGTATGTAAATCCTTATCTTACTGATTTTAATAATTTTTAATGTAAGCCTGATAGCAAACATTATTTAAGTTTCCCATTACATATATCTTTTCTTTAAGTACTCAGATGCAAAGACTGCTTTGGGTTAAACATTGTCTAGTCATAGTCTTATGGGCCGTCAGCATCAGGAGTCCATAGCCATGACATGAACTGAAGCTTTGGAACTATTGAAGAAAATTTACCTTTTTAGACTGCAACATAGCTATGCTTTCTGTATGTTTACATATACATTTATTTAATGATTCACATATTCTATATCAAAAACCACCCCCAACCCATGTCTCTTCCTGCTAATCTTCAAAGGTACAACTATGTTTTACTTACAGGATTTGTGGCCACTAAGGCCTGGTTGTTAGCCACTGCCGTGAGGTGAATGATTGTTACAATCGAATTACAAACAAATGAAAAGAACAGGTTTTTGTGCAATGTAATTCGTTGGCAACTTAGGCTCCTAGAAGGCAAAAGAAATACAATGTGTTGATATTATAAAAATGTTTCTACATTTTAATTAAACGTAATTTCAAATAAAGTACGCTTTCAATTCATAGAGGTCGTTCTAACTTTGGAAACCTTAATTTGTTTATCTATAATTTTCAGTTGATAAAAATTTTAATTGGGGAAAAGACCGGATGGAAATGAGTTGCTTTCACAGAAATATGAGGATGGGGGGTTGGGGAACTTGCCTGAGCAAACTCTACATTAATTTCTCTTTAATTCTGAACACAATTAATATCTAATCTATGCTGCAAGAGGCGGTTGAGATTCGGTGAAGCTACATAATCAAAACCATGCCAACGACGAACTTGAATACTTCAGTTTACCTAAGACTCCCACACAGGTAAATTGCCCCTAACTAAACTACCCAGTCTGCTTTGTTTAAACAGTCCAGACACGTTTGTTGAACTGATAATGACTATACTTATATCGACCAGTCACGGGAAATATATAATTGCCTTTATACTAGCTACATGGATGAAAATTAGAAATCACTGTTTTTCTGATTGATCCAGATGTCTTCGAGATATAAAAAGAAGCTGACCTTTTACCATTTATATAAAACAAAAAAGACCTGGCCCGGGGAGGTCATACATAGTAGATTTCAGAATGATGTCATTGCCATTGAATGAATGAGCTTCTCAGATTTAATCCTCAGTCACTCTTAGATTTTTAGTGCATGACTTCCTTACCCCTATTCAAGTGAACATCCCAACACAGTTTCGTTCGTGAAGCAATTGAACACGGTTTTATTTGGGATTCCAGAGAAAAATGATAAAATGAAACCTACTTGAGGCCAACTGCTGACTGGCAATGTTAAACACATGGGTAGAAATGCGTGATACATCACTGCATTGCAGAAAATAAAACCTCATGTGCATTCTAGTAAAACTAACTCAGATAGTCTTTCTAGAGAAACCATCCTACACAAATCCCAAGATTTCTACTTTGAAAAATTGAGGTACAGTTTTTCACTTTCCTTTACCTTAAGAAAATCAGAGTGTGCTGAAATTTAGAATTAGAATGGGGAAATCAATGTTTTCCATGTTTAAAAACACAGTTCAGACCATTTGCCTTCTGAAATGTCTGTAGCTCTGAGATTCTATATACAAGCTACACTTTTTTAAAGAATGAGGAAGTCAAAATAACCCAAACTAATGATTACAGATTGCCAGTGTGTGCTCGGTGCTATTAGTGAAGACTTAGAAAAGTTTAATGGATGTGAAAGCTCTAAAAATAACCATTGGATGTAGTTGAGACAGTCGTTTAATAGCAGGTGTTTGCAGCCATCTGCAATCCATCAACATAGAAAGAATTACAACTCCTGGTTTCATAGTTCAGTCAGTGAACTTGACTTGATTTCACAGGGCGTGAGAGGAATTAGAGGAAGGCTCGGGTAAAGTCTGGCCTACAGAGTATTGATGATATTCCACAGAAAACGAGAATTTTTGAGAATTTTAAAGAGTACATTATTCTTGCCATTTAAAGCAATTTAACACTGAGAGACAGGCCTTTTTTTTTTTTTTTTCAATAAAATGACATGCAACATTGAAAGGCTGGCCTATTTTCTATACAATGGCATAGCAGTAACATGATTTTGATTATTAACAATGAAGATTGTTAACAATAAATAGAACAGGGCTACTTAATTCCTTCTTACAGTAACTAATATGATTGTAGTTATATCAATGTACACAACTGAAGCCAAAGCTGTCTTCATTAGCGGTCCTGCTATTCAGCTGAGCTCTTAAAACTGTTACAATAAAGTAGATCACTGTCAGATCAGCTCACTGTATGTTGTGACAATATACCCAGCTGTCTAATACTTTGGCCTATTGCTTTAATTTCTTTCATTTCTGCCTCTAAGCACTGCACAGATTAAACACGTGTAGACAGATGTTATCTGAGATACAGCTTCTTTCAGGCTCGTGGAAACAAAAGGACATAGATTTATACAGTGATTCGTATTGTTTCCTTCTAAACATAGTCATTAATCATGTAAGTAGATTGGTGCAGATAAAAAATCAACTTGTGAGACTTTTTAAATACAATTATTAAGCAAATCAATGCTTTGCTTAAAGAAACATGCTAAAATGTTGAGATATATACATATAAAATTTGTCCTGGAGACTACAGCATAACCACAGGACAGAAAATGTGTTTGGGGAGTCTGGATTGTTTCCATTCCATATTCTTTTCTGGTAACTATTTTAGAAATCATTTCAAGATGCCGTTTTTGTAAACAGAGCTATATAGGTAATTGGTGCAAGTGTGCCAATAGTATCATTCTAACATGTGATTTCAGCTGTCTATTGGAACAACTTTAACAGGTAGCAATTGAGTCAGCACACACAGTTCTGACGAGGTTTCTGAAACCCGAGCTCATCCTTGCAGTGTGCATTTGAGCAAGTTTGTAGCATCTAATCCTCATATCCCTCACCTATGATAGAGGGGTCATCATATCAAACCTTGAAGCTTATGTGTGACAAACCATGACATGTGTAGTACAACCTCTAACCTCTGGGAAACACTTATTGATGCTATTTATTGTTTTTTAGCACCACTAGCACATGATTAATTTTAATTACACAGTCAATAGTTTTTTGTACACAAATAAATAGCATTAAATTCTATCTCACCAATGGAGAAGTTAGAGAAAGGACCGAAGGAGCTGAAGAGGTTTGCAACCCCATAGGAAGAACAACAATATCAACAGACCAGACCCTCCAGAACTCCCAGGGACTAAACCACCAACCAAAGAGTACACATGGAGGAACCCATGGCTCCAGCTACATATGTAGCAGAGAATGGCCTTGTCAGGCATCAGTGAGAGGAGAGGCTCTTGGTCCTATGAAGGCTCAATGCCTCAGTGTAGGGGAATGCCAGGGCGGGGAGACTGGAGTGGGTAGGAGGGTTAAGGGATACCATCATAGAAGCAAGGGAAGGAGAAATGGGATAGGGGTTTCCAGAAGAGAAACAGGAAACAGAAAAAGGAGATAACCTTTGAAATGTAAATAAAGAAAATATCCAATAAAAGAAAAAATATGAAAAGAAAGAAAGAAAGAAAGAAAGAAAGAAAGAAAGAAAGAAAGAAAGAAAGAAAACTGGTTTAATAGTACAACAGTTTGTGTTTGGTTAGTTTCTATTGATGTAATGAAACTCCATGACCAAAAAGCAAGCTGGAGAGTAAAGGGTTTGTTTTTTTGTTTGTTTGTTTGTTTGTTTGTTTTTCAGTTCATACTTCCACACTGCTATTTATCACCAAAGTCAGGACAGGAACTCAAGCAGGGAAGAAACCTGGAGGCAGGGGCTGATGCAGAGGTCATGGAGGAGTGCTGCTTACTGGCTTGTTTCCCATGGCTTGTTCAGCCTGCACTCTTATAAATACCAGGACCACCAGCCCAGGGACAGCACCAACTGCAGTGGACTGGGCCCTCCCCCTACTGATCATTAAATTTTAAAATGCCTTGCAGCTTGATCTTCTCTCAATTGAGGCTCCTTCGGCTCTGATGAGTCTAGCTCTTGGTCAAGTATGTTTTTGCTACAACCACAGGAATTGAACATTCAGAAGATATTTCAATGCGGTGAAATGTCAATTGGTCAAACATCCTAAACTACCTTCCCAGGGAATTCCATCCTGTCTCTACAAATCTCCAAACCACTGTGTTCACTACCATGGCAATCCAACTTTGCTGTTCCATCTTCAAAATTTGGTAGACAATGTGATCAAAGATCTTGCGTTAATTTTCCATTTGGATTTGCTGGGTGAAAAGAAAATTTTAACCTACTTTTCTCAGTATTAATAATGATCAGCATAAAGTAAAGATGGATGGGACACAGTGGTACAACTGTGGCCTTGCCTGCAGGGCATTGCTTTCTCATTCCAGTTTGTCTAATTACTGAGGGCTCAGATCACCTCCTTTTAAAGCATTGGTCATGTATTTGATATGACAACTCATACCAATCTGAGCACTAGCAAAGATAATAGACAGAAAACAATGAATACACTAAAAGGATAGACTATATTTTGATCATTTGTCTATTGAATTAATTTATGCTGATCAGAAAGTCTGGGTTTTTGGGGTGTGTGTGTGTGTGTGTGTGTGTGTGTGTGTGTGTGTGTCAGGAGTAGACGATCTCTAACGAGGTTACTTGTGATCATCTAGATTCATTGAAAGATGTGTGTCTATTTTCATAGAATGCTTAATAAAAATTCCTGCCTGGAGTTGGCCCTCGTCCATCATCTCCTTCCTTCCACATCCTTGCTTATCAGGGCTGCCTCTTCAGTGATGTTCAGGCTACACAGAGAGCAGTGTTTTCATGTGGCTAGCCAGGATCTTCCAATCTGTGAACTGTCATACAAGTACTTTCCCTTGCCTGCTAATGGGCAAGAAATCATCAGGAGAGAAAACATTCTTTTGAATGTTTGTATTTCTTGCATTCCGGAAATAAGCAAAGACATTTTAGAGGCAAAATCAGTAGCAATAAAGTCACAGTTTAGTGAGTTTGTAATAGATCCCAGGCATGTACATAAGCAAACTAGAGTCATTATCTTAACAACCTCTTAAAATATCATTATCTTTTAATAAAATTGAAGAAAGTTATTCAAGGACATCCATGTAGTAGATGACCTATTGAACCAGAAAGTTTGGAGGAAGCAATGAGTTTTATTTACTTTATATCCAATTAGTAACTATTTGTTGTTTATCTGTTGGCCACTCTTTCTAGATTCTGGGGAAACAGTTGTGAACTGCTCAGAGCAAAAGCATAAGAGGTTATTTATATCACAGTGGGAAGCAAATAGACACATTAACTGATGTCATTCTTAATATTTGTGCTCTTCTTTAAAAAATTAAGATTGTGGCCAAAGTTAAATGGCATACTCAGGACTGGCCCAACCAAGAGACAATAGCAGAGACATAGATTTTAGGTAGAGAAGATGTCCTTAGTCATGAGTTGATGTTCTGAAAAGGAGGAGGAGAAGGAAGAGGAGGAAGAGTTGGGGGAGGAAAAGGAGGTGGAGGAGGAGAAGGAGGTGGAGGACCAGAGAGTGATAGCATAAGGCAACAGTGCACCCTTGCACAGGTAAAGAAAATTAAAGAGATCAATTTACAAAATATTTCCTTTATCCTGGAAAATTTTGCTCAATTGTTATTTTTATTTTTCTGCTTTCTAATGGAAAACTATATACACACACACACACACACACACACACACATATATATATATATATATATTACACACACATATATATATAATACACACACACATATATATATATATACTCTACTTTTTTAATTAACCTCATCTTCTTTAACATCTTAGTTTTTGACATCTGAGTAATCACCAACTAGAGTAGTAGTACAGTATCTAGTCTCTCAAAGGCTTTGTGTTTCCTAACTTCTAAAATGATGGTACAATTCTAAGGAGGGTTTACTTTGAGTTCCTCATACATAGTCACATCTGTGTGCACGGATTAAGAAAATAAATTATTTATGTCTGCAAGACTACAAAACCAGACCACAACATATATTCACTTCTGGGATAAAATTACTTTTATTATATGTTCTCTTTGAACTACA
Source organism: Arvicanthis niloticus (assembly GCF_011762505.2). NCBI lineage: Eukaryota > Metazoa > Chordata > Mammalia > Rodentia > Muridae > Arvicanthis > Arvicanthis niloticus. Next base: position 59,091,721 of record NC_047659.1, read on the forward strand.
AAATTTTAATGCATTTAAATAACTGTATAGTTCTATGCCAAGCAATGGTTTACCAACTTAGTTAAAATAATTCTGTATCATTCTAATTTAGACACAATTAAATAACCCTTTGGTTTACTTTTTCAAAAAACTACATAAAATATATTTATAAAGAAGTTAATATTTATAAAACATCAATATATTCTTAACATAAATATGTAGCTTCAAATCATACAACTATTTCCTAAAAGAATCCCAATTTTCTAATGGTTATTTGCTTGTTTTCACACATGAGACTCTTCTCAGTTAGCCACTAGCAACAGTTATCTTAGAGTTGAAATTGTTTTTATTGAGCACAATTCACTGCTTCTTGCCCTACTTTGCCCTTATCCAAATCTTACTACTCTAGTGTAGAAATGCAATCTTATTACATAATTTAGTATATATTTTTAAGATTTTTTTGCAACCCTGACTCATATTATGTTATGTAATTGGTTTTAACTCACACAACATTCAATATAAGGAACACATTTTTTCAAAACCCTGATTAAACTATGACTTGGAGATAAATTGAGTATGAATTGATAAATAATACTAAGAGTAACATATTTAGGTAAACAATATGCATTGTTAAGCAAGAGGAAGAATAGGGTGCAAACATATGACATCAGTTAACCTAAATACATAAAACTTGCAAACAAATGATTAGATCACAAGAGTTTAGAAAACAAAGATGTGGTAGGTGGGCTTTGACAGGCATCAGTCACGTAACTCTAGATGACTGTGAACTCAGCTCTGGTCAAACTCCTGTACAGATCAAAGGCAAGGTCAAAAGTCCTTAACTGGGCCACATTTAAGTGATGGTTCTGGATTCCCAGCCAAGTTTATCAGACAAATTTGTATGTAAAACAAGACTCAACATAGGATTCCTGTGATTTTCAGGTATCTTAAAGGCCGAATCGTATATAATTTTTTGTAGGAATATAATGGCTATAAGGAAAAAACGATGCCCGCTTTAATTCAAGAGAAATGTGCAGACAAATAAAACAGAAGTTCACGACACTGACTGAAAATATTTATATGAATCTGGGAACAAAGTTAAGAACTTGGGTCACTCACCCTGAAACATATATGGACAAACCACATGAGCACATGCGTGAACACTGCAAGGCTATCTCGCTATGTTGAGAATGCTCACTCACAATGGGATCTTTTTTTTTTCCTGCTGTATTTTATTTGGAACTCATGTCAATAACCTAGAAGGATCATTTCTACCTGCTTGAAACTACGCAGCTTGCTTTAAAAGAAGTTAAAATTAGAATCTAAAATTTCAGCAGAGATGTTCTTTCAAGAAATCAAAGCAAATTGAAAAAAATTGAAAAAAAAAAAAAAAAAAAAAGACCTGCGTTTTCCCTGACAAGTCAGATAGATGCTGCATGCTCCCTTTTATGTGCAAGCCTTTTATCTGAGTTGAAAGTAAAAGGCAAGTTTGCTATGCTTTCAGCTTTTGCACAGTAATTAAAACATAATTTGTAACTAATTCCAGTAAAGTTTATTTATTTTTTTTTATCTAGAGAGTTCTGCTTTGTTTTTCTAAAGATTATTATGAGTAAGTCATTGCCTCCAAGGGCTTGGAAAACCCCAAAGTTATGGCTCTGTCTCTCCCCCCTCCCTTTCTGTTCTTTCTTTTATTCTCTTGCTCTGACTTTTTACTTTAATTGGCTCTAATATAAAACAAATCTATCTGGTGAACAGTATTTCATGTTCTCTGTTTCTAATTTAAAGCATGGATGAGTAGAGGACCGTTGTCTTCCCTTTCTAAACAAAAAATAACAAACAGTATCCTAAATCAACATTGTGTATAGTTCTGGGTTTTTATGAGGGTGGGTCAGTGATCCTTGATTACCAAAGTGGGGAAGAGAGCTTCCTCTACCAAAGACTAACTGAAGAAGGCTGCAATATAAGGAACTGGGTTAAGAGGCACAAAGAAAATGTTGCTGGATTTTTCTCCCACACAGTGATTTTGTCTAAAACATCAGCTCCTCTAGAAATTGTTTCCAGGTTATTTGGCATGAAACTAATAATTTCTATCATCCTTGACGGTCAATGAACATGCTTCATGCAGCATTTAAACCTAGGAATTTCTGAGGTACCCATTTTTTTTTCTATCTACAGTCTGCCATCTTATTTTCTTTGGATACTTATACAGATCAGAATTTAGAGTCCTGGTCTAATTGCTTTCTTTCTTGATGGAGAAAATAAAGACTAGAAAACCTCAAGGAATTTGTCAGAAGTTAAAGTTAAGGTACAGACAAGTCAGTCCTTGATGGAAACTGCAGAGCCTTTATGTCTTCATCCATCAAATGTTTATTGAGTGTCAATTTTTGTACAAGATACCATTCCAAGGCTTAGAGTGCGTGAAGAACCGAAACAAAGAAAATGGTTTCTGCTTGTCTTACTTGAGCTTTTGTCATATTTTACACAAACCCTATTTAATAACAAAAGAAAATTATTTTTGTTTTGTTTCATTTTGTTTCTTTCCATTCAAACTATAATTCAAGAATGTTCAAATCAAAGGAAATAGCTAAGTCAAACAGACAGATCATAGATTGAGAAGAACCAAGGAAAGTTAATTCTTTATTGGAAAATAAGTAAATGAAGGAAGGAATTAGCCTAAACAATATCTTATTCCTTCAGGTTTACAATTTCTACCTTTTGAAATTCCGTTCATCAAAGAAACATACTTTTCAGTGGCAATATCATATCACAAATCCCTGACTGGTGAGTCAGATGGATCCTTTCTTCCTTCATGTTCCTACAGGTCTTTGTAGCCCTGCATTAATACTTTTAAAAGTTGCTTGATTATAACACGTGGACAATGCTGGGTAATTACACAAATGTAGTTAGTCTGTGTTTCCAAGTTAATTAGTAACTCATTGGCTTCTGAACAGTTCATAAATGCCAGGTACTGTGTGAGTCTATGATGTGTAACAGTTTACTACAAGAAACATTCCACCTTGCAGGGAAGCTCCTCAAGCAGAAAGGTAAACAACTAGAAAGGCCTCAGGAAGTCCATGAAACTCACCATGTTCACTAGGCCCCCTCCATGACAGCTTAAGCAACAAAAAGAGTTCCTCTCAGACTAGTTGAAACTAAATTTCAAAGACCTTCAGAGAAAACAAGATGCAAAGAAGACTCTGAGATCATACCCAGTACTTGGAAAAATCAGAAACCAGCCCAACTACATGGAAGAGGTTTAGATCAAATGAGGCACCTGGAAGGGAAACTCTACAACCTGCCAAGCTGCCAAAAAGCTGTGCAATGTGCTCCAGGTTCCCAGCTTTGTGGGTTGTCACATATATTGATGTAGTCCTTGGTGAAGCAGCTGTTTGTCAGTCATTTCTGCTCCTGTCAGTAACTCCTCACCCATATTTCTGTAACTTCAATAAAAACTCATTGGTTCACCAAGTTGACTTCAGTGGTATCCATACTTTGCTCTGTCATGAGCTCTGTATCTGGGGGTGAGTAGATGTATATGAAGTGTCTCCCCAGGAAAAGTTTTGTTACACAAAGGTCTACAATGGCTCACTTTTTAAAAAGTTGAGCTTACTTAAAACCAGAATTGGACGAAGAGCATACTATTAGCATTGATATAAAGATTAAAATATAGTCCATGCTTTTAAACAGTCTTGCTCCATTTGTTAAAATTATATCCAGATACAAATGTGTGCCTGTAATACTAACTCACAATTAAAAGATGCTTGATAATTTTTAATAAAGTCCAGTAAATAAACAGTTCGTTATAATTTTAGTATAAAGATTAGATATAAGCAAAGTAACTATTTGCAGTCTTTTAATATTTTTATAGAGGCCAAGAATCAAATTTCTTAAATTGTTAGATGATTCATTTGATTTAACAAGATTTTAATTATATACATTATATAATTTTAAAAAAATTTTTATTGATTCTTTGTGAGATCCACATTATGTACCCCAATCCCACTCATCTCCCCATCCCTTCATATCCATCTTTCAACTCTGCAACCTCTCTACCCCCCCCCAAAAAAAAAGAAACATAAAAACTATCTTGCAGTGGAAACTGAAGTGTGTCATCATATGTCACCCTTTTGTCCACACATCTTTACTTGCAAATGCTCATTGCAATGAGTCATTGGTCTGGTTCGAGACCTCTGGCTTCTGATACACACTGTCAGTACATTATCCTCACTGGGGCTCCTCTCAGATAACCTGTTGTACCCTGTGTCATCGAGATCCTGCAGCTTTGGATCTGCAGGATTGGCCCTTTCACTTACTCCAGCATTTCATACCTGAGGTAGATGTTGGGGTGGGCCAACTCAAAGCACTGGATTTGAACCTGGATGATAGCTGAGTTGGCCAACTTACCAGCTTTCCCACAGTCACACACCCAGGACGAAGTCTCCAACACTACCCTGTCTAGCTCAACCAATGCTGCAGCCAGAGAAAGGTTGGGCCAGTCCTTTCATTCTCACACCCACAGACCACCTTGCCCAAGCCTTTGCCACCAGGGCTAGCTCTACTGTGCTTCCCAGGCAAGGTGCAGGGTCTGCTCTTCTGAGAGCTACAGCCACTGAGGGGCAGGGACAGTTCTCCCACCCTCATGACCTCGGACCAACTCTCTTGCTTGCTACAGGTAACAAGAGTCAAGGTGAGGGGTAGGGCATCTCTCCATCACCCACGCCACCTCACAGCAGAGGAATGACAGGGCCAGCTCTCTTGTGCTCATGTCCTTCAGGCTGGGTCACCACCAATCCCATCACCACGTTCAGCTCTACTATGCTGCCTATGCAAAGTTCAGGGCCCTTTCTAAAGTGCTGCAACTGACAGGAGGTGGGCCAGCCATTCAGAATGCCTTAGCCAGTGAGAGGTCAGGCTAGCTCTGCACAGCCCTTGGACATCAGCATGGTCCAGGCAGCAGCCCAGACCAAGATGTCTTTAGTAGTAATATGATTCATGGAAATTAACACAGACCCTTACTTCTGCATGGTCACAGACTCTGACATGACCCTCAGTGTCAGCACAAGCTATAACTTCACCAGGGCCTCAGGTGGCAGGGCAGACTACTCCCATCTGGCAGTTCCTCTCCATGCTCGAGTCTCCAGTTCCACCTCTCTGCACAATGATTAAGCATGTCTGCTTCTCTTTCTCTCCCATCTGTCCACCACATACTTGCACACTGCAGTGCCTCCTGATGCAGGTGGGCCACGTGGCTGGCAGGCTTCTGGGTGTCTTTCCCAGCCCACACTACATGTATTATTATTTTTAAGAGAAAAAATTTTAGCAAATGTCAAGTACTTGTATTTATTACATATTGATCTTTAATGTTTCAATTGTCCTTTTTCCTAAATTTTTTTTAATTAGCCACATAATTTCTTCTTGAACTCAGAGACCTGCCTACCTCTGACTCTCAAGTGCTGGAATTAAAGGAGTGCACTACCAATGCCTGGATTCTTCTCATTTTTTATTATCCAAACTCTAGTCCTAATTATTTAAACTCAAGGGGTTATATTTATAACGCTATATATATGCACATACATACATACATATCTTTTATGACTTAACATAATGAACTACTTCTTTACAAAGCATTAGAACAGAATTAGAGGCAATACAAAATTTCTGACCTCTTTGAGAACAAGGTTTGTTTCTGCCTATTGTATCTTTGAAACTAATATATTTTCAATAAATATATGAGTTAAGCTTTGAAAAAGTGATTTCCATAGATACTTTTGAGTTTCTAAGTCTTAAACTTTAAATATCAGTTGAATGATGTTTGCTTTTAGAATAAAACAGATATAAGTAAAGACATCAAAACACTAAGCCCGAAATTCTTTCAAATTCATATCAATGATAGTTACCTAATAAATTTCTTTTGCACAAAAATATTTTCACAACTACCAGCTTCTGTTACATATTTTAACTCAAACAACTCATACTAATTCCCATTACAAATTTTCTTCTCCTCTCATAGACTCTCAGGCTTTGAAAGAGCACTGTCATTCCTCAGTTCCAGCTATGAACCCAAAATAAGAGCAACTGGCTATAATATTCTCTTATATGTATGACTGTGCTCAGCATGTTGTGATTGCGTGGGAACGTGTACATGTGTTTGTGCATGTGGAGGCTACAGGTTGACACTAGACATTGTCCTCAAACATTCTCTAATTTACTTTTTAAAGCAGTATGTTCCTTTGAACCCGGAGCTTGCCAATTTGGCTAGATTGTCTGGCCAGCAGGACCATAGAGTTCTTTATCTCTCCAGCACTGGGATTGGAGGCACCAGTTTCCTGCTCCCACCTCTTTGCATGGATGCTGAAGATCCAAACTCAAGACCCCATACTTATGTAGAGAGCACTTTACTCACTGAGTCATTTCTCTGATCCACCATGTCAATATTCTTGATGGGTTAATATATGGTTTCTGTCTAAGTGACAATTAGGTCTCTTAAGAACTAGGTGTTCGTTCTGCTTAGTCAACAAAATGATGGACTGGGTATTAGGTCTATCTTGCACCTTACTGACACAAATTTGTATAGTTATGCTCTAACTGTATTTTGAGAAAAGTTTTAACAGGAAGGGTGATATGAAGGAGGAGCTAAGGTGGGAGGAGTACAGAGAGGAGGAGGAAGGAGAGGAGGAGGAGAAGGAGAGGAGGAGCTAGGCAATGAGAGGGGGGGGGGGCAGACATGGAGGAGGATATTCACATGTCTCCGCCAGTCAAAGATAGTTGATATATCTAGGTTGGGTATTAGGTTACATTTCTGATTGATATTGAGCATTACCAAACTTATAAAGCCTTTGGTTGACATTAAAAAAAATGTATAAAAGCAAAAAGGAGAAAGGGGTATGGGATAGGGGTTTTCTAGGGAAGGGAAATGGGGAAAGGGGATGGCATCTGAAATGTAAATAAAATATCCAATAAAAAAAAAATTTAAAAAAATTTTTTTAATTAAAAAAAAGACACTAACGGTGCTCTGCATCCTGCTGGATCAAATATTCAGTCAAAGTTTAATCCTTTAGGCAAAAATAAGGAAGCACATGCATCTCATTAGCGTGCAAATTTGCCCTTTATCTTTTATAAATGATAACATGTATACAAAAAAGCTATTTTAAGATAAAATTCTTTATGATTCATTGAAGAAAAAAAGGAACTAGGTGTTCTTTGGTGGAGACACGTGAACATCTGCCTCCATATCCCCCCTCTTTCTCTCTCTTTCTCTCTCTCATCACCTAGCTTCTCCTCTCCTTCTCCTCCTCTCCTTACTCCTTCTCTTCCTCTTGGTACCCCTCCCACCTTTGCTCCTCCTACATATCACCCTTCCTGTTAAAATAAAACTTTTCTATCAAAATACAATTAGAGCATAATTATGCCAATTTGTACCAGTGAGGTACAAGATAGTCCTAATACCCAGTCCATCATTTTGTTGACTAACCAGAACCTCTGTCATTTCTCCTAACTAAAGCACTTAGTTCTGAACCTGGCTTTTTTCTTGGCTTTAGAATGAATGTCAGCTGAAAACCATCCACTCAGATCTTTTCTCTCAACGTAAATAGCCGGGATTAGCTATGAGACTATAAGTTTTCAACCCCTTCAGAAATCCAGAATGACTGAGTTAACTATAATTATGGGAAGCACAAAGCATAGCTTCTAAAACTTAGCCAATTTATAGAAACCGCTGAACACCTGGACACTCACTATACTACAAAACGTTGGAGCATCTGATCTTCAGCCTTCTGACCCAGGATCATCTGACAGACCTTAGTGCTGCAGAATTATTAAGGGCTGATTACTCTGTCTAGGCAGATATAATCAGTCGACTATTTGCAAGTGTGTCCTTTTCTGCACAGTAATTTGTCTGTAGGTGGAAAGAGGCAATTAGTTGATATATCTAGGTTGGGTATTGGGTTACACTTCTGATTGAGCATTACCAAACTTATAAAGCCTTTGATTAACATTTTTAAAAAGTGTATAAAAGCAAAAAGGAAAAGGGGGCATGGGATAGGGGTTTTCTGGGGGTGGGTGGGGAAGGTGATGGCATCTGAAATGTAAATAAAATATCTAATAAAAATTTTAAAAAAGAAGTAAACAAAAAAAGAAGTAGGTGTTCACTACATTTTGTTTAGCTGTTAAGGGGTTTTTTAATTAAACCACCTATTTCCTCTCTTTGTTACTGTACAAACTCTATTCCTAATTATAATTATTCGTACTTAAGATATTATGCTCCTATCTCTGTGTAGCCTAATCCTTTATGACAACATTCTTTGTACTGTTGTGATTTGGTCAACATAGCTATTGTTTCCCTTAATTTCCCAACCTTCTTGATAACCTATTTATTATGACAGTGTTTCTCCATTGAGAACTGAATGAATGAGCCGTCTGATTAGAGATTTAGACTAATACTATACTTTTCCTGGTCCAGTTTGGCTTCAGTATTGTTTGCCTTGGCAGCTCCACTTGCCTCATAAGCCCAGCGAGCATTTATTTTATTAACTCTTGGATTTTTTTTTTCACATGAGTAAGTAGTATTAACTTTGCTTTTCACTTGTTGGGTACTTTACTGACATCTTTGCTAAATCAAAATTGCATGAGGGCATATGGCCTAGAATTCCAGGAGACCATTGTTTTCTTTCTTACTACTGGTTTTGGAATGCAATGTAATTGCCATTAACTTTATCGCCTTCAGAAACTTAATGCCCTTGGATGTTTTGGCTTATTACATTAAAAAAAATAGAGACAATTTAATCTGAAGAGTCTCAGCTGGAATGGTTTTTAATTTAAAGATATCATTATCTCTCAAATGCTTTCAAATGCTTACACTATGTCCACTGTAATTAATTACAGCTTCAGTAAGGAATTCAGGAAGAGTCCACTGAGAAAATGATCAAGTAAAATTCCCAGATATGAAGCATTTAACCAGGCTAGGGAGGCAGAGAAGACAGTAAGCAAGATTCATTAATACTTTTATGTTCAGGTAAGGTGCAGAAAAAAGCACTCTAATGTTTTGAAGCAGAGAATAACCAATAAGTTCTGCATTTGATGCAGTTTTTTAAAGATTGTCAGCAGCTGAATAAAGGAAACTGATTTTTAAAAAACCATTAGAATAGCAGCTGGGTGTGGTGCACACCTTCAACCCCAGCATGAGGGAGGCAGAGGCAGACGGATCTCAGTGAATCCAAAACTAGCCAAGTCTACACACAGTTTCAGACTAGCAGTGGCTACACAATGAGTCCCCGATAAGAAATAATAATAATTTTTAAAGTTACATAGAACATACTTAGTAGGAATGGTGTCAGACATGATAAAAACTGGATTTGGTATGGATATTAAAAGGACTATAAGGAGAAATAAAAGGGAGAATGGACTCTCAAATTATTACTAAGTTTCTGACAAATGCAACTGAGCTTATTGTGACATCATCAGTGAAGATGGGTTAGTTCCTAAGAAACCTATCTTAGGTTTGGAATTGTTATGAATTCATTCTGAGAATATTGCTTTGGGGAGAGTTTTAAATTGATGTAGTTCAAGAAGCATAAAAACGGATATCTTTGACCAAGAAATTGCAAGGCTTTGAAAAATATAAAATGTTTGCATAATAAAACTAAAAATATATTGAAAAAACTGGGACTGGAGAGATGCATCAGTGGCTAAGAGAATTGGTTACTCTTGTAGAGAATCAGGTTAAATTCCCAGTTCCACATAAAGGCTCACAACTGTCTGTAACTGTAGTTCCAGGGGATCTAATGCCTCCTCTGGCCCCTATGCATACCAGACTTGCCCATGGTGCACAGCACATACACACACACACACACACACACACACACACACACACATATATATATATATCAGAAGTTCAGCCATTATGGAAATCAGTGTGGCAGTTCCTCAGGAAGATGGGACTCAATCTACACCAAGATCCAGCCTTATCACTCTTGGACATATGTCCAAAGGCTGTTTTATCCTATCCCAGAGACATTTAGTGCTCAGATATGTTCAATGATGCTGAGTTGATAAGAGTCAGAAAGTGGAAACAACCTAGGTATCTCTCAACAGAAGAATGAATAAAGAAAATGTGGTACATCTACATAATGGATTAAAAATTAAATAAAATCATGAAATTTGCAGGTAAATGGATGGAACTAGAAAAACATCATTCTGAGTGAGGACTCCCAGACTGAGAAAGACAAATGTGATGTGTATTCACTTATATATGGATATTAGCTGGTTAAGTCAAGGATAACCAAGCAACAATTCATAAAACCAGAGATTAGCTATAGAGTAAGAGGGACATGAAGGAGTGGGAATAAATCTCACTAGAAAAGGGAAAAAAAATACAGAGTTCTGGACAAATGGGGTGCTGGAATGGGAGGATCAAATGTGTTTGGGAAGGGAAAAGGGAAGAGGAAGGGAATATGAGGAGAGACAATTAAGGAAACCTGATGCAGTAGAAACTTCCTAAAACATATACACATAACAAGGTGATCTAAATCAAGTTCCCAAGGAATAGAGGAGGCAGTCCCATCTAGCCATCTCTTGCCTCCAAATGAGGTTTCCAGTGCTGGGACTGATTACATATAATTGAGTTGTTGGCCAAAAGGGTCTCATGGGAACGCCAAACAATCCAGGCTGTTGCCAAGACTACAGATTGCTCTCCACAACCTGGCAGCAAGACCTCATTGTTGGATACAACATCTGCACAACTCATTGAACATAAACAAGTCAATAAAGTGCCTACATAGAATCTTCGCCCCTATGCTCTAACATCTTTGGCACAGGAAAGCACTCAGCATGTTACCAAAAGAGAAAATTAAATACCAGACCAGCCACTTGGTCTACAATGCTATCCCTGCCTGCATGGTATGCATGGTATGGTGGTACAAAGACTGGGCATAACCAACCAATATCTGATTCAACTTAAGGCCTACTTCATGAGATGCAGCTCATACCTGACACAACCTAGGTGACCAAGAACCTGAGAGTAGATAGCCCAGGGACCTAAGGCAAAACCAAATGTTCTTAAACTGTTCTATTTAAAAAAAAAAAAAAAAAAAAGTAGCAATAATATGACTCCTAATGACGTTCTGTAATACACATAGATCATTGCCTTGCTTCACCATTATCAGAGAAGCTTCTTCTTGCAACAGATTGGAACAAATATAAGACTCACAGCCAGACTTTATGCAGAGAATGAGAACTTGGAACACTAAGCCATAAATGGGATGTCTCCATGAAATCCCTCCCTTCAGGACTCAGAAAACCCTAGTTAAGAGGAAGCTAAAAGAGTTTAAGAGCCAGAGGTGATGGAGGATAGCAAGAGAATAAGGCTCCCTAAATCAACATGATCAAAGCGCATACTTTAATTTTATATACCTAATAATTTTATAGAATTAGGATTAAACTAGCCCATTCATATCCTACCTATTTCATAAAATTAAATTAAAAATACTCCAGTTTACTTTAACTATTAAACTTAATATTGTTACTTATATTTTGTATATTTTGTCCACACATGAGCTCAATATGCACATAATCTGAATTCACCACAGTTGTCAAATTAAAAAAGATTTAAATGTACTTACTTGAAGTAAAAAAATATGATGAGAGAGATGATCAGAGACGCAATAGATAATCCATGCCCAATTATAGTTAGGTAGAACAGATTCAGTGCTGTCTATAATTGTGTGATAAGAAGAAAAATGGAATGAACCATGTATCTAAAATCTACATATATACTTAGATAAAATTCAAATTAATAAATTCTACTTTTAAAAGCACATGTAGATAGATTTACAATCACTTGCTTGAAACCAATAAATATTTAAAAATATGTAAATAAAAACATCTCTACAAATTTACCAAATGTTATTAAAAACTTATAAGCCATACATTCTTTTATTTAAGAAATCAGAAGTTACATTGAATCTTTAAGGTGATGCATTTATTTATCTAGTTTATACTGGACAGCATTATATATTCAAAATCAAATAATACTCAATGATTTGGTTTGCTCAAAATTAAATACCTGATAAGGTTTTCTTTACCTATTGAGGTTTTCTAATTCTTTTCACAAATCTGAGGCTCAGAGACAGATCTTAATATGGAAACTTAAAAGATCCTTTGATCTATATAAATGTATTTTAACATTCTCTTAGTTTTTGCTTTCTTTCTTTTTCTATTTTCTTTTAACATGCCATTTATAGAGGTTTTGTTTATTTGGTTGTTTGTTTGCTTGCTTGCCTGCTTGTTTACTTGGTTATATGGTTGATTGGTTGGGTTTGGGTTTGGGTTTGGGTTTGGGTTTGGGTTTGGGTTTGGGTTTGGGTTTGGGTTTGGGTTTGGGTTTGGGTTGATAACTTAAACCCCTCTAAATAGGCAGAGCACACATGATATACAACACAGTGATAGCTTGTGGTTTGAGTGATTGCACTATCCTAGCCACTGGAAGAAAGTACACATGTTTAGCACAAGAGGGTTTTCTTGTCCATGGCCATGAGGCAGATAAAGTGCCAAAACAGGAAGCACATATCAGTGTTCACCCTTTTAATCATATACACACACAACTGAAAACACATAAAAATATCTCAATCAAGCTTTACTCCGTGAATATTGTCCTTAACCATGGCTTTAACTTTAAGTTTCAAAGCAGGAGCATGCACAGCCAGTTAGGATGGGCACCTTCTTCTGAGGAGCAGGTGGGGGGTTAGACCCCACGGAGCATATCCTGTTTGCCTAAGGACAATTTTTGAGGTAATTCTAGAATTTCACTAAGAATGAAAGTTTTCTCTTATATTACAGTTTTAAGTTATATTTTCTTTGGAAAATCTGAAACGCCGATTCTGAGGCATTGACTTGTAAATACAGTTACCTAACAGGGTTACTTCCCTAGTGTAATGACAGAATTAATAGCAGCTTTTCCACAGAATTTTTATTTCATTGTTCTTCTCAAATGATATTAGGAAATAGTTTTGCTGTGGAATGAAACACTGACTTATTTTTCTCGATACTGCATTGCTCTGATTTTAAAAGGTAAGTCAAATTTCAGCTTCCGATTGTTACATACCTTCACTTTCTCATGCGTGCTGTTATTACATAGGGTGTAGTTGGTCCATGTTCTATTACTATCTGGATGTCGAAACCAGTGTCCGTCTTGGTCACAGATCTTTGTAACCTTCTCTTTAATAATAAAAAGAAAAAAAAAGAATTTAACAAACTTACAGTTTCTGTTCAATTTTTTTTACCTTTGGTTAAATGAATTCAGAAGTAGAGAGTTAAAACTAGGATAGTTATATACTGCAGATCTTTCAAGACTACTTTTGTAATAAGTTCCACATGCATTTAATAACCTGTATTTGCTACTTAATAACATTTATAAATATTAAATAACAATGTTCACTCTACAGATTTCAATAAGGTCTGTGATTAAATTCCAGTATCTACCTGAAGGATCAAAATCCTGAAAGTAATCAGGGCAGTACTGCATCGACTCGGTCCCCGCTGCAACATCATTCCAACATAACCATCCATCCCAGGTTCTATTGCAGTAAAGGCCTTAGAGGGGAAATAGAAATGAAGGGTCAGCAAGTCTCTGTGGCTACCCATGAATAAACTCTTCAGGAAGGCTTCTCAGTGCCTTGGTATAAAGAAGTCTCCTGGAAATGAAGATGTATGAAAGCCACAGTTGCTCGATTTTTGTCACTAAGTAATCACTACAACAACTATTAAGAATTATTAATGATACTCAAATAAAACTAAGAAATGACTCTGCATAAATATCAGATTCAGTTTGATTTCCTCAAAGCAATTGTTCAATAAATCAGGCTACCTTTGGTGATTGTATTTAACCGTGAGGCAGTGGTTAATTAGTGACCCTGTACTTAATTTTTGTGAAGCTTATTTTATTTTAGAAATCTTTTTTCTTTCTTTCTTTCTTCCTTTCTTTCTTTCTTTCTTTGTCTCTCTTTCTCTATCTATCTATCTATCTATCTATCTATCTATCTATCTATCTTTTGGATTTTTGTCTGTCTGTCTGTCCGTCTGTCTGTCTGTTTGCTTTTGTTTGCTTTTTCAAGACAGGGTTTCTTTGTGTAGCCCTGGCTTGGAATTCACTCTGTAGAGCAAGCTAACCTTAAACTCAAAGAGATCAACCTGCCTTTGCTTCTCAAGTGCTAGGACTAAAGTTGTTTGCCAGTGCTGCAGGCCAGAAACTGGATTCTTAAAGTATTTGAGCATTTTCTGAAACAAATACCTTCTAGTCAATATTACTATTTTAACATTTTAAGTGTAATTATTGTATGTTTTCATCAGTGTGAGAATAAAGAAGCTTTTGCAATATATTATATATATATTGCATATTATAATATATGTATAACAAAATTAACTCATCAATGTTTTAAAATATCTAATCAAAAATCTATAACAATCTATAAGTCATCAAAATTAAGTAGAACATTACTGCATGAAAAATTTGTTAATAATCATGTATCTGTACAACATCTTGTGACCCAAGATTGGAACCATAATAATTCTGGTATCTGAAAACCCTAAATAATTACAAATATTTAAAAAAAAACAACAACAACAACTAAGACAACTACAGCTTTCTTTCCTGTTATCTTAAATAAATTTAAAATGTTTCCCATCATACATGACTGGTAAAATAAATTTTGTGATTTATAGAAGAACATTCTTATTGCTTCAGAAATCATACATGTGCCAGTTGCCATTATAAAAGTCTGTGTGTAAGTACACTTCAACGTGAGTAGCGAGATGCATCACAATATCTGGTTTTAGAGTTGTGTTCTCTGGTGTCAGAATAAGATAGGTATCTTCACTCAGATGGATTTCAGAAACACTTTTTTTTAAGGTATTTAGTCTACATTAAAGTATTTTTTACAAATTGCAAAACACATTGTGAAGATCTGAGATAAAATAAGCAGTGATCCTGAACTATTTTTAGCACAGAATTGTTTTACTATGAAAATATTTTTCTATTGTTCAACATTATTTTTTAGTACTTAAACCTTTATCTAGATCATTAGCAATGGGTTAGTTCAAAAGTTTTAAAATAATATGAAATAAAATGATGCCAGTTAACACAGAATTGGTATGCAATCACAGGCAAGTTCCACTAAGCAAAGTAGTTTATTAAAAGATAAATTTATAAATTACATGAACTGATGGTAAATAATTATTGACCTGTCTTGTTTTAATATTAATATCTGTTAGTATCTTGAACATTTTTACACCTTCTAAAGAATCATTCTGAAAACTTCAGTGGATGAAGTAATTTGTTAAATTTTACTAAGAAGAATAAGTTGGGTCATGTCATAAAACACATTTCACAAATACATAATAAAATTTGTACATAAACCAGAAAACAAGCAACTCATTAATTTTTATGAGTAGATGTAAGAACCCGCATAGATAGTTTTCTTTTAAATACGTATGAAGTGCATCTAGTGTTAGTTGCAGCAACCTTCTGCTTGTTGAATGGGATCCTGCATAATCTTCTGGTAACATTCATATTGAGCCGTCATGATCTTGTTTCTCGTGACTCCCAACTCTGTTTGGTTCCCGCCTTCTTCCGACTCTGCTGAGACAAGAGCCTAAGGAAGTAAAGCAACAAAGGCTTTAGAATGGTGGGAATCTTTATTAGAAACCTGGTGGAAAACATCAAGAGCAGTGGTGCGTGGATACAAAATGATTCTCACGAGGTACGCCCCCCCCACCCCACCCCAATACTTAGTCTTTGCCAATTTCCATAGGCTAAACTCTTACTGTGTCTGGTTTCAAACAGCCTTCGGAGTGCTGCCAATGACAGCACTGACAGGCTTCACTGGCTCCCAAAGCCTGTGTGGTACTTGCTGACAACACAGCCTAAACATGTGTTCGAAAATGCAGTAGTATCGGGAGTCCCCTGATGGTTTACCTGCCCTTTGAATGTCGGTAAGCTATGTGCCACTACTTCTAAGACTCTCTCTTATATCATAAAACAGTAGAAAATGGCATCCAGTTATCAGAAAGTACTGACCACATCGAAAATAATCAGACATTTGTAATATCAAAATAATAATTTCCTCACTAGGTGCCATCACATTGCCTAATTAGCATTAATACTGACTGTTATTTTCTGGTAGGCTTGAATTTCCTGACATATTTAGAAAGCAGTCACCCTGTGAAGTAATAAATGAAATTCTAGAACAGCAAAACGATTTTTAAGTCATTTGATTTTATTCTTTAATGTTGGGGGTTGAACCTAGTGCCTCATGTAAGCTAAACAAGCATTGTGCCTATCCCAGGACAATATTAGAAGAAAAAAAAACACATAAAACCATTTTTTCTGAGAACGTTTTGTTAGAATTAATACTTCCAAATATATTTACACACTGTCCATGAATGAATTCAAGGGAAGGGGCCACAGTTTTTTATATTACGCTATGCTAATTGGTAAAATGGTACAGTGTTGCCTGCAGAGAGCTTGTGGTGACCCATGTACCTTGCTGGCACACCTAACAGGGGCTGTTAGCTGAAGAAGCAGTTCTGTCTTTGAAGTCTAGTCAGTTATCCAAGATAACATCTTGTATGTGCAGATGTTGGACAGCTTCTAGACTCGAAAGTGTTTTCCAGTGCATATATTCACAGAAATAGAATATTGCTTTTTTTGTTCATTTAAGTTTTCAGTACTTTTTTTTTTTTAATTCCTTTGTTTGAATCTTTTTGAGGGTTTTGCTTGGAAACACCACAGGAACATTCTTTGCTGGCGCACAGAATTAGAGGAGATTATGTCTCTGGGTTTCTTGTATATATAAAGAGAAGAACAACGTTGACTGCTTTAATTCAATGCAGAGAAACAGATGAAGAGAAACAAAACTGCAAATAAGAAGTAAACTATGAGGTATGTAGCTCTTTGGGCTTTGTTAATCCTCTGGCTTTGCCTCTGGCGTCACATCTCTGACACATGCATGGAGAGATACACACAGATGCGCACATACATATGGAGACATACTTGCCCCAAATTTAGCATCAGGATCAATTTAAATGAGTGATTTATTAATGAATGAGTAAACCAATACAAAATGCAGTACGTGTCTCCTAGTTATTTTCAATCGATAAATGCCAATCAGTGAACCAAATGAAAAATTTTGAAGACTAGAATATAATCTTTTCCAAGATAATTCTGAATCTATGTGTCTCTGTAAACATATTTTATGTGCTGTGTGTGTTTGTACTAACTATAAAGTGTCATTCCAGTATTTTCCAACTTTACCACTTTTGAGTTTTGCACGTTTGAATCCACTGATATCCCAACCTCCTTCCAAGGACCCAACAAACCATATTGGTTATAAAAATTCAAAGTATAAAAAAAAAAAACTAAAAGGAAGTGGATTGTTGCCATGTTAAAATTGGATATAGAAATAAAATCAACTTACTAATCTCATAACTACTTTAACTTGTATTTGTTAACTTTTACCAATTAGATGCATGATGTAAGTAAAGCATAGTCGTAACTAATGAAATAAATATGTAAGGTGAATGCTTACCATATTAAGAGGCAAGAGAAACAGAAAACATAGTATATGCTTTTTATCCATCATTAGAGTCCAAATGAAATGTGCTGTATGTTCAAGCTATAATAAAAATGAAAGAAATAAAGTTTAATACTCATGAAATTAACATATTCTTCTAAATAAAATATCTGTTATAATTCTATACTAATTCTAAAAATTTGTATAGTAGTCAAATGTGTTACAAATATTGACAAAATCATGGCTTAAGGTATAACGGAATTTAGTGAAATACAATCTAGTTTAATTTGACTTACAAATAAAACATTTGACACATGTATTTTTGAGTGACTAGAAAGTAACTTGGTTTCTTTGCCTCTACCATAGTTGGAATACAGTTATTTAACTATAAACATAAATAACTTTATATGACTATCTTTCACATTTCATATATATATATAATTTATGTTTATTTTTTAAGTACTTATCTGTAACTTTCTGACTTCAATTTAAGGAAAGAAATTATTCTCAGGCCAATTGTTTGAGAATTAACATTCAGACAACATAAAAATGTCCTTTCAATTCTTCACTATAAAAAAAATTGTGATTAAATTTGTATTAAAATACTGATTATCAGTGAACAGATTTTGAATCACCTAGGAGACACATCTGTGAGGAATTATCCATATTAAGTTAGTCTCTGGGCATGACCTTGAGGGATCATCTGAGTGAGTTAGTTGATATGAGAAGACCTTAACTGTGGACAGCAACATTCTGTGGGCTGGGCTCATGAACTCAATAAGAAAGACTAAGCTGAATGGGAGCAGTCATTGCAGCCTGCTTCCTGTAGACCCAGAGTGAACACATGACTCAAATCTGTTCTGCTGCTGCTTTCTTTGACAACGCGGCCTAAACCTTTAAATTGTGAGCAAAGATAAATCCTCTTCCTTTACCTTTGTTTCCTGACAGATATTTTGTTAAAACCATAAGAAAAGTAATTAATATAAAAACTAATTAGGAAATAAAAAGATTCTCAAAGTCTTCTACATTGTTGAGATAAGACTGGGGATGAACAAATATATATTTATATATATTATTAGATTACATTCTAAGCTGGTTAAAATGGCCTCTCAAACACCACCTGCCAGCTGAAAACTAAGAAACACTCTGTGGGACTGATGTCCCTAAAGCTTACTTCCTAATATACCCTAATACACTAGTTTTATACATCTGGGTTATCATGATATAGCCACTAAACATAATACACATTTAAATTAGCATGTAACAATGACTTTTCAAAGGAAACAAAACAATCTGCAGTAGATATTTACCACTAAACAATGAACTTGGTTGGAATTCTGTTAGAAAAGAAGCCATAACTATTTTCAGAATAAAATTAGAAAGCCCCTTTCCACATGACCCCAGGTTTTCTGTTTTTTGATGACAGGCACTGAGAGCATGCTCTCTCACTGGATTGAATGTGCTCCACTGGTCTCCCGCAGTGACTCACCTAGGTAGCTCCAGCAGCTGTTCTTGACAGTAATAAGCAATCTTCTGAATATTGTTTCTCTTCTATCAATCAGTGACCCACAACCCTGGATTTCTTTTTTAAGTTCTTAAGGAAAAGTACCTGAAAATCAGGAAGGACTCTATTAATCTCACAACTTAAAAAAAAAAATAGTGTGCTAGATTGAAAATTATGAAGCAAATCTTCTGCAGTTTAGAAATTAACAAGTTGTTATTTTAGTTGTTAATTACATTTCACCCCTGGAAAATCCTATTTTCAAATACTTACATGCACAATTGTCTCCAGACTCAAATCACATTTTCTCCTGAATCATGCTCAATATTGTCTTCGAGAATTTCTTAATTACAAGGGTCATGACCTAAAATATAGATCGATTTAAAATAATTTAATATGATGTTAACAAGACAAAATTATTTCCATAAAAAACTGAAATTTTCTATATAATACCTCTACTTAAATTAGACATTCTTGAGCTATTCTAATTTTTAATGAACTACAGAAATAATATGAAAAGGATAGTCTTTTTTTATTATTATTATTTTTAGAGCTGAGGACCTTGCCCAGGGCCTTGTGCTTGCTAGGCAAGCACTCTACCACTGAGCTAAATCCCCAACCCCAAAAGGACAGTCTTTAACCTGACTTTTAAACTTTGTTTACAAAATGATTATGTTAGTCACTGCATAAAAGTTTTCAATATAAATTATAGATTATAGAAAAACACAATTGGTCTAGAAATTTTCATATTTTCTATGAGTAATAATTTTCAAAGTAGTTATATTCGCAAGAAAAATATTCCCAGACCTAATGGCACATGCCTTTAATCCCAGGATTCTGGAGGCAGAGGCAAGCAGACTTCTCGGAGCTCAAGGCCAACCTGCTAACACAAGAAGTTTGAAGCCAAACAGGGCTATCCAGTGAAACCCTGTGTCAAAAGAGCATAATCAAAAAAAATCTGTCGTGAATATGAATTTACCTGTTTTTTTATTGGTTTGTTAATGCATTTTCTTTAGGTATTTATAACTTGAGTAGATTTTTCTGTATTCATTCCTATCTTGGTGTGGTTTTATAAGTGCTGTCAATCATTAAACTTTAAGGCAGTGGGTGTGATTTTCTAATCTTGTCAGTGAAACTTCAATTATCATTCAGAATCAATAAAAAATTAAAAGAAAATTGAAAAAACAGAAGAAAGCAGTTTTCTGGGGGGAGAGGGATATATGCATGGTATTACAGAAAGGCAGAGATCCATGTAGGTTTTTTTCAAAGCTCTTCTTATCATGGCAATGATAACTTATTCGGATGTTGGTTAAGTAAGGTGAAATTATAGCAGTGTAACATCTACCACAAAGTAACGTTTCATCTGGAGTTGGGAACAGTACGGAGCACTCCAGGTTTCCTGGAATTGTTAGTGAGTTAATAATTCATTGGAGCCCTGGCAGTTTGACCTATGACCTGCTTCCAGCCTTACTGTATGGCTGTTATTACCTGACATAAAAGCAAGATGTCAATATTAATGTGTTAGATTAATATGAACCTAACTTCGTAGATACTGTATCTCTCTACTTGGGTGAATATACCTTACTTTTACCTCATTAGTTCAACCAGTGTCATATTATTCATAATGATTAATTTTGCATCATTTTTATCATTCAAACCATAGAAAGACTATTCATTTTTCTGCTTAATATTTAAATTGTAAGTAGAATTATAAGTCAATAAATTATAAGTAAAAATTATATTTGCAAACCTCTATTTTTGGTAGTTACATAGTATCTTAAGTAATTAAGTATTAAAGAATCTTTTTCTTTAAAGTTAAAAAAGGCCAGAATCATGGCTGAAAAGGTAAAAAATGCTTCCCATCAATCCAGATGACATGATGACCCACAAGGGAAAATGCAAGAATAATCCATTGCTAATAGTCCTCCAGTCTCCAAACATACACCACGCAAGTGCCTTCCCCCACCACATAAACACACATACAATAGGATATGTACAAGCAACCATAGTCATCTCAACCCAAATAACCATATGACAGGCTTCAAATGTCTACAGTTATATATTATTTATAGTTGAATTTAAATTGATTATCTGGACAATCAGAAAAGGTTTAAAATAAATTATATTTAAGTGTAGAATAATTTTTAGATGTTCATGGCTTATTTGTTTATAATTTGTTCTCAGACATCATACTACTTTTCATTTATCTAGGATAATTGGAACATTGAATAATATAATTGAGTTGTTTTATTTATATAAATTTAGAATACTACACTTGCAAAAAGTCCTCTGAGATAAAAGTTTAATCTATTTTTCAATAATCTCTTGTAGTGTATTCTTACTGTAAATTTCCTATTCTCTTTCTTTTACTGGTATGGTTCTTCAAAGACAGAAACCACAGCTGAGTCATCTGTGTATTTTTCTGACTGGAAGCTCATAAATATTTACTGAATACATAAATAATGAATGAATTAACCAGTGAAATATTTTAGAAAACCAAAGTTACTCTCAAGAATTTTTACCCTAAATAGCAATTATTATTTCTTATTTTAGAAGGCTTTTTATTGTGAGGCTATACCAATGGTCCTCAACCTGTATATATCTGACATATGGCCCCATCATATATCCTGCATATCAGGTGTTTACATTATGATTCACAACAGTAGCACAATTACAATTATGAAGTAGCAATGAAATAATTATATAGGAAAAGTTGGGGGGTTACCAAAACATGAGGAACTTTATTAAAGGGTTGCAACATTAGGAGAGTTGAGAACCACTAATCTATATTGACAATAAAATTCTAATGTTAAAGTACTTATATGAGCACCTCTACTTCCTTACAAAATAAGATCATGAATGCTATTTAGTCTTCAAAACTGCAGAAGCCAGGATGTCAAACAGGCAATAGCCTACTAAGTTTGAACTGCATCTAGATTAAGCAAATTTAAAACATTGGGAACTATGTTTAAAAGATGACCAGTTCGTAGTCATCTGTATGTATGTAAAAATATATATGAATCAGAATATAAATAAATATTATTCTGTTTGGAAAACAAACTGACTTAGCAAAACAGTGATTTGATGATTTACACACAAGGTGAGATAAAATTTCCTTCATTATGTCCTGGGGCTAAACCCTTCAAGGCAAAGTGCTTCAAAATCATGTTTGGCAATTCCCCAAACACAACATTCTACCCGACACTGCTCTTATTTTTGTTGTTATCTACTAGGTTTCAAATTCAGAGGTCTAAAAATGCATGTTACTGAGATTTATCTTAGTGGTTGCCAAGTCATCTTGGCCACAATAACCAAAGAAATATTCTCAATGCAATGGCTCCACTGTATAGCTTTCCCTCATCACGCCACCCCTTAGTGATCTAGAAAACATGTTCCTAGGGATAAGGTGGTGCTTTCCACTTGAGTACCTCATTCCCAACCAGTGGAGCAGGTAAATCACCCCTGTCTTTGTCCAGATCATGGCAGCAAGTTAGTGCGATAGTCATCCATCACATAGCCAACACTTGTTTTCTCCACAAGACTTAACAGTATCCAGTCTATGGGATGATTCAATTCATGGCTGTCACCTGCTCTGACAAGCTCTTATCTGAGGTTCCCTGACAATGGTCACAAGCAACGGCTGGGACAGTGGCGTAATCACTCTTTTTGCCATGGATCTTTTAGGTTAGTCACAGATGGACCATGGGCGGGTAACTAGATAGCACCATGGCAAATGTAAGTGAAAAATCAGCCTAGGTTGTGTCTCGTATTGGTAGATGCAGTTTTTAAGATGATACCCAGGGGAAGTCCATTTACTGTATCCTCCCCCCCCCCTTTTTTTTGAAATGGATCCTTTGCACACTTCTTCTGACTGACTCATCTCTGCAAGTGTTTATTTACACCTAACCCATTTAAATGCATGTTTTTATTAAAATGCATTCCATATTAATCAACTAGCACTCTTAAGCAAATGATCTTTCAGATCTTAAATTATTTACTGACAACTGGAGTCATTGTGAAACAGAGTCAAGTAGTTTTCTTTTTCAGATTTGGGGAGAGAGCAAGTCACTGAAGGGGGTTCGATGTAAGCAGTGAAGTCTGCGGGTAGAGTCCCCAAGTGCCCTGTGGATTGTTTGAAAGACATTTGTCAGGTTTGAAGTTTTTACTCTCAACTGAGTCTGTAACTGCAATGGCGCCGGAAGGACTCGCTCACATTTCCTCATTCTAGCTCACGGTCTCAAGGATTGTTTGTGAATGAATGGTTTCTTTTCCCTTCTCAAAGTTAAAGAAGGCTGGAAAATTCGGTTCTCTTTCAAAGCAGACTTCCTTAAATGCAAGTCGAACAAATACCTTCCCATTTCTAAATACTTTACTCACTCTCCTCACCAACCATCAAATTTTCAAGTAAATTTATTTCATCGCAGAAAGAACTTTGAGAAACAAAAAGTGTCTTCAAGTGCAAATATGTTTTAAAACTCAGATGTCTAGGGTTGAAGAGATTAGGTAAGTAAGAGGAAACTTGCCAAGCTTGTGCAAGACACTAGGTTTGACTCTCAGTGCTAAACAACAAAATAAATAAAAACAGAAGTTACTTGAAACACAGCGGGGTAGCCAGTCACTACATTATATAATGTACCCTTCTGATTTGAATTTTTAAACCTACCATGTGTTCGCTTATGAAATAACCTTTTCTGTCTCCATAAAGTTCATGAATTTTGAAGAGGACTCTCCTCATGGCTTATTGCAGGATAATTTTATGCTTTGTTCATATATATTTATGTAAGACTATAAATATATATATATATATATATATATATAGTCTTAATACTATGTAGGTTAATATATATTATATTATATAGTATTAAGACTATTAGATATAAAATATAGTATTAAGACTATATATATGTAAAACATATATATGTAAAACATATATATATGTAGGCTAATATATATAAATAATATATATATAAATAATATATATATTAGCCTACATAGTATTAAGACTATATATATATATATACATGATTTGTCAGGACACGAAAATGCCTACAACTGAACCTGGCCCAAGATAGCCTATATGGTGTTGCAACAAATCCAATAGAAAAGTTTGTGGGATCTCAAAGGATCGCACCAAAGACTTTAACAGCCTATTGTCATTGTTCTTGATTACCCTCCGAATATGATGGCAAGACCTTGCTGATGAGCACAGCACATTCCCGAGTGACGGAACACAGAGAAATCAATCTGCTGCTGACATGGAAGCTTCACGATCACTGCATAGCTCTGGAAGTCACATCAGCATAAAAGAAACAAAATTATCAACCTTACCAGCTGTGAACCCTGTGAGCTACAAGAATGACTGTCCTGGCAAAACATGCCCACTGGTACAGTAGTGACAAACTCTTGCCTGGTACCAAATTGGGCTAAAATTTCATGACTGTCTAGGAAATAATAATAATATTATTAATCTGCTAAATGGACACAGTAATAAACTGCACCACCACGCCAAGTTCTTATCTTTAGAACCATGTATTAGTGTATCTCTCAGTCCTTATAAGAACTCTTTTTGCAATAAATGACAATTATTATACAGACCCACAATTAGTCAACAAGCAGAGGATGAGAGATTGGAAAACTCAACCTTGAATACAGTACTTATATCACAACCCTACCGTGAAGCCTGAGGGATTGTCAAGAAAGAGCAAGCAGGAAAACTGCAAGAGCCAGAAGGGGTGACTATCAGCAAACATGGCAGTTAGCCACATGACTTCACGGTGATTGTGACAGCATGGAGAAGACCTACACATGCTCAAGCTAACAGAACCCCAGAATGGAATAGGGGGAGTTGGGCAAGAAGTTTCACCACTATCTCGGTAGTTCTTGGCAATTGACAGCTTCTGGAAGAAGAAAGGGTTTCCTTATAGGCCCTGTTAGGTTGACCTCACTCTGAGGGTTGGCCCCATACTCAAGAGTATTTGAAAAATATCAATTAGACTCAATAGGGAGACAGGAAGGTGGGGAAGGAGGAAGGGAAGAGGTTACAGAGACAGGGAGAAAAACAGAGAAAGAAGTTGAACGGGCAGGGAGATGGGGTGGATCTGAAAGGAGATTGAAGAAGAAAGCTGAATATGATCCAAATGTATTATATTGATCAAATAATTCATAATTTTATTTTCTAAATGAACACTTCCTCTTCTTGCAGCGCTCCTAGGTTTGGTTTCCAGCACCCACATCAGGCAGCTCACAAACACCTGTTAACTCTAGTTCCAGGGTATCTAGTGCCCTTCAGCCTCTTTGGGCACCTTCATGCAAGTGAGAATCATAAACTCACACAGACAGACAGACAGAGTTAAGTAAATAAATCATTTTTAAAAGGTATATGTCCATAAAACCTTAAAACAAATCCCCTGACACTGGTTTTGTCTATTTGTTTTTAGTGTCTTAAGAATATTCTCCGTGGGTCTCCAATTGCTAATAGTTCAAGACTCTTACGTTTGAATTTGACAATTAAAATGGAGCATTGGGCTGGATAAGAGCTATATAAACTGAAGTTCTAGCCAATTTTTGTATACCGTATATTGAAATAGTAGTGACATTGTATATATGATGACACTCTCTAACTTTAAAAGTAAGGTGGATATGGAGCCTTATTCTACTGTGCTGGAATGGCCTTCAATGACACTGTGCTAGAACATGGGCCAAAGAACTTCAGTGGATGACTTGCTTATCTAATGAGCATTCCAGACTAAATAGCTGCTAGAGAGATTCATTTGTGATTGGGTTTGGGATTTCATTTTATACTCTGGAGTATTTACTCATGGGAATAATTTTTCCATTGTGGGCATAATTAGCCATTTTCCGGTAATTTTAGCCACACTCTTTTTATTTGAAAAGGCAAGTGGCCAATATCGGCCCGATTAGTAAAAGGTGGAAAGAAGCTTTGAAAATGTAGCTCTGTGCTTGTGGGATGCACTCAACATCTGATGTGGAAAGAATTAATTGAAGTAAGATGTGACTGAACTCTGGTCAGACAAGCAAAACCTCTGATTTAGGCTGTGTGAAGCATAGGTTCTACAGTCAGAGTTACACAGTCAGAATCCTTCCTTCTAGTAGGATTCTCAGAATGGCACATCTTTCGACTGGAGCTGCACAATAGGCAGGGCATGGTATCAGAACATTCCTATGCAGCCTTTTATAGTATGTAAAGTACGGAGCCAAGTAGAGACAGTCAGCTAAGCACCACCCACTGTAGAGAAGTCCATGGCATTATCGGAAACCTTGAATCTGGCATATTTAAAGTCCATTACAATTCTAAAATTCCTCATCAATGTGAATACAAAATTGAATTTTAAGTTTTGATTTGTTTTCTAAACATTTTGAAGGAATGTTATAGTAGAAATTTCACAGATTTTAGAATAAGAAAGCTTCGCATTTCATGCTATGGTTGACTAGCATGAAATTCCTACCAAATGAGGTGACTGCATTTCTTTCCATCATATAATCTAGATACAAAAGGATTTTTTTAAACCAAAGTAAAAGGTTATCATTCCTTGCCTAATATATTCTACACCCTGGTAATAATTCTTAGCTAACACTTTTAAGTCCTATGGATCTATCAAGTGATTGTTCTCAGATGATCAATACTTAAAGTGTGTCTGTGGAATGTGTTAATATCCAACTCAAAAGGTAAAACTAACTCTCCAAGGAAAGTATTTAAGGCCATTTTGTCACCATAATTTAGGAAATACTTTTATAGATGTGTCATCAAAAGTACAAGTCACAATGACAAAAGTAGATTGACTGCATCAAAATTATATATGCTTACGGACAAATGGTGCCAATGTGGAAGTGAGGGTCTGAGGGCATCTCAGTGGTAGAAGAGTGACCCAGAATGAGAAAAGTCCTAACATATACACAGACACACACACACTCACATATTTATACACTCACACACACATACACATACACACTCATACAAACATATACACTCACACTCACACACACACACACACACACATGCTCACACACACAAAGGAAAAGAGAATGAAAAGGCAACCCAACACAGAGGGATATATTTGCAAATCACATGTTTGGTAAAGGATCTTTAATACAAAAAAGAAATTTTACTACATGATAATAATAACAATGATAATAAAACCTCAGTTTTTAAAAATGGCCAAAGATCTGACAGATGATCAATGAGCACTATGGTTGGGGGTCACCACAACAGGAGGAACTGTATTAAAGGGGTCGCAGCATTTAGGAAGATCGAGAAGCACTGGTAATGAATTCAAAGTCAGCAAGCATATGTATGAGTGTAAAACATCCAGCTTTCTAGGGATAAAGACCTAGAAACACAAGGGCAAGGAAGCAGGAGCGAGCCAGGCAATGTGACTGGAGATACAGGGCACTGTGAGGAACTTAGGATACTCAGAAAATTCACCAGCGGACACCTGGATGTGAAGCTCTCGGCATCAGCTGGACAGGCTCTCACGATACCCTGTGAGCTGTTGTAATTTTGCACATCCCAAATACTACTTAATTTAATGATCAATTCCTGGGATTATGTCTGGGTTGTGATTTAAAAATAGATTTTCCAGTGTAAAAGAAGCCAGCAGGAAGGGGTTTCTTGCTGAATTAAGCTGTGCTTAAGTGAGAACCGCCGCTGCGGAACAACACGTTCCCTGTGAAGATGGCAAACCCATTTCAGTGGCTCTAACCTTTACGAGCTGCTATTATCAACCCAATTGTATGTTTTTTCCTGTTGCACAAACATGTTCCCAAAAGACTTTTAAAATAGCTTTCTTTCCTGCTAAACCGTTGTGCCAAGCACTTTTTCTGACTCTCAGCTCTAAGTGGACCAGGATGTGTTAAAGGGAAAAAAAAAAAAAAAAAAAAAAAAAAAAAACCCTGCCCTGTCACGCTTGACAGGGTTTAATAGGCCTTAACATCACTGAAATGTTTCCTAAACTCAAAGCCTCCAGCCCTTTCTGGGAATCTTCCCATGGTGTGTTCTACCCAAAACAAAAACTATCCGGAAGAAACGGATGCAACACCTTCCCAACAGCCCTGCTTTCAATCAAGGTATCTAGTAAAAAGTCTGCATACCCAAGTAGGGTTTGCTCCAAATGAAAAAAATCAAAACAGAAAATAAAGCTTGTTTGTAAACATTTAAACACCCTAAGAGAGAAAAAAAATGAAGTGCTATTTTTAGACTCCGCACCTTGAGGCCGAATAGGGATGAGCTCTTAAACCCAGGAAGTGAAGACCAGCATGGAAAATACAGTCTTCAATAAAGAAATGGATGCAAATCTCCAGAACCGGTTTTTTGGGCACTTGGTACTTCTGAATATACATACTAAGTCTCTTTTTCACTTTATCTCTTTTTAAATATCTTTTGTTGTTTCTGAAAAGCATGTAAACATATCCACGAATAGACTGAATCTGCCTCAGCTGTTTCGAAAGACTCTGCTGCTTTGTAGATAACATCTCTAACTGCAAGGCGGCATATGTCAGCAGCTACGTGTCTGTCTTCCTCGCACACAGTTTCCTTGACAAAAGCCTTTCTAAACTACAGAACAATGGCAATCTCAAAAGGAAATAGATGAAAATAAGCAAAAGATAAACACTATCTAACCCATGTTTTGGTGGTGGCCATGCCCGGGAAATCCTATGAGGCATTTTGGGGCAGGAGTCAAAATGATTATTTAGACAGTACGGCAATTTGGCATTTTAAAAAAACAATTAGAAATAACACTACAAGTCTTGTATTTGAAGGGAGGGCTATCAGGCATACACTAGAAGTGAACAACAGGGCAGAGAGTACAGATTCCATGTAGAAGGCCTAGTGTTCTGTATACCTACAGGGACGTTTGCTGGCAGGGGACAAAGGCAGAGTAGTCTGCAGCATCTCTCTAGGCTTCTGCAGTTGTAAGACAGGAGTAGCAAGCGCATGCATCATGAGTACCTAGTGGAATCACAGGGGCAACCTCCATAATCACCAGCTGAACACAGTGCCTGGAACAGGCACCCTGTACAGCAAGTGGTGGGCTCTCCCCAGAGCAGAACAGTATATCCTGGCTCATTCTGTAACTGGTCACAGTTACAAGACTTGTAATATTAAGTCAAATAAATTATGAATATTTAACAGTACAAACTCTCTCAGCCTTTTGTAAAGTAAACTTTGTGGGCCCCTGAAGACGGTGGGATGTACAACATTCAACAATGAGTGGAGATGAGAGAGAGCTGTGTCTGAGTCATTTGTTTCCAATCAAATGACTTGGCTGTATGTGCATGACTCGGCTGCTCTTCACTTTGTCTGTTGGTGCCTTTAAAAATACATGTTAGCCCTGTCCTCTAAGAGCAGTGTTAAATAGTAATGCCCAAGTGTCTCTGTCTCTTTCTCTGTGACTCTGTGTATGTCTCTCTCTCTCTCTCTCTCTCTCTCTCTCTCTCTCTGCCAAAGGATAGTATATAAAGAAGGGGATTCGTTCACACTGTCACAACAGACTGAAAGAGGCCTTCTGAGTGTGCACTATCGACTCTTGTTTTTTGTTAGCTTCATCCATTCCTGGATAAAGAGTCGAGCCAGTGAAAGTGGAAGTGACAGATAATGTGGTCTGTAAATAATGGGAGGTTTTTAGCTGGAGAAATATCAGTGTAAAGAGGTGCAAGGAAAATGGTTCACTTAAAAGAATGTCTATTGGGTTCCTCTGTCATTGAGAATTGGGGAATAACTTAGATTGCTGTTTTTATGTTCTTACCTGTACTATTTAAGGTATGCATGAGTCTGTACACAGGTGTGTGTGTGTGTGTGTGTGTGTGTGTGTGTGTGTGTGTGTGTGTGTGTGTGTGCTTTCATCATTGTAGATATTCTAATGCTGCCTGTATTCCTATTACATGATGCCAGTGGGTGGCTGTGAAGCAGATAAGACTTTTCACCCCATTTGTGGAATGTCTTGTCAAAGCTTCACACCAGACCCTACTAATATCCAATTTGGGGCAGAAGAACCTAATGAGAATAAAAGCATTGCTTAATGTATCATTTGAGATGACTTTTTAAGTTCTGGAATATTCCAATAATTTCTTGTTCCATAATATCATAGTATATGTTTGATTGATTTGTGAAAATTATTTGTAGGAAAACACAATATGACAGAAAATAATCAATTTATGCTGTAAACATATTCTCTGTGGAATAGACTTGCCTAGGAAAATTGTGGAGGATTCTGATTTTGCAAGATGAAAGGGAATTTCCAGTAAGGAAATGAATGAGACAAGAGTTTTTGAAACAGCAAGGACTATTGGGAAACTAGCCTTTAACCATAATTAATTTATTAATTTTTACCTATTTGTTTTCAAAGTAATTATTGTCATGTTCTCATTGGTATTAAAAAGATAACTATTTGAAAAAGGATACAGCTTGCTGACTTTTGTGTATGTTTTCTGTGTGTATAGTTGTATTTATACATATACATGAATTACTAAGATGTTTCACCTTGTTAATTTGTAAAATAAATAAGAAAAAGCAATACACTTGCTAAAGAAAGTATTTTCTCATACCTTTGAAGAACATAAAAACTTAGTAGACAAAGTAAATCCTGGCAACCTGCTTCTTTTCTATTGAGAAACAGAAAGGGGTGGATCCAAAGGAAGATGAGGAGGGACTGGGAGGAGTAGAGGGAGGGGTAACTGGAATTAGGATCTATTGTGTGACAAAAAGCTATTTTCAGTAAGAGAAATAAATAAATCATGACAATCAAATGAAAAAAGTATGAAAAATTTTTAACTGTCTTTTTCTATTCATCTGTAGCATACCTTCAAACTTCAAACCTCTAGAGACACATTTTTCCTATTAGTCCTAAGCCTATACTAATACTGACTTTCATATCATAGTAGAAAAACCTCAATTTTAAAATAAAAAAAATGAGAAAAGTAATTATTGGGAATAAAGTAAGTACTGAGATGAGGTTTGGATAAATATGTGGAACTCTGACATTACAGCTGTCTTTTGCAAAGACACTCATCTAAGTAACTAGTTGTGTGAAAAAAATAAAAAATCATTAGACTATGAAGAAACCCAGATTCTAATTTTAACCAAACCCAGGGATTACAGTGGAGACAGATGGCATCTAGAACAGATGACAGATGTGGTCCTAAGGCATTTTGAGCATGGTACAAAAGATTTCCTAATGATCCTACCTTTGTGTGCTGTCCTAATGGCTGTTATCGGACAATTATGTATTTAGTCTGTAAGCAGTGCCATCTCTCATTTGATGGGCTCCATTTTCCTTCCTCTTTAATTCAGACTAGGATATGGTACCTGATTCTTAATGGTCATTGACTCTTTTTCAAGTCTATTGTTCCAAGTAAAATCTATTGATAATCACATTATTATAAACAAAGTGTGTGTATATGCAAAAACATTGAATATAAAAGTTTAAACTAGAAACAAGGAGGCTACAGGAGACAAAAGTTACAATTTAATACATAACACAATTTTTTTGTTGGCAGATGTAGAAAAGTAATTTTGGACCTTTGTTTTATAACTAGTGTGAGATTTATCTTCCCAAGGCCTTAATAAATGTTCTGAAGGAGATTTGCTTTATATTTTAAAGATTACTTGAAGCGTTATTGAAAAATCGAGACTTGTGATAAGACTCAAAGATGTTCAATACAAGAATCATACCAGTTTTATTGTCGTTACTTTTTAGTGTTTGGGATTAAGTTCGGGGATTCATGTGTGCTGGCCAAGTGTTCTGCCACTGTAGAAAAAAAAAAAAAAAAAAAAAAAAAAAAAAAAAAAAAAAAAACAAAAAAAAAAAAAACAAAAAAAAAAAAAAAAACACAGAAAAACAAACAACAAAAAAAAAAAAAAAAAAAAAAAAAAAAAAACCTGCCTGCTGCAACTGTTTTTGTTTTGACTCTTGGGATAATCCAGATTTTTTTATTATTATATTGATAGGCATATATAAATTTGCATGGTTTAGAAAGTAACCCATAACCTTTTAGTAAAAGAAGTAATTTAATCACCATAAAAGTTAAAGGAGGTAAGTATATTCCTCTGATAACTGAAGACACAGGTTTTATTTTTCCCTCTTATCATTTTAATTGAATTTTCTCTTTATATTCTAAACAGTATTCAAAGCAATTTGTGGAAGTATTATATTTATTTGTTATAAAAAAATAGCAATCGTGTTTATGGGATTTATAAGTAAATGACTTCAGAGCACAAAAATGCCAGCAAGTGTTCTTGCTCAAAGGTCTGGAGTCCTTGGCATCACCATCTTTCTCCCAAGGCTGTCACGGGGCTGAGTGGTTTTGTGAAGGGATGTTTTACATGTGAATGCCTTAAATTGACCCTGTTTGCCCAATAATGATGGATAATTGCCTTGATCTCCCTGGGAAAGTGTTTACAACACAAGTGAGTTTTTCCTCAGTCTTCTGAGTCAGCTTCGAGGGCTTGTTTATTGTGACTCAGGAACAACCTTGGTGGAGAGTAAGGATGTCTCTCTGGACCAATAAAGGGGATGCTGGAATCTATCATCTATATGAAAATATGTATTTTCTGAGTTTCCTTCCTCAAGTATTAGGAAGGCGCCTGATAGAGGACAAGATATGAGAAATATAACAAGAATTGAAAAGAGATAAAAGTTCTTCATAAGTTGTCCTACAGAGGCAGTATAAATTTGAAGCACAAATTTAAAGTTACAAATGAAGTCTTATGAAGGGAGGAGATGACCTCATACGGTGCCTCAAGGGATGATTTCTCAGAGGAAGTAGTATTTCACTAGACATCTGCAGTTGGAGGATGGTTGTTAAGAAACACAAAAGCAATGGCTCCTATCAGAAGGGTGTGGGGCAGAGGGCAAAGGAGAGGGCGCTGTGAGACGGACTGTGAAGGCAGGTAAGACTACACTGAACTCAGAATCAGAAAACTTGCTGCAGACTCTGGTCTGTGCCCTGTAACACCTGCAAACATCTGGTTCCAGAAAAGAGAAATTATTTGGTTTATGATTGTTCCTTAAAAGTCGGTTACAGCAGGGTTAGGTGTGAGGAAAGATGACGACTAGAAAGAAAAATCCTCCTTGAAGAAAAATCCTCCTGAAGAGTTTGGCTTTTGAAAAGGAGAAGAAAGACATTTAGTGGTAGGTGTGGGAGGACTTGTGGAGTAGGGTTCTATTTTTAGATAAGACTGACATCAGTGTCTTATAATAATAATGGGGATGTATGTGAATAAGGGTGTTGACTATACAAAAGACAATTAGACTAGAAAAAAATAAATAAATAAGATTCAGAGCAGCATTAGGAAAGACTACCTGAGCCAGCTTTAAAAACTGGTACAGAGGAAAGGACAACAGTTCTGGTGAGCTTGGACGTATGGAAACAAAGTAATAATCTGACTACTCTCTCCTTTTGAAACACTGGTTATGGAAACCACGGAGATATTGGAAGGCTTGGAGGCAGTGGAATACAGGATTGATTAAGCCAAGTAGGACCCTTGAAGAAGCAAATACCAAGTTTGAGCTAAGATTAAAGTTTGCTGATTTGGAAGAGAATATTATCCCCACAGTTCATAGGAAAAGAACTCTATAGGCAGAGAGTAGAAGGTAGAGCCAGAGACTTACAGGGGGACAGGTTAAGGACCCATGACCCTGGTGGACATCGGTAAGTATTTTTGCTTTGGGCATAGCAGCACTGTAGATGTGGGATTTCAGACTTTGTAATGTGTGATATCGTTAAATAGTATCTTCCTATTTCCTAATGTAGCATTCTAAAGATTTTTAGAGAAAGAAAACTAAATGAGGAATCTATTGATTTTTATTCTGGTGTTTGATAAAAGAATGGTGTTTGAAGTAATTATCAACTTTAATTACTGATAAAAATTTAAAGAGCAGAAGTTCCTTTATAGTGCATATTTGGCTATTTTTTTCTCCTTTCAGAAATTATGCCTTTTTCACTTCTTGAACTCAGACAGCCCTACAAGTACTGAGAGTACTACATTAAAATTACCTTAAGAAAATGATTTCCCAGGCAGTGGGTTTTTGTGTGTATGATGTGTGTGCATGTGTGCGCTCTGACATTTTCTGCCTTACTCCTTTGACAACAGATCTTCCACTAGCCTGGAAGCAGCAAGACCCAGTGTTCCTCCTGTCTCTATTCCTTATCATACAGGGATTCCAAGGATGTACAGCCATACCTGGCTTCTTATATGAACACTGGGGATCAAAATTCAGTCTTTTGCTTAAACACCAAGTGCTCTTACCCAGTGAGAGAATTCTCCCCAGACTATGGTGTTGGGGATTGATTCTAATGCTTTGAATTAATGTGGCTCCCAAAACCAGTGTCCAAAAGCTGAAGGTTCTTGTCCCCAATTGGTTTTTGATCAGTCAATAAAGATCCAACAGCCAATGGTTAGGCAGGTAGACTAAGGCGGGACCTTTGGATTTGCAGGTCTACAAACTGGAAGAGAGGAAGGAGGAGAAATCACCATGACAGGGAAGAAGAAAGACCGGACCTAAAGACCTGTGAGAATCAGGGATAGTGGCCATCTCCCCAGTTGTGTTTGGGGTAACAGAGATAAAATACAGATTTCAAAAGATGTTAACTCAGGAGTACCGGAGGGAGTGATTGCTAGCAGTGGGAAGTATTAGAACTGTTCTGCCTTTGTGTGTGTGTGTGTGTGTGTGTGTGTGTGTGTGTGTGTGTGTTTCATTCATGAATCCAGAGGGCTCTGGTGCGTGGCTGGGAGCATGACCCATGGGGAACACAAAGCAGTTTAACAAATTAATGCTACACTCCAGCATAGGTAATCTTAATACAATTGAGACAAACTTGGCTACAATAGTTTACTATTGTGTAATGTCAATATTATACTAAACACAGTAGATATATAAAGGAATTTGGGTAAATTCATGGAACACAGGTTTAGCAGGCAAACAAGATTTCAGTCCTAATACTGTCATGGGTATATACACTGAAAAAGAAGAAAAGGAGAAAAGAAAGAAGGGAGAGAGGGAGGGAGGGAGGAAAGGAGAGAGAGAAGGGGAAGAGAAGGGTAAAGAAAAACATTGCAATTACTATTAAGTTGAATATCACTCATGTATGTTAGAATAGCAATAAAGGTCTATTACTATATCTATTATTATTATTATTATTATTATTATTATTATTATTATATCTATTTAAGGAAAAAAGTTCTAGTCAAGAGAATCGTATCTCTGGTTTGATGAAACCTAATATCCTATTTGGGAAGGGTCAATCACCTGGTCAAGAGACCACCCACCCTGGGGAAGTGCGTTCCCTAAGCCATGCTAAAGAGATACACGATATGATTTTTCCTTTAATGAGAAGCTGTACTTTTCTTCCTTGAGTCCCTACCCCTAGCATGGTAGATTATTGGGCTGTAGCCATGCAGCTCCATATATTGGCCCACTTCTCTAAGCTACTTAGAATGTGTAACTTTTCTTCTATCTATTTTCTAAGTATTCTTTCTCTTAATAACTTAGGCATCCAAAGATAAGAATGTGTTTGATTCAAGCCTCCATACCCTCAAGCTTAATGTAAAATAAAGTGGGTAAATTAAGTATTGTTTCATAGTTAGTATTTGTTACTTGGTAAGTTTCAATAGGTAATTCTCCATATAACTACTTTTAATGATTATTTTCTATCGATTAGCATGACTATAGCTCGTATATGTGTTATGTGTACCTTGCTCTCTGAGAGTTTGTAATATCTAGCACAGAAGGCAAATTAAACATAGTAAACATTTAATGGCAATAGTTCTATCTGCCTGGGGTGCAGTCCTATACTACCAGTAGATTTTTCTCATACCTATACATAACTTTGATAAAGTTTAATTCATGGTTAATGAAAATAAGATCAAAGTAGTTAATAACACAGAATATGGAAAAAAATTATAGCAAAATACTGCAATAAAATTGATTGGCAGAATCGCTACTCCTGTGCTTTGAGGAACTTAGGTAAAATAAAGCAAAACTCAAACAGAAGCAGTGACTGCTGTGACTTCTGTCCTGATAAGCATGGCAGCTCCTAAACAGATGAATGTGCCCCAAGGCCCAGGCACATATGTAGTATGATATGCTGGACAAAGGGAGGATTAAAATCCTGAGTTAGATGGCACAGAGCCAAGATTCCATCATGCTACTCAGAGCAGCTGCACAAGTGTAAAATGTTAAAATTTTTCTTTGCAATGTTCCATTTCTGTTGTCTCTGGATAACTGAAACCATGGAAACGGAAAACAACGGCAAGAAGGGACTCCTGTTCTTAGTCTGTGATTAAAAAAAGACTGATCATTCTAAGGTTTTCTGTTTGTGGGTCTCTAAGATGACTGGAACAACTTGGCCAAGAAGAATACATAGAGGATTGAAAAATTAGGAGAGAGAACAGATTCCAAATAGAAGAAACGAAATGAACAAAGTCCTAAAACAGGAGCAAGGCACGTTGTCATATTACTGTGATTATTGTGTGATGCTTTCAGCCTGCGAGTGAGGTTCTGTGCTTGTCTGACTGTTGCTCTCCCTATGGATGGTGGGTTTCCTTTTTAACAGTTAGTTTGATTGCACTTGTCCATCTTCTCACAGGAGGAAAGCAAAAGAAAGTTGTTAGACTCTAACAATATTTAAATCATTCTTATCAGCATAGCAAAAAGATAAAAGTGGGTTTGGAACACTCCAGATGATAATATAAATTATTATACCATTTGCAGTTTTTAATAGTTAACGGACTGATCTTTAAATACTCCTTTTATTCTGCCCCTACCTTGATGTGTTGATGGTCCTCACAACACAACAAAGGATGGACACACACAGAGAGAAAACTGTGATTTGTGTCTCAGTAGCAATGAAATACCAGTGAGGGTAAGTCAAAGTTGCTTTGCCAGCACCTGGATCTGGAGGAATTGGATATTTGCAAGGACTGGAAATTGGCACCAGATACAGTGCAGACATTGGCTGAAGATGAATTGTGTTGATTAATCATATAAACTTCTGTACATGTCCTTGTAACTTAGGAAAGATATTTAACTCTTCTAAACTCAGTGCTTACATAAGTAAAATGTGAATAATGATGTCATGCTCTATATAATACTCATGTGGTCACAAAATAAAAGACCAGCATCTAGTGGACTGAAACCATTTTCTAGCAAAGGGTAAGCATTCAGTGAATGTTAGCCATCACTATGAGGAAAATGAATATGGTTACTTGCTCCAACCCAGCAGGAAGAATGGAAAGCATATCTCAACTGAAAGAATAGTGTTATCCAGTTGATTTATATAATTTATATGCAAAGTTTGCCTATGAGAAGAAAATTTTCCCATCTTTCTTTGAGTATAGGAAAGTTGTATAATTGTACTTGCTTAACAAAATCAATTAATATATACTTTTGCTCAAGAAATTTTCTGGATTTCTCAATACTACTCAACTGTTTTACCCAGTAGTAACTTTAAATAACAAGACTATAAATGTGAGCAAATTTTAAACCTACTGCTAATATCTCTATGTAGATCACAGTCATGTCAAAAAGCATCTTATTTGAAATCTATCCTGTTTTGGAAAAAAACATAATTATCAGCAACCTACCTTATAAGAGAATGAGAAAACTATTTTTATCATTATAAAATAGATAATACTGCTGGAGAGGGGAGGAACACACATTTAATCACAGCACATTGGGAGGCAGAAGCAGGCAAGTCTCTGAGTTTGAGGTCAGCCTGATTTACCAAGAGAGTTCCAGGAAAGCCAGGGCAAAAAGGAGAGAGTCTGTCTCCGAAAAACCAAATAAAGAGCTAGCTAAAAAAACAAACAAACAAACAAACTACATATGTGCAATTGGCTAAAGACATTTTCTGCCTGCAGCTAAGATAATCTATCCCCGTCACACTTTTGTTCACATACATCTAGGGATTGAACCTCTTTTATTTGTACTGATTAACTAGTTTGTTTAATTAAAAATAGAAAATGGCACTGTGTAAATACTCTTTGATTAATATCACAGGTCACAGGCTTGGGGCAAAGCATGAAGCTGCAAAGTCCTAGTGCAGCATGTGAAAAAGAGATTTTTGATGTGTGGCATCCATCCGAGTGTGAACTCATAAACTGATGGAATACTGGATACAGAAGAGAAGAGATTTCTATTCTGGACAAACGTAGATGAATGTCTTCTAAAGGTTGAGACACTGACTAAGGACTTAAGCTGGCAATGTGTGTCACTGAACTTTTCAACAAAAGCTTTTTAATGGTACCCTGGAGAACAGTGAGCAGACTCAGATCACTGTGCACATGAGCAAGCAAATGTAGACATAGACTATGAGTACCAAGCAAAATAAAACAACAATAAAAACGAAGGCAAAATGCCTTGAAAATCTTGAGAAGCAAAACAGAAATAAATCTTTCTGAATAATCAGAGGGAAAAAATACAGACCTGAATTGCACGAAGACATCCTGCATGCTGTATCAGCATCTCAGGATGTCTATGGCAGGAAACTTGCTGTGTCTCTGACATTGTTTTCTTTCAGCCACAAAGGAATTCTAAACTCTGAGGTTTTGTTTTTATAAAATATTGACTAAAAGAGAATTTGAATGTTTGATATGTCAAGAAAATATATTGTCATTAACTGTACTCCCCATACTGTGACGACACCCTAGATGCACAGAATCTTTTATCCTTTAATCAGTGTTTCCCTAATCTTTCCCCCGTGGTATCACTTCCCATTGGTTAGAATAGTTACGATGAAATCCATGAAAAATGAGAAAGGATGTGTCAGCATGGTGAAAAAGAAACCCTTGCCCAGTGTAGGCTCCAGAGAACCAAATAACCCTATTAAAAATGGAGTGCAGACCTAAACAAATTCTCAACTGAGGAATATTGAATGGCCAAGAAGCACCTAAAGAAATGTTCAACATCCTTAGTCATCAGAGAAACGGAAATCAAAACAACCTTCATACCAGTCAGAATGTCTAAGATCAAAAACTCAGATGACAGCAGATACTGGTGAGGATGTAGAGAAAGAAGAACACTCCTCCATTGTTGGTGGAATTGCAAGCTGGTACAACCACTCTGGAAATCAGTCTGACGGTTCCTCAGAAAATTGAACATAGTACTACCTGAGGAACCAGCTATACCACTCCTGGGCATATACCCAGAAGATGCTCCAACATATAACAAGGACATATGCTCCACTATGTTCATAGCAGCCTTATTTATAATAGCCAGAAGCTGGGAAGAACCCAGATGTCCCTCAACAGAGAATATGATGCATTTACACAATGAAGTACTACTTCACTGTGTAATGAAAATATGGTACATTTACACAATGAAGCTAATAAGAACAATGATTTCATGAAATTCTTAGGCAAATGGATGGAACTAGAAAATATCATCCTGAATGAGGTGACACAGTCACAAAAGAACACACATGGTATGCACTCACTGATAAGTGAATATTAGCCCAAAAGCTCCGAATACTAAAGATACAATTCACAGACCATATGAAGCTCAAAAAAAAGACCAAAATGTGAATGCTTCAGTCATTCTTAGAAGAGGGAACAAAATACATATGAAACATAGAGGGTGGGAGGGACATAAGAGGAAGACAGGAGGGGAAAGGGGGACAGGGTCAGGTATGGGAGGAGATAGGATGATATACAGAGGGTCAGGAAATTGAACAGAGGTGTGTAGCAATGGGGAATGGGGAACTGGGGGTAGCCACAAGTCCTAGATGCCAGGAAAGCAAGAGGTTCCCAGGACCCAACATGGATGAGATTAGCTGAAATTCCCAACAAAGGGGAGAGAGAACCTGTAGAGACAATATCCAGGGATTAGGCAAGACCCCTGGTTAGGGGATGGGGCCACCCACTCATCTCCAAATTTTTAACCCAGAATGGCTCTTGTCTAAAGGAAATATGGGGACAAAGTGTGGAGCAGAGACTGAAGGAAAGGCCATCCAGAGACTGCCCCACCTGGGGATCCATCCCATATACAAACACCAAACCCAAACACTATTGTGGATGCCAAGAAGTGCTTGCTAACTGGAACCTGATACAGCTGTCTCCTGAGAGGCTCTGCCAGAGCCCAACAAAGGCAGATGCTCACAGTCAACCATTGATCTGAGCACAGGGACCCCAATGGAGGAATTAGGGAAAGGACTGAAGGAGCTGAAGGGGTTTTCAACCTGGTAGAAAGAACAACAATATAAACCAACCAGACCCCCCATAGCTCCCATGGACTAAACCACCAACCAAAGAATACAAATGAAGGGACCCATGGCTCTAGCTATATATGTATCAGAGGATGGTATTGTCGGCATCAATAGGAGGAGAGGCCCTTGATCCTGTGAAAGCTAGATTCCCCAGTGTAGGGGAATGCCAAGGTGGTGAGGTGGGAGTGGGTGGATGGGAGGGGGAGAATCCTCATAAAAACAGGGAGAAGGAAATGTGATAGGGGGTTTTGGAGGGGAAACTGGGAAAGGGGATGACATTTGAAATGTAAATGCATAAAATAACCAATTAAAAAATAATAAATTAAAAAGATAGAACTCTTCTAGGACCCAGCTATAATTCTTTTGGGTATGTTCTATGGACATGAAATCTGCAACAGTATTTATAACCGAGATATGGAACCAAATTAAGTGTACTCTAATTGTTGAATGGCTGGGGTAATGTGCTGTACACACATTACCTCATCATTTGTGGCTGGGTGATGTGGTGCATCATCCAGCCATGAAAAAGGAAGTTTCTTTATGTGGAAAGACATCGATGAACCCAAAGGATGTTATACTGAGAGAAATGAGCCAGGCACAGAATGAGAAATACAATATGGCCTCCGTCATGTGGAATTTAAAAGAGTTGATCTTACATACCTGGATAGTAAATTGCGGACCCCAGAGATATTATGAAGTTGATTAAGTTGGTGATTTGGGAGACAGTGGTCCAGGGCACAAAATTAGTTACAGATAAGAAATGAGTTCATGCACTGATTGAGTAG
Organism: Arvicanthis niloticus; assembly: GCF_011762505.2. Classification (NCBI taxonomy): domain Eukaryota; kingdom Metazoa; phylum Chordata; class Mammalia; order Rodentia; family Muridae; genus Arvicanthis; species Arvicanthis niloticus. The sequence continues at coordinate 59,132,766 of NC_047659.1, forward strand.
CATGCTGATTGTAATTAATGGTGATATAAGGAATCCTTGAAAAACGCCAGCAGTGTCCCCACCACAAAAAAGTAACGGTGTAACAAGATTCACGCACTAACTGGCTGGATTTAGTAGTCCTATGATGTATATGTGCTTCCAGATTTCACATTGTACATACCTAAAATTACATATTTGTCAATTTATAAAACTGCAATGATATAAAATTTAAAAATGGTTAGCTTATAAGTAAAAATTATGTGAAACATTCTGTCCTACTCATTTCTGATTATAAATATCTACAATATTTGAATGATATAGAGCAGTACCGTGTAAAAAGGCAGAGAATACTTCCTGTTGCCTATTTTTTTTATAGTTTTACTAGGGTTAAAACTAAGGCTTTGAGCATCCTGGGCAAGAGTCCTACCACCGAACTCTACCTCCAGTTTTTCTCTTCTGTCTTTTAGTCTGAGATGGAGTCATAATAAGTGACATGGCCCCATAAGCTTGAAAGTCTCCTGCCTCATCCTTCAGGTAGAATAGCTAAGATTACAGAGCTGGGTCACTAACCCTAACTCTGTATTTTCACTTGCATACTATCTTAGTACTAAATGTAATTAAATATATGAGTCTAATTCTATCTTTATTGACTCTAGTTAACACAGTTACAGTGACATATATGAAAAGGAAGCAGACAGAAAGTAAAGTGTTGAAATGTAAACAGGAATTATGACTAAAGTTGAAAGGTCAGGTGTTTCATAAATGAAAGTCATTACTTTTTACAGTGGTCAAAAACATTTGATTCTGACGTTTTCAGCAGACCAAGTTTCCCAATGTTCCATCCATAGAATGATAACTAATCAACTACTGGGAGTAATGTGCTATTATTCTCCAAGGAATCTACTAGAAGAACATTTTGTAATGTAACAATGTTGCACTAAATTCCTTATACTCATTGACACAGAGCTGCTAGTAGCCAAAGTCTCCCTACAAAGTGATTATGATCTGTCCTTCAATTAGCTAACTTGGCTTTACCTGGGAACAGATTTTGATCTATTCAAATACACTTTGAGTAATGATGAATATTCTCTCTCTTAAATAAGACCTGTTTGAGGATTTGAAGATAGCTCAAGTAGGCATGTAAAGTTGTGTCTTCAAAGCATGATAACCTGAATTTGATCCCCAGAACCTACATGAAAAAGAAGGCATGGTAGCGCATTGCTTAGGTATGGGGCTCACTAGCCAACTAATCAAAATCCTTGCAAGGTAAACTCCAGGCTAATGAGAAATCCTGTCTCATAAAACAAGATAGAAGCTTCTTAAGGAACAATACTCAGTGTTGTCTTCGGTCCTACATACCTGCATATGCATGCACAGATAAACACAGGCACACACATATGAGCAGAAAACAGACTAGTTGGTCTTGTTTGCTTGCTTGCTTGCTTGCTTGCTTGCTTGCTTGCTTGCTTGCTTGCTTGCTTGTAGCAAGGTCTCACTGTATAGTCCAGGATGTCTGTGAATTTAGATTCCCTTGACCCTGCTACCAAAGTGTAGGGATAACAGTTATATACTACCATGCACAGCTTTAAGAAAGATTTTAAATTAATGTTTGTCACACATGATTATTGACAAATGTTGATTTTAAATTAATATGTTTGTCACGCATGATTATTGACTAATGTTGAAGAAAAAAGTTCTTTTTGAACTGAGGTTATACCTTTTTATTGTATCTGAAATAAAGTGCATTTATTTTATAGAATCACATGGATTTAAAGCTGTGTCAAGGAAATTTTCTTAAAAACTAATATATATAATATACTATATGTGTGTGTGTGTGTGTGTGTGTGTGTGTGTTTGTGTGTGTGTGTGTAGAGAGAGAAACTAATGTTCCAATGATATACTTAAAGGAACATGGCAGAAATAAAGAACAAAACACAAATAAAAAACAACAAATAAAGTAACACCAATACCCAGAATAAATGAAATGTGATATTTAGGCTTGGGTAATTTTTCTGTTTGGTTGGATATCAACCCAAATTTGAACAAGACTGGGAAAGTCTCATGAAATGTATGCCTATTTTAGAGTGAATTGATAGCACTTATTTTACTATTAAGCCTAAGTTCAAATAACTGTATGTGTGTGTATGAATATATATGTGTATGTGTTTGTATGTTTGTCTATATATGAATTTTACCATAAAAGACAGAATATTAGGGAGCTAGAAAGATGGATTAATGATTAAGATCACTTGTTGCTTCTGAAAAGGACTTGGATTCAGTTCCCAAAACTCACATAGTGGCTCATAACTATCTGTAATTCAAGTTTTACTGGATCCAATACTCTCTTCTGAGATTCCTGGACACCAGGCATGCATGTGGTTCATATATATGCAAATAAAACACTCATAGACATTTCTTAAAATCTAAAATAGTGTATAATACCAGATAATAATAATAGACTGGAATATAAAAATGATCTGATTGCAATGAAATAGACCTTTCCAAACTATCACTGTGAATGTAACCCAGGAACGAGGGCTTGGCAGTTCCATCTGCAGGCTGATTGAGTCATAGTTTTACTTTCCTTTACATCCAAAGTCTGTTTTTCATTGGATGGAGGTTTTAGATTCAGCACATAAACAGCTGCCAATATTTGTCTTTGGTTTTCCTTTGTGAGATATCTATAATAGTCTAAGAAAGTAGAGAGCATTTAGCCACAGCAGGAACTTCCTGCAAAAAAATGTAGTGAACAGCTCTGCCCCTTTTATAAACATACCCTTTGTTTCTTCATAGGTTCTAGAAATTTCTCATATGTTTAAAGTAGAAACTTGCTCATTTGAACAGAAGCATGTGTGTTGCATGTGTCCTTACTGGCCAGTAAAAATATTTTTAAACATACTATACATTAATGTAACATGCTGAATGTATCTACAACTGAAGAGATGAATTAGGCAAAAACTGGATAACCTTTAAAAGACATAAAGATAGCACAGCAGAAAAAGCTGGCTGAAAGTGAATAACTAACAGAGTTATAACTCTAATAGATATCCATGAATTATAGATAGGCAGGTATGTAGCTCTTGTACAGCCTGTTCCTAAGATGTGTGAGATCCTGAGTTCAACAACCAGCATCAAAATAAATAAATATAAATAAATAAATAAATAAATAAATAAATAAATAAAGTTATATTTTATTGTATTCACTACAGCACAGTTTAGAAGAAAATATTTGGTCAAAATTGCTATAGTTGATAAAAGGTAACCAACATGCTTTGACTAAAAGATTAATGAAAGCCAGATAGGAAATAAAACAATAATAAAATATATATTATTAACCAATATTTATATTCATATTTCCAAGACCAAGATTGTTTAAAAATGCTACTGATCTTCAAAATAACATTAAGTATAATGGAATTAACAGATAGTTCTAGTGTTCATATTAAAAGGCAAATGGAAGCTAAAATCTAAACAACTTGGTTACTATAATTTTGTAGTAATTATTGAACTGAATTTTTAGTCAGTATGCTCAGGATAAAGTAACGAAGCTGTGTGAAACATGTATCTTAAATTTGTGGGAAAATAGCTTAGATTCAATTCTAATTTGTTAAAGATTCAAATGTGAAATAGTCTTAGAAAATAGAAAAGTATTAGAACATTGATATTTTTACCACTTTGTGTCTCAAAGAGCTTTGAGCAAGATTATTAAACATCAGTGATAGCTATTATTAGATCCCGCTCAAAGTACAATGTACTCAGAGAGTTTGTTCTTCATCCCCTCCTACCTCTCATTAGTCAAGCTGTAGAGTGTGCCGAGTGACTGTGTGGATTAACCATGCCAAAATGCTTAAAGCTGGAAGACCAGAAGCTGGCCATGTTGTTATTAGAGAGATATGCATATGCTGAGGGCTTTTTCAGCTCATCTTTAGGTCAAAGCATTTTAATCAGATAAGCCAGATTCTCAGAACTGGGGGTGGACTTGAAAATGTTGCAGCATCATCTGCTTGCTTTACAGACTTAGAACATGGGAGCCAAGGGAGTTCATGAATTGCTGTATGTTCCATAACAGTGGCACAGCTAAAACCAGGCATCATGTCTCCTTGGTCTCAGCTCTGGCCTATTTTATTAGACAAAATGAAACCATCATTGATACAAACAGATGAATGGAAGTCAATTCCTACTTTTAGTTACATGTTTCATCGCCACAGGGATAATTTTTTTAATCTATTTATTGCTGGAATTTAAACTTATTTGCACCTTAAACTTAATTATTAAAATAAAAATAATTAGAAAGGCACATTTAGCATCTCTCTCTCTCTCTCTCTCTCTCTCTCTCTCTCTCTCTCTCTCTCACACACTGTCTTGTCCATGTTCAATAAATCATATGGGATAAGGCAACTGAAGAGATATCAGTTTAAATCTGGGTCTTTCATTGCATTTCTTCCAAACTACTAAATACATGCTATAATTTTCACATTGGAATGATATTCTAAAATAGTATATAATATTCCCCAATATCAAATTATGATACACACATTGGGAAGCCAAAGCCAGTTATTTTCTATTAAAAAAAAAATCTTCTGTTATAGGTTCTTCCCTACATATCTTTGTGAAGTAAAATTGGAGACTTGATTTGAAGTGATTTGGCTTCATATCACATAGATAATATCAGGAAGACAGAGGCAGCTGTCACATACATGTTGGCATTTGGAGCGTTCAGACTTTGCTGTGAGGAACACTGAGTCATCTGAAATGCAGGGTACAGAGGAAGCTGACACATAAAGGGACAGGGCACTCATGAGTTCCCAAAGATAGGCAGTGGAACAAAGAACAATTACACATGGTCTATTTTGGGGCCTAGCAATGAAGATTGGGCATTCTTTTTTAAGAAATGCACAGCTCAAAAACAGAAAAAAAGGAACTGTCTTACAAACCTTTGGATTTAAGATAGCATATTTTTACTTTCAGTATGCTTACTGTACCTTAATAGGGAAATCATTTTTGAATTATTAAAAGCCCTTCAGCCTTACCAAAAGTAAGTTAGGGTAAGAAAATCTAATTAAATACTATGGGGACCATCAGGTGTAACAAATAGATGCATAGTTGTTTTATTTGCCATAGCACTGTAATGGCTGAACACATGTGTCTTTTTGGATGCACCAATACCTATAATGTTTGCTGTTCTTTGACAGAATAGAATTCAATGTTTTCTAAGGATTCCTAAAAATAGTACCTGGAATACTGCAAAATAGTGAAACAGCCCAATTTCCTATATTTCTGTTCTTTTATTTATAATTAAGGTACCTTGTATATTCTAATTATAAGTAACTTTTATCTCACCTCATTCATAGATACAATGTAACAGTAATTATGTGGCTAAGAAAACAAAGAATCCTATAGAAAGCATACATTTAGTTCAAATGAATAACCTAACTATATTATATTTAAAAATCATCTCTAGATCAATGTAATATACATATATTAAATGATATATTTAAATTTAATCACTACAATAAAAATATGACACATTCAAAGTTAACTTAATATTCCTAACCATCTAGCCAAAGACACACAATTATAGGGTTAAATCTAGTTTGCAATGTCCTAAGAAAATAATTTTAAGTTGATAGGTGTATACAATTCCACCTTTTCTGGTTGTTTATTGGGTTGCCACTCAAGGTTCTTATTCAGAAGTAAACTGTGCAGTCTTCTGTGGAATTCTTGTCCCTATACTTAATGCATTCTTAATACCCTTAACTTTATTGCTAACCCAAGATGTTAGTTTGTATATTTTGTTGAAATATATGCAATACCTGAGTGTTAGACCATCCAAAGTTTTGACAGTTGGTAGCACAAGATGTTGGTGTATCATCATAGGGCCCTGGATGACAAAAGAAGATTCCTGTGAATTTGGTAACATTGTAAGTGGAAAGTGGAATTGTACAAAACTTAACTTTAAAGCATATACTGGTGTGGTTTTCTGTTAAAATCCTCATTTTAAATGGTGGGTTTGAAAGGAAGTTCAGAGGAGATACATCTGTCACATTTAGGTTACCATTAAACTAGCCCAGAAATAAGGAAAAAAACTGTTTTTGTTTTTGTAGCATGGCAACATGTCCTTATAACAGGGTCACTGAGGGACAAAACATGGAGCCAGGTGTTTCCTATTGCTTGAGATCTTAGCACTAGAAAGAGGTAGCGTCTGCATAAGTGTAGCTTTGCTCTATAAGTTAAGGATACCATAGTCCCTGCCTGCTAGAGCTATTGAGAAGAAAGCTTACCAACAGTTAGATAGGTAAAAGTCCAGCGGTAATAAGTGCAGCAAAGAAAAATAAAGCAAATAAATGAAGTATAAAGAGAAGGCTGTGGCTATCCAGAAAAGTCTCCAAGGAGGTGGTGTTGATGTAGTTGGTGACAGAGGGAGGCTGCTATGACTGCCCTAGGGAGAGGTTGGTCCTAGATTGATGGCTTGATAATGGTTCTGGGACATGAATGACTTGGCTGGTTCAAGGTATGGGTAGAAGGTTAGCGTTGTCAGGGTGGAAGGATTGAAAACAAGGGTAGTCTCAGAGCCGGTCTAAGAGGAACCCAGAGACATATAGGGTCAGAAATGAATTTGACTCTACTGCTAAATAAACTAAACGTGATGTTGGCTTGTATACATCTTTCCAGGCAGAGTGAATGTTGAGAGTAAGATGAAATCATTATATATTTTTCACTGCTTTACATTAAAATTTACTGCATTAAAATTTACTGAACTTCAAAGATGTCAAGTTTGTGTTCTGTAATGTGTCTACCTCCCATTGTGATCTGAGAAATGTTGTTGATCTTGCCCTTGTGATCTATTCACCTACTGTTATGCTTTAATGGTCATCTAAGCTATTGTCAAGGATATCTATAAAGTCAAGGCAAAAACTTATGTGAACATTCAATCATATTAAGAAGACTATTTTTTAAAAAGCAATAAAGTATTTTGTTAGCAAAATCTTACTTTAATTATCTTGTTATACTACTCTATAGTTAAGAAAAACTTATGCTTCCATAATTTCTGTATAATTGTAATCTAACTTTGCTTTTATTAGGATCAAGATCTGGTTATATTAAGATTTATTTAGATGTGAACCGATGCTGTCTAAATCTAGAATGGGGATTTTTCTAAAAATGCTTTTGAAAAAAAAATAAAACTCTTCAGCCTCAGGCTTTCTTGGCACCCACATGGAATTCAGCAGGTTCAAAGTTGAAGTTTATTTTGAATATTTTCCCAACTTATTAGAAAAGGCCACTGGAAATAGAAACAGCTGAGGAACGTTAGTGGGGGTTTTTTTTCTCAGTATAATTCTAAAATTTTCATATTTTTTTATCCCAGTCAAAGTGACCATGGAAGAGTATTTTAAACCCTTGAGTAGTTAGGTCATAAAACTAATTACCCTGGTTATCTTGAATTTAAATATGCAGTTAATTTTGGTTGATAAATATCTTACATATATAAACATAATTATGGTGTATATGTTGCCATGTACATACTTTCATTTTAATATTTATTTATTTAAATGAATAGGCATTTTGTCAGTTGTATATGTATCATGTGTCTGTGTAGTGCCCTTGGAGGCTCAAGAGCAGGAGTTACAGATGGTTGAGTTATCATATGGGTGCTGGGAATTGAACCTGAGTCTTCTGGAAGAACAGCCAGTGCTTTCAAACTTACTTTCATTTTATATGATAGCTATTAATACATATAGTATCAAATAGTGTAGTAAAAGTAAGTTAATATCCAATATGAAGTACAAAAAGTATTATTACACAAACCTCCTGAAAATATAAAACAGCTAGATAAAAATAAAAAACTAATTTTGTTCAGTAGCATGATGTCTAAATTGATTGGTCAATGGAATTAAAATGACCTAAATCTTGAGAACACAGAAAAGAAATGCAGCATGTACACACAGCAAATAAGCTTTCATCATGAAATGTTTCCATTATTTAAGTCAATGTTTTGATACTAATATGAAGATATTAACTAAACTAAAGAGAAATGAACGTACACCTTACGTGAAAAATACAAACCCCAGTGCCTGTCATGATGTTTTAATGAATAAGAAGTTAATATTGCAACAGTAAGGAAAGAGATACACTCTATTCATATTATTTGTTATTATTCATATTATATTATTATTATTAACTTATTTTCAATAGTTAATAAAACTCAGATAGAGGATAAATGATATATCAACCAATGATTGATAGATGAGTTAATAGATAGAAGATAGATAGATAGATAGATAGATAGATAGATAGATAGATAATAGAGAAAAATCATGATAGATGGTCCACATAAAGTGGATTAGTCACAGTTTCTCTAAATCAACTAATTATTACCTAATTCAAAACAAATGTTTAAGAGGAAAATTTTTATTATTTTAACAAGCAAATTCACTATGATTCATGACCAAAGAGATGTAAATCAAAACCACAATGAGATATTGTGTTACACCCTCCAGAGTGGCAAAAATTAGGATGTTAGACAACAATACACAGTTTTAGAAAGGCTATAGTGCAATAAGTATCTAATTTACAGTTTGTGAGAATTTAAATTGGGTCACTATAATGGGTTGCTTAGAAATATGTCTTATAAATCTTTTCTCTAAAAAAAAACAAATCCATGCAGTTTATGAGGAGATATGTAGGGGACAGTTTATAACTTTGTGGCTTGTAAAAGTCAAATGTTAGAAGCAATTCTAATATTCCGCAGCAGAAGAAAGAATAAGTACATTCTGATACATTCATGCAATGGAATACTGCAGTAGTGTTAAATAATATATCACACAACAGACTCTAACAGTAATGTGTCACAAAAACTACAATGCTATGTGAATGAAACATTTGCCACAGAAAACATGAGTGCACTTTTATAACAGAAAAATTGCAACAGTAAAACTAAATAATATATTACGTAAAAGGTTATGCCTGGGTAAGTTATCTCTAGATGTCTAAAGCCTAGTATAAGGAAACAGTTTACAGGTAGGACTATATGTATGAGTCAGTGATGCAGGAACTTGATGTTCAAACAAACCAGGCTCTAGTAAGAGGATGTTTACTTAAATGGGAAATTTATTAGCCAGGCAGTGGTGGCAAACACCTTTAATCCCAGTGCTTGAGAGGCAGAGGCAAGTGAATCTCTGAGTTCTAGGCCAGCCTGGTCTACGGAGTGAGTTCCAGGACAGCCAGGGCTACACAGAGAAACCTTGTCTCGGGGGGGGGGGGGGGGGGGGGGGGGGAGAAGATGTATAAACTGGATATTTATGATAGATACAATCTGCAAGTGAGACAAAAGTTTAAAAAGAAAATGGTATAGAATGTTGGTGTAGTGACTGCTTAGAATTGTGTATTTTGAAACTTTGAATCAAAACAGAATCTTTGAATCAAAACATGTATGGCAAGAATACAGAGGGGAATGGCTTTGACTCTCATAGTACAAATTGAATTTTTTTCTTCCTTTTACAGTCAAAATATTATAATATTCATGAGAGCTCATAAGTATTGTTATAAAAACAAATTTAATGACTTTAATTTACTTCTCTGAATTCTAGCCATCTGATTTTTTTAAAATCTACTTCATACTCTGAGTCTTCTAGGAAACTAGTGATAGAATTTTAGGTTAACAATGATGAGAAACCCTTACATCTAACCAGCCAATGTTTGGTTAACCCTGTCTGACTTAAGACCCACCCCACAAGAAAGAACCCATACTTGATAATGCTTGTGTAACCAAGAACCAGAGACTAGGTATCCCCGGAGACCTTGGGTAAAACCAAATACTACTGGTCAAAAATGTAACAATAAAGATTCAAAAAGAACAAAGTAACAATAAAATGACTCCTAAAGATATTGTGCCATACTCAGATCAGTGCTTATTCAACCACCGTCAGAGACACTTCCTCCTGCAGATGGACAAATACAGAGGACCACAGCCAGACATTATGCAGAGAGAGTATCCTTGGAAGACACAGCTCTAAATGAGATGTTTTTATCAAATCCCTGGCCTCAGAGCTGAGAGAGCCCTGCAGAAGAGGCAGAACGAGTGTAAGAGACAGAGGAGATGGAGAACGCCAGGAGAGCGAGGCCCACTATATCAACTGAGCAAAGTTCATATGCACACAAAGACTGAAGCAGCAAGCACAGGACCTGCACAGGTTTGCACTAGGGTCCTCTGTGTATATATTATAGCTTTTAGTTTAATACTTTTATGGGACTTCTAAGTGTGTGAGCAAGTGGGTCTCTAATTCTTGTGCCTTCTCTTGGGGCTCTTTTTCTTCTGTTAGATTGCCTTATCCAACTTCGATGTGATTGTTTTGTTTTATTTTATTGTATTTTATTTTGTTTAAAAAATGGCAAACAAAAGAAAAGCCCTTGAGTTAATGTGTGCTTTCTTGTGTATGTGTGTGCATAGGAATGTGCATGTATGTATATGTGCATGCGTGTGTATGTCCCTTCATATGCCTATCTCTGTGTGTGTGCACCTGTGTATGTATGTCTGCGTTTTTACCTCTGAGTCCAGTGAAAATAGAAAAGTTATAATTTAAATTAATAGCAAGTTTTTCAGAGTTCTAAATTACAGTGATTCATAGAAGGAAAATGTGCCTCTGAGTAACAATGCTACTTATTCATAGCCAAGGCTTAAAAAAGAAAGTCTTATATGTACATATCTTTGGAAATATTTTTGGCATTTAGATGTGAAAGCTTAGAGTGTTTTTTTAAAAAGATGACCACTTACATATGTGACTTGTTTGCCCTTATGTGCTGTTACTGTAAGTTCGAACCTAATATATTCTTACAGTATATTCTCACAATCTGCAGGATGCCGGTAAACAGAACAATTTCAGAGCACAGTAGGAAACTTAAGCATTATGTCTGGCTGAGTTGAACCACCTCATATTGTCTGATAGACTTAGTGAAAAGGACTTGAATTGTACCAAATAGCCCTGATGTTTCCAGTGTGATGACTAAGAAAGTCCAGGTTCTGAGATATCTATTCAGAAACTATCCTTAGAGACTAGACAGTGTCAACAGTTTAGACTCTGTGACACCACCACTTGGAAATACAGCTGTCATCTTGATCAGTTGAGTTCAATCCCTTGAACAAAAAGACAGTAAATCTATGTGCTTTTCACAACCTAATAGACACTGCTCAGCACTTATCTGAGGCAGTAACACTTAGACTTGACCCCAAGTATACAAAAACATAAAACAAAGGGGTTTTTTCCAACACAATTTTAGACCAAGAAATAATGCTTGTTTACTAACTTTAAAAAAGTACTCTTGGTAGCGTCTGTCATCCATGGCTATGTATCTCACATTTCCCTGTCTTAAGTGATGTGCTTTGAGATTGGATTTTTATTTCATAATCATTCTGGCAACTAAAATATGTTTTATGAGCTAGTTTATCTTCTGGTCTAGCCTCTCAGTTTATCCCATTATTTTGCTCCTTTAATTCAATACTTCTTTCTTTTTTTTTTTTTTTTTTTGATCAATTTATTTAGTTTTTGAGAAGTTTATATTAATACTGAATTTACATCATTTCCCCTTCACTTTTCTTCCTCCAACTCCTTTCACATTTTCTTCCAATCATTCTCAAATTCATGACCTCTTATTCTTTCATTAATATTGTTACACACACACACATACACACACTATACATATACATTTAAATGTATAAATTCAACCTGCTGAATTCATTTAATGTTTTTCCTGTCTATAAAAGTTCCTTTTACTTTCAAATTTTATTCTTAACTTGATTTTATATCAGACTTCACTTAGTCTTTAATAATTATTGTTAATTTATGCGAAATGTTCTGATTAGTGCTTCCCTGTAGAAGAATTTTAATCCAGCAACAAGGCTGCTGTGGCAAGGGATCACATCCAAAGCCCTTCTAGGTCTGTGCATTTCAACTAGAATGACATGACTTTAATCCCACTGGCTGGGATACAGACATGTCCTTAGTATGTATTTTTAATCCCAAACACTGAAGATAAGGTTATTGTAGAAGAAAGCAGCCATGTTTGAAAGTAACATCTAACTGAGGGGTAGACAAAGTGATGAATCAGAGAAAGATTTAACAGAATGAGTCAGAGATAGGATATGCCCAACACTCAACACAGAAAGTTGAAGTACTTAAGAGAACATCAAAATAAAGAGAGGCAACTTAATAGGGCAGCATGAAGGGTTCAGGGTACACTTTTAGCAGGACAGTTTTACAGAGACTGGTCACAGGTACAGACAGAATGAGCCAGAGAATGAAAAGGAAACAAGATTTAGAACAAATTGCTAGAATTAATTTGAGGCCAAGAAAAGCAATCCAGTGAGAAGCCAAGAGAAGCCAGTTTGAACTGGTCAGCTTAGAAGGTTAAATTGTATGGAGGCTAGAAGCTTCCAGGCCTAGGCCTAGGGATAGTTAGAACAGAGAAGGAGATGCTCTGGGCTCAGCCCAAGCCGTGTGTTCTCACAACTGGGTACAGCTCTCATCCATCCTTTCATCCTTCCATCTGAGAAAATAAAAGTGACTTTTACACTTCCCTCTTTAATTTTGCTCCTTTTGTGTCTAATTTCATGAACCTCTACACAAGTCTCCAGCCTCATCGTTTACTTTGCTACTTGTAGCAAGTGTAGTGTCCTGGATTTCCTCAAGAGCGAAACACTTTAGGTTCTATTAAATGTTTGTGGGTTTTAAAATATTTAACCAAACTATTATATATATTAAAGCTTTTCTATAGCTTTCTGAAGTGACTAGTTCCCAACAGGAGTTAGTTGAAATTATTCTTATCAAAAATTGTAAATAACACTTGTTTGTAGGTAACATCATGAATTACAAAATTGATCCAGATGCTGTTTCTCTTTGTAGGCAGTTATTTAGACACTGATACTACTACCAACCTCCTGCAGAGGAGATGCTTTAGAAAGTCAAGGGAGTCCAGCATAAAGAAGAGTCAAAACGTGCTATGCCATATGATTTACCATCCACTTTACGCTGTACCAAAATTTCTCTATGCAATGAATTGCAAATTGCAGTAATTATTGAACTATTAAAATGTACAGCAAATTTCACAGGTGTAATTCAGTATTAAATATTTTAATAGACTATATTCAACCTAAAAGTAATATTCTATTAGAGACTTTCATAAGTATTTGTTGCCTCTGTTGAATCTAGATGAAAGAATTATTTCAATACAGTGTTCTGAACATGAGTACATGGGAAACTTATTTGTTCCTGTAAAGATTGGTGCTGGCTTGAGAAAGTGAAGTGGCTCTCCAAATTGAGAAATTAATCAATGTTGGACTAAAAAGTGACTTGTAATATCTTTAAAGTATTTCTTTTCCTGTGGTTAATTGATTTTTAAGTACCTTTTGTACAGTTTAATATAATCCACTTGTTAGAAATTATTGCAATTTTATCTTTTTAAAATATTATTTATGCCAGATTATTTTACTATTTCCTGGCATGTGCTACCCAGAATGAAGAAAATATGTTGCATGGTATTGCATTGTCTTATATGCACTAAAACTACAAAATAAAAGCAAGCAGAGATCTGGACATTCTTAGAAACACATTAGTGAAGATTAAAGTGTAAAAGAACCTGATTTTTCCCTTCACTTGATAATTTAATTATAAATACAGTACTTGATCATGGCGATGTGAAAATGCAGTCAGAAAGTTTAGAATTAAATGATAGAAAAGAATAGCAACAAGAAGTCTTTTTAACTTTGATTTTTAGCAGTGCCTAATCAGTGCAGAGCATAAGGAGTCCAGTGCAGTTAATCACTTAAGGTTTAAAACTCTAACCACTATTGCTACTAGATAACAAAGGTGAACCATGAACTGCGGGGCATATTTCCATTCATTATGCTCTGAATATATGTTGTCTATATTTGAATATAATGGGCATCACTCTTTTTCCTCCACAAATTTTGTATTTATGAATTATATAAATATCTGCCCTCAGTAAATGCCACTGTGCTATTTCTTCATGAATGAATGGTTAGCTCTCTGACTCTCAAGCAAATGAGAAATCTAAATTACAAAAGATTGGTTGTATCTTTGTAACTTGTGAATTATATCAGCTCAAAAAACAATATATTTGGTGAAAGTCTAACATGGAGCATTGTGACAAATTAACATTTTATTTAGTCCGTGTGTGTGTGTGTGTGTGTGTGTGTGTGTGTGTGTGTGCGCGCGCACACGCGCATCAGAGTCTATTTCTGTACATATAAATGCCTATTCTGAGTTTATAAAATAGTGCTTTGACATTAACTTCAATAAACCTACAAAACTGTACACATATGAAGGGCATTGAGAATTAGAGTTTTTATTTAATACTTGTTGATCAGTGTTTAAAAGATTAACAGTTCACAAATAACAGGCATATAACTCAATGCCTATTAAACCCTTTGCTGCTAAACTAAATTTGCTTTCTCCCACACGTGATTTTTCAAATGCTTGATTGGCTTTCTTTCATCTCCAGTGCTAAAGCTTTTTGCTTTTGTACATGACCTAGCTCCATTGTCCAGAAAGGCAGTAAGTAATGGAGTAAGGCTTTGTCGGGAGCCAACAGCTGGCAAGTTTGCCAGTTTCAACAATAATTCTGCCAGTTCAGCCATTGTTTGGCCTCTTGTGGAAAGGCTTCAACACTTTGTCAAAATACTGGGCTCCGTTCTCATTTAACTAGTTGGAAGGGCCATTCCTTGGAATTCAAGTGAAACCTGAACACCAAACTCATCACAGAAAGCATCTTCACCAGTTTATTTTCCCTCACAAAGACAGTGTAGGGATAAATGTTAGATTAACCTAAGAATAATAAAGGTAGTCATTGGTTTCTGGACATTTTTCTTTTTAAATATATGCAGAAATTCTAACACGTTCAGAATTGAAGCTCCAGCATCTAAAACTATGAAGTGAATTTACAGTGTTCTGTGATGTGGAGAGCAGCTCAGAAAATCCATTCATTTAATCCTTCATGGAGCAACTTTAAGGAGCCGTGACATACAGGCATTTCTAGAAGAGTTTTTAAGAACACTAGTGAAATATACATGAGGAAGGAACACGTTAGAGGAATACACAAAATTGAAAGCCATGCATAGCAATGTACATTACAATAAATTGTTTGTTGCAAGGTGCTTGATAGTATAGGAAAAGACCAGTCCATACTACATAGCTGGCAAGCATGAGAGGACAGTAGTAGGCTAAGGATTTAGTTGGTTTAAAGCAGTGACTTGAGCAGAGCTCACACAAAATGTCTACCATCAGTCATACCACAGGGAGGTGAGGGACTTTGACATGTTGATATCTGGGAGGAGAACATTTATGTTCATTAAAAGGAACATACAGAAAGTTAGATGTCATACTTATCTTTCTTAAATTTTTGTTGATTCGTACCAGAGGTCTTGGCATGAAGTCCATTTTCTAGAGCTGAGGAGCGCCACAAAGGGAAGAAGGAACTCTAAGGTCTGTATGCTAAGAATCCTGTGCCCATGGGTAATGAGGAGTAGGGTAGAGCTTTCATAACTAATGTGTTTGCAGAGTGTACAGACCTAGCTGCCCTTCTTCCAAGCATAAACAATCTCTAGACCTCATAAAGCCTTCTGAAGACACACAGCTTTGGGTGCTGTTGGCTATCTCTGAATTAGGAAGAGTCCATTAAAGTAAGTTTTAAAAATGTGCTCAGGTCTGCAACTTCACAAGTTCATGTACTCTGAACGGGTTGGAAAACATGATCTTTAAAATATTGAAGTTCTGAAATTGACTCTTAGCATCCATTTGAAAACTATACATTTAATGGGTATTCTTTTTAAAAGTTGCCAAACTCTAATATAAAACCTGGTAATTATATTATGTGCAATTTGAACTAATGCATATAGTCCTAGAACTAGGTTGGATGGAATATGAGTTTCTAAATATGAAAATACTGATTTTATTTTTAAAAGAAATAGATGCAATTAAAGAGATTAATTTTCTTAAGAATAAAACTTTGCAAACTGACATCAGTAATTTGAAGGGGAAGGCTTTCAAATAAGGTCTGTTCAAATAGTAAGATTTCAACAGTGTTGGAGCCTTCAAATTATCTTAACATTTGTCTCATTTTTAGTTAACTCAATTTCTCATATTATTTTCCTTAGTTATATACTTTCCATATGATTATACTATTCTATATTCCACATTTTAAGTCTTATAATGATTATAATATAGTGATGTGGCATTTAATCATAGTACGTATTACTAAAGAACAAAATTCAATACAAATAAAATATATCAAAATTAACAAAGGGTTGTCAACGTGGTTCTCAACTTAAGAAGGCCTTATCATGTGGAAAGCCCTATGCTAGTTTTAAAGACACCTGGCACAGGGCCTCTGTTCTGGACAACAGCCAAATATCTCGGGTAGAGGTGTGAACTCAGTCTATTCTGATGTCAATAATGGCAAGTTGTCTAAGTGTGGTGCTGTCTAAAATATCAGAGTTTGACATGTCAGGTATTTTTTGTATCCACACATTAATCTGGACAGCTCTGGGCTGTAGATGAAACATGAGAAGGTAACCGCTCTAAAATAAGGAATCTAATGGATTCCACACCGCTCTCATTGCATGTGCCTGTGTTAGGGTATTCTGAACAGCTCCGACCTTTCACACTTCAGCAGTGAAGATTCCTATTTAATTCTACTGTTAATGCCATGCAGGTTCATCCTAATATCTTAAAAGAAATAACTATATAGTCAAATGTGTTATAACAGAGGTGTTCCCTGTGGGATTAAGCCATGATGTGAAGATTAAGAAGGAAGATGTCTGCCTCAAAGTGTGCCACCGTGACAGCAGATTTTAATTTGGATAGCAAAGCAAATGGGGAAACCCCTCTGCAGAGGAGACCCATGCTCCATCAGACAGGAGGGACTAGGAACTCCTTACAAATGCATTTTTTAGAAATGTGTTTCTGTGAATGGCATTCTTCAGCTTTTACTACATTCTCAAGAGGGCCAGAATTCACAAATACTCAAAATCAAACTCTTACAACAAATTATCTTCAAATCTTTCAAAACAAGAATGTGTTTTCCATCTTGTTGTACAGGACTTCTTGAGGGATTTTAATACATAAGAAAACATGTGCTTACCATTAAAAAGTAATTAGAAATATCTATTACAAGACAGTCTAAAAACCTAAATAACCAAAAAGACTTCTAGTTACATAAATTGAGTTTACTGGGTCATCCACAATAACTTTTTTATTTTAAGTTACTATGGATGTTATAGTAGCCACAACTCAAATTTTCTTGACACTCTTGACAGCTATTTGTTTATTAATTTATTTTTATTTTAGACAGCATCTCACCCTCAATTCACACTATTCACTAGAGCCTACTAGTTAGCCCAAGCTGGCCTCTAACCTGGGGCAATCTTCCCAAGATGGACTCTTACCTGGGTAAACCTCCTGCCCCAGCTTCAAGAGTGCTAGAATTACACATACAAACCATCACGCCTTGCTATGTTCTAAGTTAATGTAGACAGGGTAACTAAGATTTGGCTCTGCTGCATGCTACGGGAAAGCAGAATAATAATCTCTTTGAATACTATCGTTGTAAACTATACTTGCTTATGCCCCATAATACAGGTAAGCTATATTCTCATTGCCCACATGTTGGTTTTAAGAATTAGCCTGTGTAGAGATGCACATTATGACTTCAGCTGGATTTCAAGAAAACCAGATGATTTGTGAAATTTCTTGAGCATCTACTTGTATCCAAATATTCTGCTAAACATGATCTGTTCATACTTTCTCACATACTTTGCACTAAACATTACAGAGCAGTGTGGTTATCACTTAAAATTTATAAATGATGGAAAAGAATGAGTAAATGGTAAACTTTAAATTCACATGTGGATGTTGTAGGCTACATGTGGGTACACAAAATAGACGAATGTCTAAAGCAATTAAATTATTTTTCCTTATTTAATAAAGCATATCAGGGTGTGTTTGCAGAGGTTTTTAAAATACAAACTTCATTGAAATTAAGTTCTTGAAGGAGCAAACATGGTCATAGTCATAGTTTCTTTACAGTGTATGCTCTACACAAGTAGCTTCTTTCAGGGTTTTTTTTCAATGGTGTAGTTTAAAGGGAAAAGCATTTCTCTTAAAAATAGGTTTCATCCAAAGACTGCAATTAAATAGTTATAATTTCAATATCATAAGATTATGAAGCAATTGATTAATTTATTATTTGTTTTACTTGTGCTTGTATTGTTTTGGGTGAGCTTAATGTTTTGTCCTTTTAATTGGCTAGCAGGCTAAAAATGTCACATTATTTTATTAAAACCATGTATCAATTTGATTAAATCCTTTACTTTTAAAAACCTCAATACACTATTTTGACCATATTTTCAAACAATATATTAATGTGTTTCATGTTGCATAACACAATGTTTACATAAAGAAGCCAACTGAAAAAAAATGAAAGAAATGTGTTCTGTACAAATATACTTTGTCAGTGGGTGGTAGTAGTTCATGCCTTTAATCCCAGTACTTTGGAGGCAGAGGCGGGTGGATCTCTGTGAGTTCAAAGCCAGCCTGATTTACAGATGAGTTCCTGAACATCCAGGGCTATACAGAGAAACCCTGTCTTGAAAAAAAACAAATTTAACTCTTGACTTATTTTGAATTTTAGAATTTAAATTGAAGATGAGTAACTGGTACCCAGCTGACGAGAGAACAAACATTTCTGTGGGTGGAGTTTTCAAGTCCAGTGTGTAGATGAACTAAACATGTTTTTTTTTTATGAGTGTGTGTGTGGGTGTATGTGTGGGTGTGTGGGGGGGGGTGTGGGGGGTGTATAACTTATCACATGATAATAATTCTAGCAAACTAGGAAATCCTAACTCAGTTAACTTTAGAAATTAAAATTTTTCTTTTCCCTAAAATAACTTATTAATTTAAAAACTGAATTAATTTTAAAAGTATTGAGATTATTTGACTTAAACCAATCACCTGGATTTATTGAGAAATTTCTGCTTTCCTAAGAATTGCAATGGAATACAAAATACCCTTTTGTCAAATAAATATTATGATATTATTATGACTTATATTCACATGTTTTTCATTGTTCCTGAAGCATAAATTCACCAAATTTTACAATTAATTGTATTCCACCTATTCCACCTATTGTTCCAGTTAACATTCAACTATGATCATACATATCCAAAATTATACACAAATTTAAAACAAACAAAAGCACTGAGTTATTTAACATATTGTTTCCACTTCTTTCTCCAGTTACCAAAAATTAAAATGGGCAAACTAAGTACTTGGAGTTTGTGCAACTGCCATTAACGAAAGATTTTAGGCAGGAAGAGAATTTCCATGAGAGCAAATGGAAATGTTTCATAGGAAATGACTGGCAAACCTAGTTAGTATGCAGATCTTACTTGTAGTATCACAAAGTTTTGTCTCTACACAATTGCATCAGAATACTCCTACATACTTAATGAGATTTATAAATAATTTAATACTGTAGTGTACTTCATTGGTTTAAAAAAAAGATTACATTCAAGAAAAAAAATATGTGTGTAGAGTTCATCCACAGACGACTCCAAAACTGCATCCGAAATGTCTGTTCTCACATCAGTTGGGTACCAGTTACTCACCTTCAGTGGTGAGTTCTAAAATTCAAAATAAGTCCGAGTGAAGTTGTACTGCCGTCTTGACCTCCTATCTTCTATTAACACTATTGTAAGATGTAATTTATGTTAAAGCTTTAGAAGTTTTTCTAGATCCCAAACAAAGACAAGGAATTAGCTTCTTGGACTATATTTGTATCCTGGAAAGATGACATCATTGTACCTCTTAAAAGCAGAATTAACTTGACTAGGTTCAATCAAAGTTGCCCATAAAGCATGAAATGCATTTTGTTTAGTGAATTGGTTTTTGATACTCTAAAGGTAATTGTATTAATTTATCTACAAAATTTCAAAACAACTCTGAATAAATAGTTACTATCAAAAAGTAAGCAGAGATAAAACTGATAACATGTTATTATTGTGCTGGCTCCAAATAGCTATCTAAATATATCGAGTTACAAATAGAACATTTTAGGTAAAACGTATTTCAGATCACGTGGGGTCATGACTATTGTAAATTCTGTGCTTTTAATTAACATATTTAGAACTTGCCTAAGACAATACCCATTGATTTTTTTTTTTTTTTTTTGATGCTACAAGGAAATATTGCCTGTAAAGTTAAACTAATGCTGTGGATAAAACCATGGTTTGATTCTCAGACACTGTTTACTCATTTTACTCATTTTACTCATTTTAAAGCCACATTTACTGTAGAATGATATAAATTCTTATTTTAATGTTCTTGTTATTAACTCAGATAATTTTTTACTTAATGACCATCAATATTCATTGCCTGGCATTTTTCTGCTATGACTTTTGGATTGTTTTAAATGATGCTATTAACATAGATGAGGTTATTAAAATAAATTATACAAGATGATTATATGCTTTGGAACATTAATTCAATAAAAATCAGAAGAGTTTGTGAAGTACTAATTTACAATAGTTTATTAATATAATACTTAATTTGAGAAAATAATCTGGCTTAAAATAATGCTTTTTTAATTTCTGTTCCTATATATGACATTGGGTTATTTAATGTGTTGATTTCACTTCTTTCTCCGGTTACCTAATGACTATTTGTAACAAGTCATATCTTAAAAACACCTGGTCCATTTTTACACATCAGGGAACTCAGTGGTATAATCTTTTGAAAAAAATGAAAACATAAATCAGCTACAAAGCTTTTAAAAATTACAAGTGTACAAATTAATGTTTCCATTACATTGAAAAAACATGTGAAAACTGAGCCCCCCCAAAAAAAATCACTGAGGAGTTACTCAGGATGAGTTTGTAATATACTGTTTATTTGCCAGACTACTGGAGACTGAGCTCAGAATGCTAACATTGAAATGCATCTTGTAGTTTATAATGTCACGTAAGTAAGAAAACATAGA
The DNA here is from genome assembly GCF_011762505.2 of Arvicanthis niloticus. Lineage (NCBI taxonomy): Eukaryota > Metazoa > Chordata > Mammalia > Rodentia > Muridae > Arvicanthis > Arvicanthis niloticus. The sequence goes on from NC_047659.1 coordinate 59,153,790, forward strand.
ATTTAATAAATTATGCTAATAAGCACAATTTGAATCCAAAGCTGATGTCTTACATTACTTTGCAATAATTTGTGAAGCGGCTCTAGCCACCACTTGTTAAGTAGGCACTAGCTCCTTAAATTCTCAGGACAGTCTGTACTGTGGCAAGAGAGCACTGCAGATGCTTTATCTCAGCATCATCATAGAAAATCTAATTTAATTCCTCTGCTTAATGAGCTAATCCACTTGCTTATCGTGTCTCTGTTTATGTATTTATAGACACTCCTTTCACACTCTTCCCCCGCAAGTTTCCAGGATAGTTGAAGTAACACAACTCTAAGCTTAAGAGTTTAAAAATTATGAAGTAATGCAGAAATTACTACATTTTCTAAACCCTGGGCAGTTGAGGAGTTTTTGGTTGGTTGGTTGTTGGTTGGATTGTTTGTTTGTTTTGGTTTGTTTTTTGTTTTATTCTTACCTTATTTGTAAGACACCCATGATCTTAATACATTGGAAACAGTTCAGGGACACCTCCCAAAAACAACCCAAAACAAACAAACAACAACAAAAACAAAGGAAAACCAAAAAGGGATTATTTACACAACTCTAGCAACAAAGAACAATGAAAATTCCATTGGTTCCCTAGTTAGAGATGTAAGTGTCAAAAGAAGAGAAAAGCAAATAGAAGTCCAAGCCGGTGGCTTTTCTTCTTAATCCTGATTTGTGTTCAGCCACACAGGAAGGCTCTGGGACCCTGTGAGTCTTCTGCCATCCTTTCCTTAGAATACTGATTATGTGGAAAATTTAAAGACCCTTCCTGGGGTGCAAATGTTTTCCAGCTGTCAGGACTTGAGCTAGTAGTAGAACTAACTTTAAAGGGCATTGTTTCTGATTAAGGTATTTGTTCAAAAACTTGCCTTATAGCCCATTCATGTCGTTATTAGTTGGTAAATTCAATTTCTAAACTATCACTATAAATACTCTTATGCACTAGTACTAGATTTTGTATGCATTCTGGAATAAGACTCTCTAGTATCTCTATGTAGAATAAATGAAGCGGTTTCAATGTTATTTCAATGCCACTTACTAAAGTCTTGTTAGAAACATTGTCGAACTACCTAAGAATTGTGCTGAGAATACATGTTTCTTTTGAATAATACACTTACCCCCGGCACAGCTCCTAAGGAAATTCTGTGTGAATAGTCTCAGGAGGGAGTTTGATTTTCTGAGATACCGCAGAAGAGTTCCCCGAAGATGAGATGTGGAAGACTCAGAGCTTTGCAATGTGGTCCTGCAGGCAGCGTGAGGTTCAGGCAACAGAGCCTGATGGTCCTAAGGCAGAAGTGCACCGCTGCGAAGAGAGGGCTTGTTCTGGGTAGATGGGGAGTGTTGTCAGATTGTAAGCGATCAGCAGCAGAAGGGAAACATCACAGCTTCCTGTTACATCACCCTGCCCCGCCTGCACTTAGTGTTAGGTTACTTTCTTTCTCAAATAGCTTACCCCAGGAAAGAAGCAGCAACTCCCTTCTCACTCTGACAAGAGCAAGAAGCAGCCTGAACAGACAGAGATCCTCTGCTGTATGAACACATTGTTACCAGCAAAAGCTGGCGGGCTTTCACCTAGACTGAGTTCTGTTAGAACTTGCTGCCTGTGATTTGAAGGCAATCTAAGTGTAAAAGAATCAAAGGAGTTAGGGGTGTGGGTGTGGGTGTGTGTTGAGTTAGAGTTCACAGAACAACCAGGAACAATTTATCAGTCACATCTTTCTCCTTAAAAGTGCATGGAAGTTTGAGCATCTGAATTACTTCGGACTCAATTTTGAGCACTAATATGTGATCCAACTCCACAACTAATTTTGCATAAGAAGATGAAGTGGCTTTGTGCTGTCCTTTCTAAGAGTTCCTTAGTTGTATGTACTATAAAGCCGGATTGCATATAGAGTGTGAAATCATTGTGCATACTTTTAAATATCTGATGTAATTATGTCACTGTATATAATCTAAACATTATAGTATTTGTGTCTCAAAATAACCTTCAAGGAAATGTGATACTATAAAATAAAATCTATACATTAAATGAACTTCAATTTTTAAAAAAAGTTTACCTCTAAACATAATTGTATCATCAATATAAGAAATTATTGAGTATAATCAGGGGGAAAAAGCCTATAAATGTGAAATATACTTGTTAGCTTTATATAATATGATAAATTATGAGATTTGGCAATAATCATAACTCCTGAAGCAAGACACACTAAAAGTCACATGATCTTTGTATCAAATTTCTCACATACAAACTGGAAAAGATGGATAAAATAATATCTGAATGTCTTTACATTGTTTAAACTTTGAATCAACATATTTTGTAACATTTAGAAAATGGTAAGATACGCTAAAGACCAAGCAATTCTAATTAGCCACTGTAATCTTGCTGCTTTGGCTCGGAGGCACAGACTAATACATAAGCTACTACTACCAAGTAGCAAAGAGGAGCTCAGAGTCCCTGCAGATGCGCAATGGCAGTAAAGACACGGGATGCAGATCCAAGTATCATGTTCCTGAAAGGCAGAGCCCTGTTTTTCAACGTTTACTATCTTGATCTGTGGAGGAATGTATTACAGAATCTTTAATGCTGTAAATGTATATAGAATAGGATGTATCTGTATAAAAATATGGGACATAATTGACAATCTCAATCAATCTCAATTAAAAATGGAAACTCTATGTAAGAAGCTGAATTACACAATGTAGTTTTAAGAGTCGGTGGTAAACTGGGAAGTTACTTTGTAAACACTAGTTTTGCTTTCTATAGGGAACTGTTGAATTATATTTTCCTGTGCTGTTTCCTTCAGCTCATGAGGTGAAAAGTCAACACTGTAAATCACTACTGCCTCCTAAAATAATAACCCATTAATCAGAAAAACAGCAAAAACATTTTTGAGTGAAACTACAGAGTTCTGATGTGGAGTCACATGCTGCACAGGGACCCATGAGGAAAGCAGCAGAGACTATCATGTCCCAGTGCAGACGCTTATACTTGCTGGGACAATCTTGACAGAACTTTTAGGTATGATGTTTACAGCTTAAAGTTCAGGCAAGACAAATACTAGATTTTAACTTCCAAATGATCATTGTATATGTCCATATATCCGTTTCTAAGACTATCTGACCTCTGAGACACAGACTAGTGTATACAAAGCTACATACATTTCCAGTAAGTACTAAAACATTAACATTTTTGATTCACTCATTGGATTTGTTCAAACATAGCAGAGTCTTAGTAAGTATAGGAATTCTTTCTTTAAAATGATGCCTGAAAAACCACAAGTCCCGGCCATAATTCTCCTGTATGATAGATACACTGGTGCTGTTGTAAACAGAAAATTTAATACAACCTGTAATATTTAGAATAAATTATTGGTTGGACACATAGGCTTATGGCTGTGGTCCATGAAGAGTCTAGATAATTCTTGTTAATATAATATATATGCCTTTCTTAGAAAGAAAAGGACACATACTTCCAAATAAGATCATTGAAAGTTACCATTTTATGAACATGAAAAATAGGAATACACACTATATTAATACATGCTATGAGAACTTCTGGGAAGCTAGACTATGTTGCAATATGTAGGAACGAGTAAAAAGATTGAGGAAACGTCTCAAGTGTGTGCTTTAGTATGACACAAATGTTTGGGTGGCTATGGCAAAGCTAAATGAAACTAATTCCAGAAATCAATTAGGGGATTCTGAGTCAATGGGGTATTGTTAGTACAGTCATTCAGTCTTATATAGTCTACATGTGTTTTATATTGTAATCTTTCCCCAGAACACACTGAAGCTAGTTAAAATTATTTGATTAGTGGTGATCAAGTTTGTATTTTCAGATGAACACTAAAAATAGTTCTTTTTCAGGAAATTAAAACTAAATAAGAAGTGTCCTCTGTTTTGACCGTTTAAAGGAGAGTGAACAATATTACAAGAATACTGCCAGTATAATCACACAGGACATAAACCATGTATAATGCCCCCCATTCACAGTGCTCCCATACAGAGTGTCCCCATTCTGAGTGCCCCCATGCAGAGTGCCCCCATTCAGAGTGCTCCCATGCAAAGTCTGTGTTTCTGTAAAGTGAGGCATGATGCATACATGAAAGTCATTTTGAGGAACAGTGACATTTGTCCACTTTAAAATTTTACCGCAGGACTTATACCCTCTATTGTGGTCCTTTATGTGGCTCAAAGGTGCCAAAGTCTCTAAATGAAGCGATGGGTTCTCCTAATGAAATGGGCCTTGCCCCACAAGGCAATTAATCAGGAGGATGCTAAATCAAAGTCTTATATTCACAAGTTAGACAAAAATCCAAAATCATGTGTGACAAATTTAGGTTTCTACTGACTAACCTGACCACTTGAGTTTCTATAGCTACTGCCTAGAAACACGGATCTTTAAAAACAACCAAAACAAAACACTATCACATGGAACATGGTATAGATAGTCCATTCCTAGTAAATGTGCCAGAGTCATCAAAGAAAGTATTTTAAAAATTACTTTGGGAAAAAGTTCAGTTACAATATTCTGAAATAGCAATTTTTTTGTGTTTTTAATCATGAAAAATTTGTTGTTTATTTTTAAATAATTAATGTAATTACAAAGTTAATGTACTCCATCTCTTATAAGAATTTACTATTTGAGAAACACATAATTCTTATACACTTACACCAAAAAGAAAATTTATTAAGGAAATAAGTTGACTTCATATTGTACTATTTTACCTAGTAACTGTTGTTAGGAGTTTTTCCAAAGCAAAGGATAATTAATCGCATTTGGTAAAACAATTTCTGCCCAATGCCACGTCTCCTGAGAATGAATATGCCATTACTAAAGCTAAAGGACAAATTTCCACTACATTTACCCAAATTATCTATCAAAGGTAAATAATAATGTTCTAATAAGTTTTGCTGTGCATAAGATTTTTACAAGTGAAAAATGTGAATTTGAAGTGAGCAATCTAAGCCTCTCATCCACACCATAATAAAGTGATTTCATGAGCCTGTAGCATTTCTTATAGTGTTTCATAATGTGTTTCCCCGAGAGAGTCAAATTTTATCAGAATTGACCAAATATTTATCTATTCAAAAAGCCTGACTCCTGTTATGTC